>NC_071546.1:9162907-9481986 GCF_026979565.1 Vidua chalybeata
CAGGACTTGGGAGGGAAAATGGTCAGGAAGTTTGGAGTAGGAGCAAACCAAAGGTGCCATTGTTCCAGGGATGAGGAATCATCTCACCCCTCCAAGGAGAGGTGTGGATGAAGCTTTGGTGTCACAAGCTAATAGAGGACAAGTCTTTGTCCCTTTCCATGGCTGAAGGAGACACAAGAGTCTGTGGGGGCCCCATGGGTGAGCTGCTGGTTGGGACTCAGCCCCCGCAGGGTCACCAAACTCTTGCCCTATGGAGACAGATCACAAAGATTTGCTGCAAGTGAACTTTGTTCTCCAGAGCTACCAGAGTGGCATCTATTGACCAGCCACTGTTTCCAAAAGGAGGGGAAAGTGGAAAAAGAGAAGAAAAAGAGAAATTCAGCTTTGCTGTTGAATAAACCATGAGCCATTGAGGAGCTGCGGGTCTGCAGCAGGGGAGGGGCAGGGGCAGCGCAGAAATAAGGGGACAAAAATGTCATGCGAAAAATGAAGCCCAGGAGGGGCCTGGCCATTGTGTGACACTCCTGGAAACTCGGAGAGTTGGTTGGTGGGAGGCCAAAAGATGTGTACAATGAAAGAGAGACACTCGAGTGGATTGAAAATGCAAACAAATTGGGTAGCACAACAGAGGAGATAGATTATGCTCATAAAATAAACAATGTCTGAGTGACACTGGATAAAAAGTTACATATAATAACACCACTGTTTGTCCCAACCACCCTAATTGGGAGGCTGGGCAGCATCCAATGAAAACTCTGCATTGCACATTTTTCCCTTCTAATGAGGAAGATTTTCCCTCCCCCCTGCAAGCCTCCTCCCCCCCAGACCCATTTAGCAGCAAACTGAAAGGCCTGGTTTCATTCCACTTTCCCACAGCAAACTCATCCTGGCAGGAACTGCATTAAGGAGGACAAGTAGAAAATGATAATAAATTGAGGACTTGCTCTTATTTCACCTTGTGACAAATCTATCCAGTGGGTGACTCAGGGAGGGTGATAAGAGCATGGACTGGGCTGCTGCTTTCCTTTTGGTGCTTGGTCATGTGGAAAATAACCCCATTCGAGCCCTCACTCAAAAGGGCTTTCCTTTAAAAATAATGCTTTTTAAAAGGCCCTGAATCCCTATTTACCCTGTTGGAAAGCCAGCAGCTCGCCTTCATCAAAGTGAATGTCACGGCTCTCGTTTCATCATCCACTTGGGCTGAGAAGCAAAAACAAAGGGCATGCAGCACCAAAAGAGAGGTGGTCAATGCTGTCAGTGCCAGTGGGCGGATTTGGTAAACCTTGGTGGGTTTTCAGCATGATTGTGTATTGCTGATAAATCCCTGATGAGAATCTTTGGTTTTGCTGAGCTCCTCTCAATCATAGCAGGAAACACAGCGGTGCAGGGGACAGTGGGCATGAGAAAACCACGGTGACTTCCCCCACAGCCACTCTCACGCTGTGAATCCCAGAAATCCACCCTGGAGCCCTGATTCCCAGCACTCAGACTGTGTTTTGCAGCAGAGCTGAGCTCTCACCCTTCCATGACTGCCCAGAGCAGATTGCAGTTCCCAAACTGCTCCATCATCCATGAAAGAGGGAGGCACATCTTCAGCCTCAAATCATGCCTAAACTTTTTGCCAGCTGCCTCTTTAGGTATTTACTTGATGAGTCTGTTTGAGCACGCTGTGTGTCTCTGTTTTCTTGCTTTTATTTGAGGAAAATAGAGCTGGAGTTCTGCTCTGCAGCCTGCACTGCTCTTGGGGAGGTGCAGCTGAGGAAGAAGCCCAGGAGGTGCCCAGCCTTCCTCACCTCTGAGGGACCATGCTGAGGGTGCTGGTGACAGCTCAGAACTCATCTTTGTTCACATAAAATTGGCTCTGCATCCTGAAATGGCTGGAAAACTGGAATATCCCTAGTTGGCATGCCTTGAAGGAGGCAAGGAAAGCCAGGGTTTTTACCTGTAATTGCTAAGGTAACAAATCAATTGCTTAAGTAGGACTGATTTTCTTCCAGAGAAGCAATCAGATGATGAAAATCAATAGTGATTGATTCATTTTCTATCCACTTCTTAGAGGGAAGTTCTTTGTGGGGATTGTGGTTATTGGAAAATTCCTGCAATACCCCGAAAGCCTCTGACAGTCACTGTTTTGAACAAAATCATTGTTTTCCTGTTTGTTCCAATTTAAAACTCTTCCTGTCAGAAGCATTTTACTGGAACCAGAAGCTGAACTGCTAAATGTTTTTTATTGTCCAAAATACTATTTTCTTCCAGTTCTTTTTTCATTTCATGCTCTGATGACAGGCCTGGAAATTTGCTGGTACATTCATTAGGGGAGAGTTGGTCAGTATTTCTTCACTGATACCTATTTTTCAGCTGAAAAAATGGCTACATGTTTTTTGAACTATAAGTTTTCATTTTGTCCTTTTTTTTTTTTAACTGATACAAACACATTTTTGTGTTTTGGTTGGGTTTTTTGGGGGGGGGATGGGGCAAAGCACAAATATCAGTGTTACCGGTGATGATTAAAACCCAGCTGCCACAGTATGGGTCACTTTATATGATGATAGTGCATGATGAAATGCAAACAAACCACTTGGCCTGTTTGCAGCCCAACTCCTAAAATGCCTCCAGCTTCTCATCTGGGGGTGCAGGCATGGGAACAGGGGGAATTCACCTCTGTGCTGAGAATGTGACAGTGAAGGGAAAGGTGAGGGGTTAGGGTTGGTGCTGCTGTCATTATGGGAAGTTCCCGACCTAAAATGCCACCTCTTGTTGCTACCATGGACAGGTGGGTGTCCAAAAAACCACAATGGCAGCGAAGATGCCATTAGTGCTGAGGCAGAATTATTGATGTGGAATGTTACAGAACCTTTTTGCAAGTCTTCAGCAATCCTCTGTGTAAAACGAGGTTGTTATTCCTAATTTCACTGCATAGATAGGAAGACAGAGAGTCCCCAGCTGTGCTGGAGGGTTTTGGTGGAAGGAGCAGGAGCAGGAGCTGCTGCCCGTGGCATTACAGGGGGCAAAAAGCATCATATGGAGCTGCTGGTAGGTGGAAAGGGAAAGCTGCAAAATAAGGGCAATTGCATCCCTTTGGCTTCATGTTGTCTCTTCCCAACACTCCCAAACTGACAGCTAGGTGCTAAGAGCACTTCTCTGTGTCATGGTGAGGTGAGAAAGCCTTGCTCTATGAAAAAAGGGTCCATTTGTACAGTAATTGCCATGGAAGTCTCTGGGTGACTGTGCTGAGTCCCCTCCTGCTTCAGGCTGATTAGGATGAGCTTTCCTTCGAGGAGCAAAGCTGCAGCAAGACCGTGGCAGATCCCAATTTCCTAGATTATTAATAATAACAATATCATTTTCTCTCTCTCCCCTATTTCTCACCCACCCTGCGCTTCCCTTTTAATGAATTCTCCTCTCTTGCTGTAGACTCTGCAGTGACACCAGCCTGATTTGTAATGTAAATAGGCAGCCCAGTGTAAAGGCGACCTGCAAGAGCACCGCAGGGCTCTAATTATAATTTTCATTAAATTCCTTCTGTTTACGAATATCCAAGCAATCTGGCATTGCAGCAGAAGCAAGAGGAAATTAAAGCAAAGCTACCACTTAGCTCCAGTGTCAGGGAGCAGGGCCCAGCTGTCGAGCAGAAACTGAAGCAAGGCTCCTCTGGATGAAGTTTTGAAGAGTTATTTCAGCTTTGGCATCTTTCCTCTCCCGAGCTTTTACCCCAGTTGCAGGGTTTGCGTGTTTTTCCTTCAGAAGAGCTGGCTGGTGCAAGTGTTTTACACGTGATCCATTTGTGACCCAATTAAGGGGATCAGCTGCTGGAGCTCCCAGTGCCATGTGCAGGAAGGAGCTGGGGGAGCTGAGCTGGGGGAGTGGGGCGGGAGCTGTGGGTGCAGGGAGGGGACAGAGCAGGGACCGTGGGCTCTGGAGGGCTCCTACAAAAGTCCAGCAGCACAGGGACCATTTGCCCCATGTGCTGGGAGCATCCTGAGGGCTGCTGTGACACAGACCTGTGCAGAGAGTGGGGCTTTGCTGGCTGTGCACCAAAAAACTCTCACCCTCATCTTCTACTGGATGAGAAAAAGGGCTTCAGGTGGCTTTCTGCAGGTGTTTTGCCTTTTTGTCACTCAGACCACAGCTGACCCTTCCTGAAGAGGAGATGTTGCAGGTGCCAGCCATGAATTAGCCTGGCAGGAGACAGCAGTGAACATTTCTGTTCATAAAGCCAAAAGCAGGGGGTGGTCTCAGTGTCACCTGGCCACAGTGAGTCTTTAGTCTTAGGCTGTGTGTGGACAGGACAGAGGGAAAACTGAGCTTGGCTTTTTGAGCCTGAAGCAAGAGTTACTGCTCCCCTGGGGAAACTGCCAGTGGTGTATTTACAGCCACAATTCTGCTTTGGGGTAAACAGCAGTGAAATAAAATTGCAGTTTGCAGTAACTGCCTATAAAATAGCAAAGAGAGACAGAATTCTTCTCTAAACTGAGTCCAGCTGGTGTCTCATGGGCTTTATACACACTGAGAGTTTTGGTCAGACCCCTGAATAATTTAAAGTCTTTCTAGTACACTTGAGAGTTTGTGGGATTTCTGAGCTCTTCGCACTCCGCTGCTCCCTCACCCAGGAGGCTCCAGAGGGCTGCATCAGGAGAAGACAGGCTGGGCAGTGCTGGCCCAAGCAGTGCTTCAGGGCAGCCTTGTGCTTTCTGTGGCAGCCCTATCGATGGTTTCCCTTCTCTGTTAGCTAAGCAGATGATGGCTAGGATAGCAGGTCAAAAGGATATAGGTTATATTCCCTGAACACAACAAGCCCTTGGCTAATTTTCAAGTATTTTCACTTTTTTCCCTGCATCCCTTTCATGGGAACAAGCCCAAACTCAGCCTTCATGGCTGAGCAGAGGCAGGGATCACACAATATAAAGCCCTGTTGGTAGGGAATAAATCTCTCTATTAGAAAATTAAATTCCTGCTGATCTCCAGCACTGCTCTACCTCACAGCCTTTGGAGTGTTTAGATGGGTTCATAACTGGTAGCAGATCTCCAGAGGGAAATGGCTGCTGAGTTAATGGCACACATTTAATAGATATTATTTCATACAACGGGGAAATTTGTGCTCCTGGTGGGAGAAGTTTCCCCCAGAGCTGAAGATGTCAGCCACGCCAAGATGCTGCTCAGGGAGCAGTTGGGATGTTTGCCCAGGATCATGAGGCAGGCTAAGAAAGCTCAGCAAGTTCTTCAACAGGTGAGGAAAAGCCAGGAGTGTGGAGCCTGAGCCTGAGCATCTGGGTGATAAAAATATCAGGCACTTGTTGAAGAAACTCACTGGGTTTTATGTCAGTTGTAAATGCAGTCACATCCCCTTCACCCCAGTGCCTCCTCTCTCTGTCTGAAAGCTGAGCCATGAAACTGAGGGAGGAGAAAAACATTGGAGGGGCTTAGGGGAGAACGTTGTGGGCACAACAGATTAATTTAATTATGTTTGGGCAACTTAGGTTGGAGCATTGACGTAGGTTGCAAATAAAACAAGTTTGTCATTCCTGTCAGAGTGCTTTTCTGCCTGGATCACAAAGGCACCTGATTATTAATTTAGGCTGATTGCTGCTCCCAGCAATCAGCAATCACAGCAGTGTCAGAGCTGAGGTGCCCCCGGGAGACACAGGCAGGAGCACAGGGAACAGCAGCTCCCATGTCCAGTGCTGCCTGCACCCCTGGGCTTGGAGACCCAAGGGGAGATGGGATCCATGAAACCAAGCAGGCCAGAGGCTGTGAGGGGTACAGAGCACAAGCCTCATCAGACATGTGACTGACCCTGATTTGGGAGAAGTTGAGGCAATCCTGTGGTCCCTTGCTAGAAAAAGTACTGCCAGCTCCTGATGTTTTGCCAGTTCTGTGGCACAATTCAGCACTTGGAGCAAAAAGGCTTAAGAGGCTTGCTTGGATGTGTGCCTTAAATTGTTCCAGGGAAGGTTTAGAGTGGATATGAGGAACAATTTCTTCACCAAAAGGGTTGTCAAGCATTGGAACAGGCTGCTCAGGGCAGTGTTAGAGTCACTATTTGGGGGGAATTTAGAAGATGTTCAAATGTGGCACTTGGGGACACGCTTTAGTGGTGGGCTTGGCCGTCCTGAGGGAGCAGTTGGACTCAATGATTTTAGAGTCATTTCCAACCTAAATGATCCCATGATTCTGTGAATTGCTGGGCATGGCCTGTGTCTTCAGCTGAGCAGAGCTGGTGGTTCTAAGATGCACTTAGGAAACCTCAGTCCCCCTGAAGCCAGAGCCTCAGCTCCAGACACAAACAGCCCTCTGCACTGCTCAGTGCCAGTCTCATCCCTTATGTTTAGCAGGATTGTGCCTTCCCTGGAATGCTAAGCAGCATTTGGGCATGTGGGACTGAGTAATAACATATCTTTGCAGCTCAGATGTTTCTGGGAGGCTTTGGCAGCAGAAAGCTCAGGGCTCAAGGTCACAGCAGTGGCACTCCTGAGAGCATCACTGCTCACACACAGAATGATGCTGGGAGGGGAGGACTCAGAGCTCAGAGGTGCCAGGCCAGGGGGAATGAGGAGGTGAGGGCTCAGCCCCGGCATGGTTAACAGCAGGATGCTCCAGGCTTCAGCAGGGAAGTTGTGCTGAACACAGGGAGGGTTTTACACCTGCCCAGGCTCTGCACAGGATGGTTCTGGGCTGGGGGAAGTCCTGATCCTTGGATGTGGCACAAGGCAGCCTAAAAGTTGTGTTTGCTGGAGTGTGATGCCCAGGAGCAGCCAGGCCCTGCTGCAGGGAGTGACCTGGTGTGGGACCATGATGGGGACCTCCCCTGCTGCCCCATGGGGCCCTTTGGCAGGGCCAGCACTGTGACCAGTTTTCTTCTGAAATATAAATGACTTCAAGGTACCAGCCCTGCTGCTGGAGGCCTCTTTAATGTCTGTGTGAACAAAGAGGTTTCAGCAGCTTCTGGGGAGAAAACAGAGCAGAGGAGCAGAGAATGGGGCACATTGTATGCAGTGGCCAGAGTGACCAAAGATGCCTGAGAGACCAAGTAACAAACAGAGACCTCCTGTGCAATTAGTCTCTTGACCTCTGTGGTGGGAGAGGGATGCTGGGAAAGGAGCTGTGGATCACAAGGCCCCAAGGAAGGTTTCCTTGACAACACTTACTGAAGAAAAATGAGATTTCATGAATGCAGCGGGTGTGAGCATGTGAGAGGCTGACTTTGGGAGAGACAAGGACGTGGCACCTCGCAGAACGAGCCCCTCCATTTGGGGATGGGAAGTAATGGCTCACTGAGCTGCTTTTTCAGATAAACTTAATTAAAGAGCTATTGCAACCATTCGTATTTATTTAGAAATGCAGCCACTGTGGTAAAAGCAGACATTGTTTAATTGTTTTTCTACTCACAGAATCTTCTCCACCTTGAATAAGCACTGGCACAGAAGGGATTTTTTTTTTTTTGCTCACTTCTGATAGTCTCAGCACACAGCAGCTTGGGTTTAGGATTCTTTAGTTCTAGCATTGTCCCAGCATTTACAAAGTCAAAGGAATTATATAGAAATCTGTGTAGAATTAAACATTATATCATAATAATACCAATATATTAATAATGATAAATTGCAGACAGGTCTTTAGTATTGCCAAACTTAAGAACCAAAAAAAAAAGATATTTGTGTTCAAAACCTAAATGGATATACTTTTCAAATTATATAATCTGAGACTTTTTAATTTCTTCCTGCTGTTTCAGGTAGCAGGATGTAAATTTCCATCATAGGGGTCGTAGCACTGAGACCTTGCCCTGAGCTGGAGCTATCACATCCCATGGCAAAATACCTCAGGAAACCAGTGCAGGTTTTTCCTCAAGAAAAGGCCTTTTCCAGTGAAAGCTGTGATGCTGTTTGCACAGCAGACAAAGAAAGAGCATCTTCTTAAAAAGCTAAACCACTTGGCAGGAAATCAAACCCTGGATCAGGGAGTTGGGATCAGCCAGGAGCCAGAACAGCATCCCAGCAGTGCAGGGGGGACTCAGGGCTGCAGCTCAGGCTCTTGCTGGGTTCAGGCTGGAGAGAAAGGACAAACAGGGGTGAAGCGGCAAATTTAGTCCCAGTTGAAGCTGGAGGAGGAGCAAGAGGACTGAGAGACAGGAGTAGCAAAGGAGTTTTCAGGTTGTTTTCTTATAGGTCAAGTGGAAAATTGCCTGGATTTCTGGGTAAAACATTTCTGGGTAAAACATTTTTTCTTCTCTCTCTCTTTTTTTTTTTTTTTTTTTTTTTTTTTTTTTTTTTTTTTTGGTTTTTTTTTGTTTGGTGTTTTTTTTTTTTGTTTTTTTTTTTTTTGCAGCAGTAAGATCAGCCTTTCCTATTTGTTCCCTTTATTGCCTGCTTGGATGTTTATTTCTATCATTTCATTTTGAAGCTTAACTTGGGAAGGTTAAAAGCAGGTTTGCTTACAGAAACAGATACAAAAGGATGTGTGACTGTACCTGTTGTGGGGTTTTCTGAGCACCTTTCCTGTGTCCGTATGAGTCAACATGTCTTGAGACTGATATTTTTTCTTTTGTGTCCCAACTGATTTCAGAAATGCAGTGAAAGACACAGATACAAACCAAATAAGATTAAAGGCTTTAAAAGCTTAATAAATTAAGAAGAGCAAATCTAGCTGATAACATGGCTTTGATAGTGGGCTATAAAGGACAGGGAATTAAGGAATTACAGGTACCTGACTGTTCAGCAGCATCCCTTCCTCCTCAGCACTGTGGGGGCACAGGGGAGCAGGTTGGACTCTCCAGCTTATCAGCAGGAGAGGAGCAACAGAAGACAAAGTTGAGGGGATAGAAAAGATTTGAGGGACTGGAATTTAAACAAGCACCCCCAGGCCATGCTGAACCAGCTCGGAGTGTCCTGCTGGCAGTGACACCTGCCAGTGACACTGTCCTGCCAGAGCCATTGGAAAAGCAACTGGAATGGTTTGAACCCCCAGTGAGAAACTGTCCCATGTTTTGAGATGTTTTTTAGGACTTTTTTGCTATTTTGCTGTGGGCACCCCTCCAGCTCAGGTACAGCCTCCCTCTCTGGAGAAGTTTGATGGTGTGATGCCCCTGGGCATGTCCAGAGCTCTCTGTGCTCCCTGTGTGTGGGCTATGGGATGGGCTCCATGAGCTGCAGAACATCCCTCTGCCTTTCATCTCTTCCCCAGCTGTATAAATGAATGATGGCCCAAGAGAGAGCTTTGGCTTGTGTTTTTTGCCTGGCTAACAATTGCTTCACGTGGTTATTTGCTACTCCAGTTTCACTCAGATCAGCAGAAATGGGGTTTATTTCAGGAGAGAAAATTCTACCACAACTCTTCTGATTTTAGTGCTGCAATAAATCATTTAATTTAAAGAAGGAAAGGTAAAAGTATACTATGGCTTAGAGAAGCAAAAAGAGCAGAAGAAATCCTGGTTTTAATAAGAACAGTCATAAAGAAGAAAAATTTGTCCTCCCTGATGGAAAGGTCCTGTCAGCTTTGAGTGGGTTTAAACCTGTGCCACAATCTGTGACATTTCTCTTTACAGCCAGTATCTCTGGAATATAATAGGCTTTCTCAATAGGACAGTGTGAATCATGGTAAGGACCACCACAGCGAGGATATTGCTGTGCACAAACCTGGCAGCACAAGAGGAAGATGGCATTTCCCTGCTCAGCAAGAGGCACCCAGAGAGGCTCAGTACGAGGGAACAGATAGATCAGGGCAAACCCTGACCCTGCCATCTCTGAGCAGGACTGGAGGGACCAGGGCTGAAGGACACTGTGACATTCTTCACATCCCAACCCCAAATCAAGGCCAGCTTAGCCCCAGCATCAGCCCTGTTTACCTGCAAATCTCAGCAGCATTTTGTGGCTAAGCTGTGCACACAGACCTGCAGTGTAACGAGTGAAATGGGTGTTTATCAATTTGTTTTGAGCAAATATTTCCTTCATTAGGGTAAGTTCCTGAGGGAGCAGGGGGAAGCCAGGATAACTTCAGGCTGCATTTCCCATGACTGGATTGCAGCACAGACTCACTCCCTGCCCCTCACTAACACAGTGTTGGTTTCATCAGTAGCATTTGCTTGTCACCAATGTGTTTTACAGACAATCATAATTTTTTTTTTTTAATAGATGAGGAAACAGCTTGTGTGAGCTCACACATCCCACATCTCCTCTCCTTCCCTGAGCCAGCAGATGGGCACAGCCCATCTCTGGAGCAGCTGAGTCTTGCCTGCAGCTCCCAGATACACAAAACCAGTTTAATAATGCTGGGAAGGTGACACAAGAAAGTAGATCAGGATGGAAAGAATCTGGAGACAAGAGAGGTGAGGGAGAAGGAAGTATGGTATGAAGATAATTTCTGGGGTTATGGGGGAAAATCCAGAGACTTCTCAAGGAGCTGTGCCCAAATCTGAAGCTGTGTAGATTGGCAGGTCCATCTCCAGGGTGGTCGTTTATCTGTCACTTCACAGCCCTGGTGCAAACAAACCAGGAAATAAAACAAGGCTGTGGCAGGACAAGCTTTCCCCTTTTTATACAGCCCTAATGATAAATACTTGTGGAGTAGAATGGAGAAGGAAACACTCCTCCAGACATGGCTTGCCCTGATTCTGGAGTGGGAGAGCTCATGGCAGAAGGCTGGGTAGGAGGGGTCTGGGCTCATCCTGATTTTCAGAGCCTGCAGGCAGGAGGGGAGGCTGGACCTCAGTGAACACCCCATTGTGTCCCCGGGCCGGGTGAGGCGCTCACACTCCTCCTGGAGCACACAAAGCCAATTAAATGCCTGATTGGATGAAGCAGTCACAGTCAAGGGGCCCTTTGCCAGCCAGTCAGGATCCCAAATGTCCCAATGTCGTTAAGGTACATGCTTTAATCCCTCCTGAAGGATTAAATGTTTAACCTATGGCTGGTGTGGCAAACCCCCGCTGTGCTGGGGGAGCAGCACTCACCCCACAGCCCCCTCTGTGGCCACAGCATCTTCCAGGTGCTTCAGAGGGATCAGAGGGTGTTGCTTCTCAGGGAAGATTATTTGGCAGAAGAGAGAGATTTGGTGACTGCCTCCATTCCTTCCCCACTCTCTGTGCTTCTTGGGAAAAGCATCTCACAGAGGGAAAGCTGCCTACCCCCTCCCTGACTGATTGCCCTTAACCACAGATTTCTTTGAAATACAGATTTTTTATTGAACTTTCAAAGTAGTGTTGGGAATTGCAATACCTTCCTAGCCCAAGCGAGGTGTGAAGGCAATTTCCCCACTGAACCAGGAAGAAGGAGGAATAATGGCCATTTAACAGATGTGGCTTCTCCCATCCTGGGGCTTGAGAGGAACCTGCAGCCACTCACATCCTTAAATGCTTTAAGCCATCACAGAAGCACTGCTGCTTAGATCCCAGCCAGGAAAAGGTGTCACATAGCTGATTACACACAGCAGACCAGGATTACTCATGGTTAATGCCTGATTAGGAGTTAAATTAATTTTGACTGTCGATAGTAAATTGTAATTATTTATTTAGCCAAAAATAAATATGAAATGTCATAATGCAATCCCAGTGGCCTACTGTGATAATTAAACATATTTCAAATCTTGTACTGACAGGGAAGACACAGGTCCATGGAGGGGCTTGCACTGTGCTAATAAAGACAAAAAAAAAAAAAAAAAAGAGATCTCTCCATGCAAGGCTGGGCACAGGAGAAAAACCCACATTAGCAGTTTTTCCCCCTACACTCACTATATTTCTCCTATAGATATATCATTTAAAGGCTGTGGGCATGCAAAGGCCAGCAGGCAATCGCATGTCCATTGTGCTCTTTCAGCTGCACAGAGGCTCAGGGCCAGGGGACCAGATGTTGTCTGATACACAGATGATGGCTACAGGTAAAAAACACATCTTTATGCAGATATGGGTTGAAAATCAGCCCCAGCACTCCAACAGGAATGGAGTTTTATGTCTAGAACACAGTACTAGCCTTGAACCATGTTATTAGTGCTGGAGAGGAACACAGCCTGTCCTGGAAAACTGATGTGTTGGCAGAATTTCCTTACTGGTGGCAGCATTTTCTGAGGGGCGAAGGTGGAGGAGAGAGTTTCCTCCTCTCCCTCACTTTGATGGATGTGTGCCGGAGAGCAGAGACACAGGAGGTGTCAGGAATGATGGAGTGACGCTGAAGGCTCTGACAAACGAGCTCTAGAAAGTTACACTGACATCCTTGTGAACGTATTTCACGTTCAACATTTAAGATGTTACCGTCCCTCTGCTCCCCTCTGTCCTCTGCCAGAGCCCCACAGTGCACACCACAGAGGAATGCCCCACACAGCCCGGCAGCTCAGCCATCAGAGGAGCTGGGATGGGAGCAGAGGGGAAGGGGGATGTGTAAGAAGCCTTGTGTCCTACTGACCTGGTTCAGGGGCAGCAAATTGCTTTGGGAATGGAGTCCCACCTTCCGCTGCCACAGGGCTTTGCTCAGGGAGCGTGTGAAAACCTTGAGCACAAACACTCAGGGTGTTACAGTCCTGGGTGCAGGACTGTAACTCTCCTTGGCCTTCTCCCTCCCAGCTCGCTGCACTAGAGAGGCAAGTGTTCGACTTCCTGGGATACCAGTGGGCCCCGATCCTCGCCAACTTCCTGCACATCATCATCGTCATCCTGGGGCTCTTCGGCACCATCCAGTACAGACCTCGCTACATCGTGGTGGTGAGTGACACCTTGGGCTCCCAGCACCCAGAGCCTGTCCCAGCCGTGCTCTGGGGGATGTGGCACCAGATGAGGGGCAGAGCAAAGCCCCTGGGAGATCAGGCACGAGCCCTGCTCGCTGCTCTAGCCAGAGTGCCTGGCTGTGCTCAGGAATCTGCTTGTGCCAAACTGGGAAGGTTTCACATTGTTCTTACTGTGCTAAGGGAGCCCCGAGCAAATGCTGCCCAGCAGAGAGGGAGGGTGAGGGGCTGGACAAATGCAGCACAGAAACTCTTGCATCCCTCCAGACTCCTGCCCCTGTGGGGCTTTTCTGGCAAGGGAGCATCTGAATATGCAAAACAAACAGAGGAAGAGAAAAAGGATTTCAGTGCTGACTCAGGGCATTCCACTGCCCCCAGCTAGAGCATGCATACATCAATATAAAGATATATATACATACACACACTAATCCCAGTGACTTCCTAATGCTTATTGCTTCTCTCTCCCCAACCCCATTCCTTCCCAGTATGCCATCTGGACTGCAGTCTGGGTCACCTGGAACATCTTCATCATCTGCTTTTACTTAGAAGTGGGAGGGCTCTCAAAGGTGAGTGCCCAGGCTTTGCAGCAAAGGGCGTGGAGCTGAGTGGGGAGGGGAGGGCTGGGGGCTGCCTGGGAGCAGGTCCTGCCCTCCTGCCTGTGGAGGGGGCTGCTTATCAAGGATGGGGAGTACTGCTGGGAAACTGAGGAGCCATTATTGGGTTTTGGAGCTCTTGGTTGGTTGGTGCAGGTGGTGGCTGGAATAAACCCTGCCCTCACAGCAGCTGGAGTGCATTTGCTTTCCAGAGGTGAGAGCAGGCCTGGCAGCAGAGCCATCCTGAGGGGAGAGGGGGTTTGAGGGCCAGTTCCCAGCAGTGATGCAGAGGAGGGCTAGGAGATCACCAGATTGCAGCTGATCCTCTTGGGATCTGAGCCCACCTTGGCAAGAAGGTGTGTGATGGAGGGGAGGGCCCTCGTGCAGCACTGAGGGTGGCCTTTCTGCCAGCCTGTCCCAGGGAAGGGCTGCAGCAGGGGCTGCCTGGGTTGACCTGAACCAAGGACTTTGCTGGAACTCTACACCTGACCCTCTCTTGATATTTTTGTGCCTCCCAGTCCTGCTGAAGACTTGCTTTGCCTGTGGTTGTTGCCACACCAGGCAAAATATTTCCTGTTGTACCTTTGGAGAGAGACTCCTCTGTCTGCTGAGCAGAGAACATCCCTCCCCAGAGGGATCTGGCTCATCTGCTTGGGATGTGGCTTCCCTGCCTTATTTCTTCCTTTTTAAGTACAGTGGTAGTTTCTCATGGCTGCTGGCCAGGCTGTTGTGAGTTAATATGCAAAGCTCTTTGAAGACTAGATTAGCTGAGTATTGCTGTCTGCCTAATGAGGGGTGAGTCAGAAATAATAAAAATGGGAGGCAGGCCCTAAATTAAGCCTGGGCTGTAAGCAATGAATTCTGAGTGTTGCTGTAGCACAGCAGACTCAGATTGTGGGATGCAGGTTCATTTCAGAGGACTCCACATCTGGCCCAAATTCCAGGTCATGGATTGGAGTTGCAGTCATAATTGGAATTGCCCTGTGGTTTTATCAGGCCTACAGCAAGTCAAGAGTGGCAGCCTAAATCCTTTGCAGATAAGAAAATGTGACTTCCTAATGTCTCAATTCATCTTCATTTCCCCTCTCAATTAACTCCATAAACTTTGAGGGAGTTCTTTCCCAAAACAGTGATTATTCATAGTCTGAAATCTCAGCCTGAGATGATCTCAATGTTGGCTGTGTCCAGCTGAAAAAAAAGAATTTTATGTAACTGTTTAAATGCTCCCTTCTGCAGAGAAAATGTTGGCTTGATAAACTGCTCTGGGAGCTTCTCAGAGCCAGTGTTTGCTTCCAGCCAGCTGGATACTCATGTTTGCTAATCCCAACCTGCACTGCAACACGTCAGGTTGCTGTTCTGCAATTCAAACAGCTCCACAAACTCCTTCTTTTGTGCCACTGAGGAGCTTCACCTGGTAACCTTGCTCTGTGCTGGGGCTCATTTTAGCCAAGCCAGCACACAGAGAGGCTTTATTTAGCCTGCAGGGTGACACTTGTGACTGGGGACATGTTTTATAGAGTTGGGCTGCAGTGTAAGTTGTTACTGACTCAGTGGACTTTCCTCTCAGGCTGCAGTGAGAAATCAGTTCATTTAATGGCAAACAGCAAAACCAAGAGAGAATTTGTGCTTGCTTGGCTGTAAAGTAGTTGACAGCCTTGCCTCTGTTCTTAATGAGCTATTCTCACTTTAAAAAGCTGTTTTGTAAGGAAAACTAATGATGCTGCTTTCCATCCTCCTCCACTTTCACTGAAGTAATTTGGGTCTTTGTAGTGGCAAAACAAATCTTCACTTCCAGGAGACACCAAAAGATCCACCTGAAGCAGGAGCCGAGGTTTCTGTAGGACACTTCACAGGCTGGGCTCTTCTGCTGCATCTCTGGAAACCTGATCCAAAGGCAGCTGTTGTTTTATTGATGTCAGCCGTGGGATCAGATCCCAGAAGGACATCTGGGCTTGGCTCTACAAGTGCTGGGCAAGGCAGGGCAGTGTCAGCCAGGAGTGGATGGCAGCAGGGCTGCAGGTACCTCTGTGTGCCCCAGGGCCCTCGGGAGGAGGCTGCCCTCCAGTCCTGACCAGAAGTCAAAGTCAAAGCTCATCATGAGCCTGGCAATTTGCAGGGAAGCTGCAAATATTGGACGAAGAGCTTTGGTGGAGGGAGGCTGATGGAGCTGGTCTGATAAACACAAACTCATTAACTACTAGACTGAGCATGAGCACACTGGGGAGTGCTTGGACAGGGTTGTGCAAGTCCCTTAAGGGACTCTTGAGAGCTCTGGAGGTCCTTAGGGTGCTGTTTCCTGTGTGATTGCTGGTGAGCCTGGGGGAGTGGGAGAGTGGCATTCCTGCCAGCCCTGCACTGACCCTGCTGTGCTCTGACAAGGGCAGCCTGCCAGGGCAGGCCCTGTCAGCAGCTTATTTACAGTGAGAGAATGCAGAAAGGGCAGGGAACTGGAGAGAATGGAGTTTGTTAACTTGGTGCCTGGTAACGACAGCCCAGAGCAGCTGAGACAGGTGATAACTCAGGTGGGGTGAGAAAGGACAGAAAGGATTCCAGTGTTTCCAGTGTAACAGATTTAAGAAAAGCCCAGGGAATTGAAATGATGAGGAAACAGTTATGTGCACTCATTGCAAACAATTCTTTGTGCTCTGCTGCCCAGGTCTGATTTCACAGTGATGAAGGGATGCAGGATGGGAGCAGGGAAGTGCTGTTCACAAGAACAGGGATGTTGTTCTTGTGCTCCCCGTGCTTTGGGTGCCTGGCTGATCTAATGAACAGAATCCAGGGACCCCACAGCCCCGTGTCAGCCCATGAGTGATTTGGCAAATGGGTTGAGACAATCTCTCAGTTATGAACTTCAGGTCATCAGTAGAATACGGCTGGTAGGTGCAGTTTGGCTGTTGGCTTTATCTTACTAAGGAATTGTTCTCTGCTGCATCTTCCCTCCACTTCTCACCCTCTCTTTTCTCCTGTCTTTCACATTTCTTGAAGTGCTCCTTTATCCTCCAGGTTATTCCAGCATGGAATTGCTGAGGATGCTGTTCTGGTCAGCCCTGCTCAGGGGAGTTATAACTAATAATTAACCAGCTACCAATCACTAGTTGTGCTGAATTTTTTATTGGAAAGGAAAATTCTGCTGATCACTGAATCTATTCCCTACTTCTTGGAAGAGCTAAACTGACTTGATTTCTGTCTTTCTATCCTGCCAGGGTTTTTATCTTGGAATCTTTTCTTAGCAGGAGTAAGAGTGTGAAATATGGCCCAGCAGAACTTCCTTGGGTGGCCAGACACAGGTGGATCAGCACAAGTGTCTGAGGAAGCACTTCCCTTGCTGCTGGAAGGGCCTCCCCAAGCACATAGCCCATGCCAGCTTTCCTGGAAGTGCTCTGCCAGTGAGCAGGCGAGTGCTGGAGCAGCCTGGATTTGCAGGGCTGCTTCTCAGCACTGGCAGGAGGTGGTGATGTGCTCTGAGCAGCTTCTGGCAGCCTTGCCTTGCTGACTTGCTCTGCTCGTGCTCCTGAGCACACTTGCAGCTCCAAGTGCTGTGCCACTGCTCCGTGGTGGGGCTCACAGCCCAATTTCCAGGTTGCTGTTCCTCCTCCTGTCCCATCTCCCTCTTTTTCCCGTGTCCATCTGGCCATTTGGGTGGGTGAATTGCTGGGAGCTAGCTCTGCAGTTTCCAGGCTGTGTTTGCAATAATGTGTTAAGCTTCTCGCTGTCTACTCGAGCGTGAAACGCATCCCTCCTGCAACCCCTCAGTCTGAGTTAATTATTAAAATCCTGCTGTTAAGACATATGAGCATATGTCTGTCCAGCTGCCATGCTGACTGACTCTTCATCATGTACTAGAGAAATATTCAGAGAGGTTTGAGGAACTGGTCTCCTGTATTTCAATGTATTCCTTTGTCTTTTCCCTCTGGAATTATCCTTCTTGAATGGTGATTTCTAATTTTTGTTTTTATCCTTCCTTTATATTCTCTCTTGTCTATGCACTGCTTTGATCTGAATCCAGAGCTGTGGTGGTCTAAATCTCCTCTTGAAATGGAAGCAGCCCTTGTGAGTCAAACAGGGTTATTTGTATTTCAGAGAATCTGGGTGGCATCTTGGGATGACTTTGTACCTGGGTAAAATACTAGGAGGATGGATAAATTCCTGTGTATATAAAACTGTCCCTCAACTCCTTCTAAATTTAGAACTTGGAAGCCTGGGATTTGGCTTTTAAATGCTGTGGCATTGTCAACAAGCCCACTGAGAGACATTGGGAGTGTTTTTCTGTGTCTCAAGGTGATGCAGGACTGAAAGATGAACATTATATTTCCTATTTTAATAAGAAATGTTTCCATCTAAAAAGATTCAAAATTATTCTGCTGTCAAGCTCTGGTGGCTCCCAAATGAGGTTCAGTTTGTTCCAGAGCTGTCCTAGTGTGGTTTTGCCTGATAATTAAGGAAATTTGGGGGAGGCAATTCAGAAGGCTGTTAACAACAAGAAATAAAACCACCTCTGATAGTGTCCCTTAGAAAATCATTTCAGAAGAGCTTTCAGGGTGCTATTTTAGCAAAGGAATGCAGCTGGCTCTGTGGGTGTTGGAGGTAGCTGTGAGTTTCTCGTGGGCCACGCTGGGGAAAACAGGCTCTGGGAAATGTAGGTGCTGCAGGTTCAGTGCTCTTGTCTTCCCTCTCACCCCGGTGCAAACGAGTGGCAGCCAGGTGCTGCAGCAGCTCAGAGTGAGATGGGATTTTTTTGGCTGGCCTTCAAGGTGCTCCGGGAAGGAGCTTGGGTCGCTCCTGGCTCGTGTTTCCCCCTAGGCTGGGGGTTAAAGAGGCAGTGATAGCCCTGGCAAGGGACGAGGAGGAGCCAGGCACACACAGATCCCTCTCCCTGCAGCAGGGCTGGCTCACTGCTGGGGCTGATTAACATCTCCCAGCCCACATTCCACTTCTGGGAGCATGTCAGTGTGTTTAGATTTCAAATGTATCGCAGAAAGCTTTTGGGAAACAGCTGCTCCCTAAATCTTCCTAAAACTGGCTCTTTTCTCCTGATTCTTGTGTGCTGTTCTATTCATGGTCTCGCTTCTCTCCAACTGCATTCTCACAAACGAAGCTGGCAAACCACAGGAGACATCCTGGAGTTGTTTTCGTGGTCTCCCAGCAAGCTCTGAGCAATGGGAGGTCAATTAAGGGATTTTCTTGAGTGCTCTTTTTATTGTGCCCCATCACACAGGTATCCCCCGAGGGCACCCAGCCAGGGACACGGGCAAAGGAACAGCTCTGCTTTGCATGTTGAGACCCTCTCGTGCTGCCCTTGCTCCAGACAGGTGCTGGTTCAGGAAGGTGGCTGTGAGCTCAGAGACATTCCCTGATCCCAGTGTGCAATCAGTATTCACTTTACATCTGTGAAATGGATGGCTCATGAGTCTGAGGCATTGTGGTGCTTTTAGAATCCAAATGTGCTCAGTTTTGCCAATCTGCACTGATGCAGAACTTTTTAATTTTTTTTTTTTTGCTCAGAGCTGGAGTGTGATTGTAGACAAAAAGCAGTGAGAGCTGGTTAGGACCTCCTGTTCCTCCATCTGCCCACCTCCAGCCACACCTGTTCTGCTTTTTCAGGCTGAATTTACAAGTTCAGCAGCAAAGTTAAGCCAGAGCCAAATCTCTGAAGGCTGACAAAAGGGAGATTCTAGAAGGAAAGCAGCCTGTTTCTTACTCTGCCAAGCACACACTGATGCCTCTGTAAGGAGCAGAGAGGACACTGAGGGCTCTGTCTGCATCAGTGAGGCAGAAGGTTTGGGAAGGCACCATCTGTGAGCGGGGAGAGGGAAGCCCTGGGGACTGAGGTTGAGAGAAGATTCTGTGGTGCCCTGGGGAACAGCTTTGGTTCAGTGCTAATGGGGGGAGCCCCGGGCAAAGAAACAAGAATTCACTTTGGGGGTTTCTTGGTTGTTCTGGAAGTTTCTTTCTGTTTGTTTGGGGGAGTTTGTTTTTTGAGAAAGGTGTTTGCTTCTTTCCCCAGCCAAAGCAGCGAGTGCCTTCTGAGAGGGAGGAGAGCCCAGCCTGGAGGCCTGGCTTAGGCTGGGGAAAATCCATCCGCCTCCTAACACACAAACCTGGGGGAAGAACAACAAGCTTTGCAGAAAAGCTGTGATTTGGTGACTTCCTGAGCTATGTCTGGGCCACTGAAGGGTGAAGCCCAGGCAAGGGCAGAACTCCCAAGTGTCCATGGAGTTTTCCCCATTGTCTTTGCTGCCCTGGTGCCACGCTCCATCTCTGTGCCCTCCTCCATCTCCTGCACAGCACATGCCATCTGCTGTGGTGATTATGTCAGGAGCTTGGCAGCTGTCTTCTCGCCTAATTGTCCACATTTCTCAGCACGTGCTTCCTGCAGCAGATTGGAATAAGGGCTCTGCAGGCTGCTTTGGGGTGTCTGTGCTGGACAGAGGGTCCCCACACAAGGTGCAGAGCAGGGCAGCTGGGGACTGTTCACTGGCTCTCTGGCTGCCATTCAGGTTCCTGCCCCCCTGACTCGAGTTTGGCCCTGGACATGCTTTTCAGTGTCTGTTTTCTATCTGCAGGACTGCCTGGCTTGGCTCCTGTGTTGGCTGTGCAGACAGGCCCTCTCTGGAGGGTAATTTGGAGCAGGGGCTTGGATAACCTGCTCTGAATCTGTTTTTCCTTTTGACTCTATGGGGAGCTGACACAAAGGACCTGCCATGGGAGGTTTTCCATGCTGGGAAATGTGCATACCCCAAGCTCTGACTGATGCTGTTCTGGGAGCCATGGATTTCCTCCTGGGACTGTGTGGGACCCTGGCATGAGCAGTGTGAAATAGTTTATGGGTAGGTGCTAAAACCTTTAGTAATGGGTGGGTGACGTGTGGATATCCAGCATCCATCCCTCTCTGTAGAGATACAGGTTCTCTGCCTTTAAATTTTTTAATCTATTCTTCAGAATAAAACTTCCAACCCCTTGCCTTGTTTTATGGTCAAAAGGAATTGTTGATTCTGTATCAAAGTGACCTGAGAGTTCTTCAGGGGCAGCCAGCACTTGGCACTCGTCCATGAAGGGTTGCAGCTGTTCAGCCAGTCCTGAGTTTGTCTTTTACCTTTGCCATGTCCTGCAAGCTCAAAATCCCAAAGCTCTTCTGAGTATTCCTATAATTACTGAGCTTTTCTCAAGTGTGAGGAAAGTGTGGTCATTTTTAAATAAATACCTGGCTGCACACCAAAGCCCTGCGCTCCTTGTGTGGCATTTCACTCTGTAACCCCCTCAAGTGGTTTAAAGTATTTACCTAGGAAAGACAAGGGAGCAAAACAAAAACCCTTTGGAGGTAAAGCTGATAAGAAGTTGCAGGGGAGGAGATTAGAAGAAGCTGCAGTCAGCACTGTGAGGTCAGCTGGGCTGGGTAGGCTGACCTGGGGCTGACAGGAAATGCAGAAGCACCAGATGTGAAGAGTGTGGAAGGAAATCAGGTAAAAATTGCACAGGATCTTGTCAGGAAGTAGGAAAAGAGGAAGATCTGTTGGGTTTGGAAACTCACTTTGGGGTTGTGAAGTTCATATTTTCCAGGTACTTGTGTTGATTCCTGTGCTGGGAAGAGCCTGGCAGGACACTTAGTGCTGCCTTGTTTATCTTTTTCCTCTGGAGTTACAGGGTTCATCTCCCAAACCCAAAACTTGAATTCTTTTCTGGATGAAGAAACCACCAGCAAAATGTTCTTGGGTCTGCAGCCTGCATCCAAATTGTGCTGCTAGAGGACGGTGAAATAGATTTGTTGCAGGGCTGCCTCAGGAGTGGTTCTCACCACAGCAGCCTGCCTGGGACATATGTTTACATTAGATAACAGGAGGAAATTCTCACTGATGAGGCCCTGGCACAGGTTGCCCAGAGAAGCTGTAGCTGCTCCACGCCTGGAAGTGTTCAAGGCCAGGCTGGACAGGGCTTGGAGCAACCTGGGATAGTGGAAGGTTCTTTAAGGTCCCTTCCAAACCAAACCATTCCATGATTCTATGAAGGGATATCAAGCCAACGTGCTTTGATCTGTGCTAGCATTTTTGGGGAGTGGGGATCTCTGAAACTAAGTTTGTCATTGGTTTAATGGAAAACTCCATTTAATGGCATGTCTGGCACTCTCAGAGTAAACAGAGCTCTCTTTGCAACTCTTCCCTTTAGGACAGCGAGCTCCTGACATTCAACATCTCCCGGCACCAATCCTGGTGGAGTGAAAATGGCCCTGGCTGTGTAAGGAAGGAGGCTTCAATGTCTGGCATCAAGGGGCTGGATAACCACTCCTACATCTCTGTCATCGGCTGCGCCCTGGAGTACCGCTACATCGAGGTCATGCACAGCTCCTTCCAGATCCTCATCGCGGTGAGTGCCTCATGAGGGGAGCACTTCCTCAGGAGATGCTGGTTTGGTTTTTGTTCTTTTCCAAACACAGAGGTTGGCCTGTATTTTCCAACACTTTTTGTATTGCCTGATTGCAAAAGCCTCTGTAAATGTGTTCTGTTGGATTGTTCTGTTCTCTCTTATGAAAATAGTTGGAAATGGGTATCAGCAGCCTGATGCCTGAAGTAATGCATCTGTGCAACCATAGAGCAACAAAGGGTTCTGAATCCCTGTTGGGGTGTGGGAATTCATGTTTTGACAAGGACAGAGACCCTTCTGGTGCAGGGTGAAAAGAAAAGGTTTTGATAGGACAAGAGGAAATGGCATCATATTGCACTGGGGAGGTGTAGTTTGGATACTGGAGACAATTTCAGAACAGAAAGAGCTGTAAAGTACTGGAACAGACTGCTCAGGGAAGTGGTGGAGCCACCATACCTGGAAGTGTTAAAAAAAAAATGTGTGGGTATAGCACTTGAGGACATAATTTAGTGATGAATGTGGTGGTGATGCTGGGTTGATGATCGACTTGAAGCCTTAAAAGGCTTCCTCCAACCTTAATTCCATGTTTCTATGAAGGATTGCTCTTACTCCCCGTGGCTCAGTGATGGGTGGTGGAGCACAAACCTACACATTCATTGTGAACAATCTCCAGAAAATGAAATCAACTTTTAAGAGGCAGTAAGCAGCATGTTTTCCTTCTGCTGATACCCAAGATATAGTCACTAAATGTTTTCATGCACTCTTTCCTCATCACAGTCTTCCTCAGGCTTTTTAAAGTACTTTGCAAAAATGCAGCGTCCTTAAGGTTCACTGTTTGTTGTTTCTCACTTTTCTGTGAAATTAACTGAAACAAAATATCCATTGTGCCACTCACTTTGGTGCTGTTCTTGCATTTTGTAGACCACATGTCTAATCTGCTTTGAGTTGTTACTTTGGGGTTAATGGCTTTAGTTACAAACACGAACTGGGAAACCATTCGCATTTTGGCTTTCAGTTTTGGCTTAAAAAAGAAAGGCGACTTACCCTGTTTAAATGCTGAAGGATAACAGAGATTTTTCACGTTTCTGGAGTGCCAAGTACTTCTCTGCATGTTTTTGGTGCAGCTTTCTACTGTCCTGATCCTGCATTTCCTGTTAGCCAGGCTGGTCTGTGTGACCCAGTGAACTGCAGGGAGGGAGGAAGGCTCAGGCCCCTTTCTTGCCGTGTCACAGAGAAGAGGCAGAGGCAGAAGCTCTTGTTTCCTGACTTGGATGAGCTCCCTGGCACGTGTGCTGGCTGTTAATATTCCCTCAGTTCTCCTTCGGGCCAAATGATCTGCATGAATCTGTCTGAGAGCTGCTGCCATGCCCCTGTGTGAGAAAGGCAAACCTGTGTGTCCAGGAGATCACAGCCTGGTGTCTTTTAGAGGGCTTTTAGGTGGAACAGGATTGGTGCTGTACCTGAGTTTGGTGAAACAAGGGCAGACTTTGCAGTCATAACACCCCCTTTTAAAGCACAGAGGTTTCTCACTCTTAGCATCCTTCCTGAACTCCTGAGCTGGCACAGCCCCTGTGCCCTGGGCCAGAGGTTGAGCCAACAAATGGTCCTGAGTTTGTTTGGAGTAGATCTTTGTTTTTTGGCAGCTTACTGACTTAGGCACGTGGCCCTGGGCTAAGTGATCACTCTGATATATAGAACTCTGTCTCTGGCAGTGGCTTTTCCTTTGCTTCTTCCCAAAGGCACATGACAACATTCTCTGTGCATCTGCAAAACATCACTAAGGGCCAGATGGGGAGACAGGAGGGAAATATAAGACAAAATAGGATTTAGGGAAATACTTTCTGTCTCTCTCTTTCTCCCTGAGATTTAAGGTGCAATAAATTTTTGAGTCCTAAACCCTGGAAATGGGGTTAAAATACTCGTAGGCAAGAAACCCATATGGGCTGAGCTATGCAGTGAACTAAATTTCTACTTGTCCTGTAATAAAAGGAGAGTATTGAAGCCCCAGGTCTGTAACTGCTGCTGGTTCTGAAATGCTTGTGTAATTTTGTCATGTAGTGGAAGGAATGGAGCTTTTCCCCTCTTCTTTGAGGTCAGGCAAAAAGCAAGTCTTTCTCCCTCAGACCTTGCCTGAAAGCAGTCAGCCAATTCTCTCCCTTTTTACTCTCTGAGGGTCAAACTCTTTGATCCCTGCCAGTATCTTTTTCTGTTCTCTTTATCTCACTTTGAGGCAGGTTTTATTACGGGCAGCTGTCCCCAGAGTGCTGGCAGGTACAGTGCTGCAGACAGGCAGGGACACAGATCAATAGCACAAAAACACAACCAGCAACGTGATGGCTCAGGGGATGCAGCAAGAGACATGACCTCGTTCCCTCCTTGTCTGAGACCAGAATAGTCAGTTCCCTGTTAGGAAGGGCAAGGGACAGGCAAAATTTTGCTTTCAGTAGTTTGCTTTTGCTTTGTCTAATGTTTTTCAGAAGTTGTGGGGTGGGGGGTGTGTTCTGCTTGGTTTGGTTTTCACCCCAGATACAGCACTGTGAAATCCACACTCTTTGAATAGGCAGTGCCCAACTGTGAGCACTTGATTTATTTTTTTTTTTTCTGGAAGTTCCAATTCCTTGAGACTACTGAGGGACTGTACTGCAGTGCTGTGTACCTGGGGCAAGGCTCCCTGAATTCAGTCTTGCATGCCAAAGGAGAGGGAAAGCAAACCTGGACCCATCTGGTGAGCAGAGTGTTGGCTGTCAGCTTGACTCCTGCTGATTATATCATCCTGCTCCTGGGCATACATTTGAGGATACATAAGGTCTCAGTCTGCTTTTGCTCAGAGCTTGTCTGTACTCCTTGAAGGCAAAAGCAATTCCTTTAATCTGGAATGCAATCAAACCTGGGCATATTAGTCACCACACATGATACAAGTTGCAGTATGAAAATCTTTCTCAATACTTTAGCACAAAACACATTGGAGGTAAAAGGAGGTAAAAGTTCATTGGGGCAACATCTAAAACTCTGTCCTGGTACAGAAATGAACTGTAAAGACAATCCTACCAACCCAGGTAGGAAATGCAGCAGCAACTTTGTCAAGATAAGAATCTGCTTTGCTTTTCCTTAGCAAGGATTCATCTTGCACGTCCCCAGCTCGCCAGCCAGCAGGGAGAGGAGTGATTGCCAGTTCCGAAATACCTGGCATAGCTCTGGGCTCTCCATATGGTACTTCTGGGAGTGGGGAGGCTTGGGCTTTTCCTGAGGCTCCACTGAATGGGGTAGAAATTGGAAATGTCTTCCCAGGCGCCAGAACTCGCTGCCTGCCTGTCTGTTGTTTTCACTCAGACTGACAGGTTGGAAGGTTCCCAGGGAGGCAGCAAGGCAAGCCTTGACAGCAGATGTTATGTGAGAACCAGTGTGCAAGAGATGCCTTGCTCTTGGCAGAAGGTGGATTTTCAGTGGTTGTAATTGCATCCAAAGAGTAAAGAAGGTCAAGGAATTAAAGGATTTTGATTGCCTTTCTTTGGCTATCTGGTCACAATAGCTCTTTCACAAGCTGGATTTTTGCTTTCTCATAGCAGACTTCCCTTCATTTCCCTCTCTTGCACTGATGTCAGTGTGCACCTTTCATTAGCTCTGATTAGAAGTGAAACCTAGAATGTGTCTGCCTGAAAGAAGAGTCTTTGCACCTATTTTCTGTGGTGGAAAAAGCAGTGGCAAGTTTGTCTATTGAGAGAAGTTTCACTAGGACAGAGGTAGACTAAAGCCAAAATCTTATACAATAACAGTAACACCTCCTAAAATTTGCCTTCCCATCCTTTGTGCATTTTGCACACTTGCAGCCAGCTGGTCCCTTTCTCCAGGTTTTTCTCTAATTTACTCTTTCTGGCTCCAGTGCCTTCATTCAATGCTGCTGTTTGATGAACAGTTTTCAACTCTCTATTAAAAAGTTCACTTCAGAGGACTGAGGGGCAGGGGGATGCTCAGACATATGTTTCCCCCATTCCCTTGGGGCACACTTGTCTCTTCCTGTCTTTCCCACTCTGTTTGCCTGCAGAGTGCTTGGGGCACCCCAGCTCCATCCTCTCTGGTGGGGCAGCGTGTGCGTTCCCAGGCTGACAGAACACACCTGCCCTCAACATGTGTTCCTAATAAAAAGCTTAATCAGATCCTTCTGCAGCTTGGAGTAGCTGGTACTGCACATGCAGAACAAGCAGAGAAACAGCAGCAGAGGCTAAAGCCCTAGAACATTCTTTGGGGAATTAGAGCAGTGGCTTAGTGTCATTTTACATCGCTGACGTTTTCCCTCCTCTTCCACCTCCCCACTGTAATTTGCAAAGATCCAGGAATTATTGGTATTTCCCCGGGATACAGAGCTTAAACTCCTCCTTTGTATGGAAATCAGCAACCAGGATGGCACTTGGGTGAAATTGTTCCAAATTGTTGGCTTCTGTGAAGCTTCCTGTTGTGTGTTAATTGCTGATAAACTGGGTGATGTTTGGGGGTTTGACACAGCTTTATCAAAGATGCAGTCAGAAGAGAATTTCAAGTGTTTCTTGGAGACTGCTCATTCCAAGCTCCAGCAGACTCTTCCAGGGGAAAGACTGGACAATAGGAGTGCATTTCTCCTCCTTAGCTGTATTTAATTCATAATTTATTCTGAAGGTGAGACACAGGGATTCTCGTGAGTTCAGTTAATCCTTGAGATTATTTAATTTGGGGTTATTTAATACAGATGAGTCCTTTAGAGTATTTAATTACAGTTTAGGTCAGCACATAAAAAACTGGAATTCATATTTATATTGTACATCTCTTCCCCCCTTGCCATTGAGACTTACCTGTTCTGGCCAGATCACAAGACAAAGCTTCTTTGAATAAAAAGTTCCACTAAATAAACAAATTTTTTTATTGCTGAAATGCATCTAAAGAAGGAATGGATTATAGAGTCAATAAAAAGTAAATTTTAAACACTAAGCAGAAGATTTTGAAACAAAGCCAGGAGATGGAAGGAATCTAAAAGAAAACCCTCCACTCCAATGAAGCTGGGATTAGAGATTTAGGGAAGTTCACTTAATTCACTAGCTTTTGATTGGTTGGTTTGTTTTTCTGAATGCAAAAAAAGTCACCTTAGTCATAAAGTGAAAAATGTATGGGGTGAGCAGAATGATGGTTGAGGGTTATGGAGCATTAATTTCTGTGCAGAACAAACTTCCCAAGTCAATCCCATTGCTTGGTGCTTCTGAACCGTGAAAAATGTCCAGAGCTTTGTCAGGTTTGCTGTGACAGTACAGCTGATAATCGCTCCTGACTCTGCTCATAAACTGGGCAGGTAAATCATTTTCATTGGTAATTCTATCCGGAATCTCCTGACACAGGTACCACATAAGATTTGTGTCAGCATGCTATAGAGTATAATAACAGCGAGTGGATTGAGGGCTGGCACTTTGCATGGCTGTTAACCCAAAGCTCCTACTCTGAGAGGTGATGGGAAATCTGGGGAGGGAGAAAACGGTCCTGGAGTTCCCTTGGAATCAGGGTGTGTATTCAGGGCGTATCAGTTTCTCAAGGTTGGGATTGAAGGTACTTGAGATGGTATTTCATGTTCAGACTCAGGTGTTTATTATTTCTTATCTATGTTACAGTCGCACTACCCTGAGTTCAGCAGCTTTTTCATTAGCAAGGCACAAAATGGCAAACTAACTCTTGTTACAAGGTCTTTTAAAACTAGACTATCCAATTAAGAAATGACACCTAGATTATTTTCCCTTTTAACCCAATAACTGATCCCTCGAAGCCCGCAATGTGGACCTTTCTGTCCAATCACAAAACATCACCCAAACCCATGAAGAAGAAGGAAGAAGAAGGTAAAGAAGAACAACCTACCTCCACCCTAAAACCTCCACCTTGCTTCATATTTATTTCTCTATTATAAAATCCCAAACTCTAAGTTTTCCACCCTGTGATATTACACACTTTTAACCAACTACACACCCGTAATCCCAGTGCTATTAATCAATTTTAAAAGCCTGTTCCATGACCTCAGGTCAAGTGCAGTGTTCTCTTGTGGGTCTGTGCCTTTAAGCACAGAAAGTTTAAAATTCTCAGCAACCAGGATTCCAACAAGGTTGCATTTTTCCTGCCTGGATATTTGTGTGAATGTAAATTGTGTTATTTGACCTGATGTAAGAGGCTGGATCTTGCAACTCTAAAAATGCTAGAGCAAGTACAGAGGATGTGTATGAGCACACTCCGACTTTGTCACTTGGGTTCCAATGCCTTTATGCTGGAGATCAGGGTGTGCAGAAGGCTGGTTGCACCTCCCCTGGAGTGCTGGGACGTGCAGGACGCACTCTTGTTTTCCCAAGAGCATTGGGTCACGTCCCGCAGCCCGGCAGGAGCGGGTGGTTCCCGGCTCCGGGAGCGGCCTCGGGGCTTCAGCACCACGGCCAGAGCCCGGGCCGGGCCGGGAGCCCTGCGATCCTTCGGCTTGGGAAAGCTGCCCAAGACCATCGAGCTCCCCCAGCACTGCCAAGCCCACCACTAAACCTGTCCCCAGGTGCCACATCTACTTGTCTTTTAAATGCTTCCAGGGATGGTGACTCCACCACTGCCCTGGGCAGCCTGTGCCAGGGCTGGATAACCCTTTTAATTATGAAATATTCCCCAATATCCACTCTAAACCTCCCCTGGCACAACTTGAGGCCTATTGTTGGCCTATATTTCCTATTGTCTGCTTGTTTCTTGAGAGAAGGAAGTCCTTACCTGGCTACAACCTCCTTCCAGGGAGTCACAGGGAGCTTTAAGGTCCTTCCTCAGCCTCCTTTTCTCCTGAGCCCTCTCAGCCATTCCTCATCAAACTTGTGCTCCAGAGCCCTCCCCAGCTTTGTTACCCTGACCTACCCAAAAACTGCCACAAACTTCAGGAAAAAAAAAAAAAAAAACAAAAAAAACCAACAATTTCCAGGGTTTATGTTACTACAGTACAAGCCATAGGAGAGAGAAAAAAATCTCTGATATTCCGTTTGGTTTTGATTTGTCTGCCATAAACAGTGATAGTTCTGTTCTGAGACAATTCTAAAAGGCAGCAGGTACAATTAGATTGGCCGTGCATGTGGCCAGAGGATTTATGTTTCCCTGTAGCTCACAGGAGCTTATCCTGAAGCAGCCTTGGTTTCAGAAATGCCCAGCAGAGGAATGAGGGAGCCCCCAGAGCTACCCTTCCTCCACTGAGCTTCTGGGATGTGCTCCCATAAGGCTCACCCAAGAGGAAAGGAGTAAGCTGCCTTCTCTTTCAGATGATTATGGAAAAATCTTCAAAGGAAAAACAGGGTTTAGTGATGCTACAAAAACATTCAATTTCCTCCCAACAAGACATGTTTTGTCAGGGAGAGCTGGAGAAACCACAAATACTGTAAAACTCCCCAGCAGAAATCTCATTATCTTGCCTTTTGTTTTAGGGTGTGATGTATTTTTCTGTCATATTAGAAATGAATGGACTCTACTTTTCAAGCCCTCCCATGCATCATTCTGTCTCCACTTGGAGTGAGTCACTGTGTGTTACAGGCTGACTCTTGTTCCCAGGAATTGAGTTCACAGTGGAAAACAATTATGCCTCACAATAACTTTACTAATGCAGTTACTGTCAACCAAGATCTCGCTAAGTGGGGTGTTATGTAAAGATGTGAAATGAAGGATGGAGAGGATATTTGATTAACAGGAAGAAGGCAAAGCAAAATAAGACCCTGCTGCATCTGGAATGCTTAATTCCTATACTAGCAGGAGTTTGTTTCTCTGTTTAGGCTGAGGAACACCTTGATAGTGAGCCTGAAGGAGGCAGCTCTGATGCTTTAGAGCTTCTAGAAACCACCAAGTTACTAGAGATTTTGGTGTCTGAACATTTCTGCCAGCACAGCACCATTCTTATGGTTAACTCATTTTCTATCTCATCTGCATAAAAACTACTCACCTCTAATTGGTAATTTACCCTGTATGACAGGAATGCTGAGCTGACGAGTTCTTGTCATTCAAACTCTGTCTCCTGTACATTGTTGTCTGTCCCACAAGGCCCTCTCCTCTATCCCCATCACTTCTTACAGAGACTTAGCACAGGAGTTTCAGTTTCAACAAAGCCAACCCATGTTCTTGCCAATAATTCAAGCAACTGAAGGTGCTGCTCTGAAGGTGAGGATGGGTCTTAGTTTTCCTTCTGAAGCTTTGGGTGTGCTCCATCAGTGCCTTCCCTGACACCCACACCTGCCTCCCTCCCTGCAGCAAATATGGCTTGGCTCCACAGTTACAGAAATGCTGAGTGCCTGCTGAAGTTGTGCCCAGTGGGTTCTGACCAGGCTCACACTGGCTGATGCTAAAATGATTTATTCTCTCTCTTTTCCAGCTGGTGGGCTTTGTGTACGCCTGTTACGTGGTTAGTGTTTTTACAGAAGAAGAAGACAGCTGTAAGTATTTATCAACAGATCTCTTGGCAAAGGTTTTAGTAAATTTTATTTCTCTCTCAGATGTTTGTCTGTCAGGACTGAGCTGCCACCAGACTTCTTTCCATCTCTGCCTCTGTGTGTTATGACACTAACTACCCCTCAAGGATCAGCTATTTTTACTGTGAGGGTTTTTTTGCCCCGTGTCACTCTGTGTTAGATGCTGTAATTCTGCTACACTTAGAGCACAAAAAGAGCTTGGTTTTGGCTTCTCAGCTGGAGTAAGCCTTGGAGAAACTGAGCAGCTGCTTCTGTTCTCAAGCTCCTATAGCGTGAGAATAATGGCTCTGAAATATTACTGCTGTGATTAAAAGCATCTACAGCAAAGCTTTCAGCCCAGGGCTCAAGTAGGAGACCTGCAGAATCTCATGTGCCACAAGCTGAGGATGAAGCAGATCATGAGAGTTCTTGCCAAGAACCAATCTGACCACTAATTTAAGAGCAGAGGAAGTGCTGTATTTGAATTAGGAGGAGGAAGGAGGCAGCTCACTCGTGTTGGGTACACAAATCTCTTCAGTGACAGTCAGTCACTGTGACACGTGTCAGGGTAAAGACCCACAGGTCTGTGGGACCTGTGCAGGTGCCCAACTGCTCCTGGATTGCTTTGTCCTCTAAAATGCTCTTTGAGACCAATAATTTCACAAACAGAAAAATGGATGCATAAAGTAAATGCAAAGTTTGGCAAGGTGTTGGGTCTAGGCCAGTTTACTCCAGCAAAGGATCTCATCCAAAGGTTTTACATCTGAGTATCAATTCTTTTAAGGCATTGGTTAGGTTTGTGCAAGTAGCTTTGTTGTTTTAAAGAGCAGCTGGCATGGAGGAGAGCTGGAAAACAACAGCTTTGAACTGAAGATTTGAAAGTATGTGAAGAATGTGTTTTCACAGGAGTGAGAGGAGATGCATTACTTATCTGCCTTGTCCTTATGTTTTTTTCTTCCTTCCTTCCTGGCTGAACTCATTCTCCTGGCTTTATTGATCATTTCTTTAGAGCTTGGCAGTGCACTTAGAGAAGGTGCTACATTATAGTAATATTTTTTAAATTAGACTATAGCTCTTCTATTAGCTAAATAGCTCCAGTTCTGAGCCCCTGCTGAATATTGTAAAGCAATAACTTGACAGAACTAATTTTTATAGTAGGGATCTGTTAGGAGAGGCAACAACATGGAAGGAAGCTTTATCTAGGAAACACAGAGCTGGTAATTTCAGGATATGTATTTTTTTCCCACTAACAAATTCACTTTCCCTCCCAGTTTCCCAGCTTGGAGTTAAAATGCCAGCTTGAATAATTAACAATGACAAACCATCAATATTTCACACTCACAGGGGTAGATCCTTCCAGTGACCTGAATAAATTTGAGCTGCGTTTTAATTTTCTCTTCCATTTGTGGTTTCCTTTAAATGTTGCTTTGATATGCAGCATGAAGTAATTATAAGTGCAGAGGCACATTAATCAGGAAGCTCATGCTAACGTGATTTTCATGAGAAAACACAGCAGTAAGAACCTACTAATGCTGAATTGTGGGCAAGAATATTTTAGATGTGCTAATACAATGTAGTGAATCACAAGGAACCACACTTCAGATTTTTTTTTTAAGTGTCTTGGATTTTGAGTGCCCTCATGCTTGTGTGTTCAGATGATAAGACTTGTTTGTTCAAGGTACTCAGTAGTTACTGAAAACTGCAGTTCGTTAAAGTTTCTCAATTTAGGTGTTCCACAACTGAGGTAATAAATTTAATATCTTGGTTTTGTTTAAAATGGCAGCCTGTTTTGATTTTAGAATACTCAAACACTTTCAAAAGTGGCTGAGAAAAGGTAAAGTTTCATTGAAACTGTTTGGGAATTGTCTCCACAATTAACTTAGCACCTCTGCAGATTTCACCCATTACCTTCAGCTGTCCCAAAATCACAATATCAGCATGAAGCTCTCCATCAATATGAAATTTGTCAGAATCTGTTGTCCTTAGGTTTCTAAATATATTTTAAAAAGTTTGGGTTTTTTCACATCCAGTATATTAGTAAATATTTTTTTCTATTATTTGATCAACAAAAAACCTCAAACATCTTCAGTTTAAATTTAAAATAATAGTGCCACCTTCAGGAAAGAAAAATAAACAGGCACTTAAATAGTTAATAAAACTCTCCAGTTATTTTTAAATGGCAGTTGGACAGGATGGTTTTCACACTTCCATACAAAATGTACTAACTTGGCACCAAAAAATGATCCAAACTGGGTCAGTTTTAAAGGGTTTAGCCAGGCCTGCGAGGTCAGTGACAAACCACAGCACCTCACACCTCCTGCCCTGACTGTGCTGGCCAGCTCTGTGCTGCAGCCTTGGCCTGAAGTCCAGGGAACTGAGACAGCCTTGGAAAATTCTTCCCTGGTTACTAAGGGAATTGTCACTTAGAGCTCCCCCCGCTGAGTTACGCTGCCCTTCCGTGAGCCCTGGAGAAGGGAAGCATTGTTCCTGCCTGTGCACAATTCAAAGAAATTCACTTGGCAGAGGGGATGCGAAAAATACCAGAGCTGGAGATAATGAGCTGGTTGCAGCTTTCCAAAGCTGCTGTTGTCTTGCAGGAAAGACAAGTGGGGCAAGAAAATTCCCACTTCACTGTGTAACCTTCCCAGGGAGGGCTGTGCTGCCAACCTCTCCCTGGCATTCGCTCAGGAGCCGTTCTCCAGCTTCCTCCCCTCGGCTCTGGCTTTGTCTGCTCCTCTCACATGCAGTCACAGCGTGGTGGCAATGCCCAAGGAGGCTTTTCTAGAATCGTTGTTAGCTCTGCTTTAAGTTTTGTGTTAGCTGAAATCTTCTCTTTGGCATGCTTGCCCATCCCAGGAGATCCCAGAAATCCATACCTGAAAAAAATCACTTTTCTGTTCTGTCACTAATTTTTATGTTTATGCCATGACATTCACCAAGCCTTCCTTTCATTTCCTTTCAACCTTCTGGCCATGTTTGTTTGTTTATTTGAGTTTCGATTTTTTTTCAGTTGATTTCATTGGTGGATTTGATCCATTTCCTCTCTACCATGTCAATGAAAAACCCACCAACCTTTTGTTCAAGCAGACATACCTGTAAGTATCATCTGTGCTAAGAGACTCCACGTGCTTCTTGGTTTCAAGGGTACCGCAGGTTTGGGTTTTTTCATCCTTGCAGGTTAATTTCACCATCAGGGTTTTCAGGCATGGAAGGAATGAACAAATGGACACCAGAATGGGTGAAGCTGCCCTTTCTCAGCTCCAAAATAATTTTAAATTGTTGCCTCCAAGAACTGAGCCTTCCACGTGTGGGGCAGCCCAAGAATTCAGCTGAGAGCAAGAAGGGGAGTTGTCCACAGCAGCTTCTCTCATACCAATAATGAAGGGCCACTGTTGAATTCCCATTTCTGCCCCCTGAGGCACAAGATCACAATTTCGCTCTGTCCACTTAAAAGCTGGTTCTTAATGAGATCCTCAAACACAAAGGCCAGTTCTGTCTGTTTAAAGAAGCAATGAGATCTGATTTTATAGTCTTTAAATTGATCTGCAAGAGGCAGTTCAACACATGGAAGTTTTTTGCAGCAGCTGCTGAGGGAGGCTGTTTTTCAGGAATAATGTTACCAGAATCCTGCCAAAAAGAAAGATGTGAGGATGGTGGAAAAGAGTGGGGCTGAGGGAAGAAAAACTTCCCTGAGGTAGAGTGGTAGATGTGCCCCTCTAATTTCATAAGGACTTGCTGCCCACTTTGTCACTGCAGCACACAATCAGGAATACAAGTAATTTCTGCAAGGCCACTGAATTCCCTGTAACTTTGGGGGTTCTCTAGTGTTATTACAAGGGATGCTACAGGAGATTAAATATTGATTTCTCTCTCATTTTGTCACAGTGGGGTGGAATTTTTCATAGTCTGCAGAAGCTGTGCAGCTTTAAGCAGCTCCCTGATTTACTAGCTGGGTGCAGCAGCATGCTGCACACATTTTTACAGTACAGGGTTTGGGCTGCTTTTTTCTTAAAATGGCAAGTTCTGCTTTCTGTGGAAGAAGCTATCACTTCTAAATGAAGATTCCTAGATGGGGAGATTGCAATATGAAGAGAAGTTACCAATGTAAAACTTTCTTCCAGGGCCTCAGTAAGAGTGGAAGCTGCTGCTCAAGTCTACAGATAATTCTGCTGTTCCTCCCTCCCATTCTTTAGCCCATCACTTCTCTGTTGATATTTTCTGCCAGCATAAAATAATATTTCTTTCAGGCTAACAGAAGGTGAAACCAGCTGCTGAGCTGTAGATAATGTGACCCTCTATAAATTTCAGCAGCCACCAAATAGCAATTTTTGTTTCTATATTTCATCCTATTGCCTCTTTTCCATGTGTGTGAATGGGAGTGAGGGGAGGAAGGGATCATTCATTCCCAGGTTATGGTGCCATGGAGTGTTGCAGGCTGGGGCACTGACTGCCAGATGCCCTTGTCCAGCTGTGAAAATCATTTAGTGATTAATTGAAGGCAGGTTTTTTTTTTTTTTTTTAAATATCCTCTTCAAGAAGATGCAAAACAACAAATACATCCAACCTATCTGAAATTTAAGTTTAAGAGCAGCTCAGGATCTGGAACATGGGGTTTCTGGTTTGAACTCCTTTTTGTTGATGGAAATGCTGAATGAAACCAAATTTATTCTACAACTGATCACTTGGAGCTGACTGCAAGCAGGAACCTTCATTTTAGGATGGCATCACACCCTTGGCTGCAGTCAGATGCATTTTCTGGGCTGCCACACTTCTCTAACAGGATCACTTTCCTTCATTCCCTACTGGAATGATCCTATTCACTCCAGTTTTACCTATCCTTTTCTGATGAGATCACATTCTTTCCTCCCACTGTGCCCTTTCCTGCATTTTTCTCAAGTCTCTCTTTTTCATTTCTCTGAATTTATAAGTTTTTAGAGATGTGAGACCCCACAGAACAATGACATGAGCTGCTGAATTCAGTATTCAAACTGTGCACCCCAGTTCTGGCCTTCAGCTTCCAGCCACAGCACTGAAAGAAGTTCTTAAATACCCTTGCCTCCTGCCAGGAGGAAAACACACCTCCCCAAACTGTTACTGATAATAGGTACTTCCACACCATAATCCAGTTATGTCCCAGCTTTATCACAATGATCTCCCTGACCTCAGCTTTCAGCCTCCAGTCAGTGAAAAACCTCACAAATTTTTCAAGGTGTTATTTTCTCTTTAAAAAAAGACACGAACAACAATCAACCATCATTTTGTGCTGTTGTTTACAAAGGCAAGATTTAAGAGTGCTCATCTCAATTCAATCCTTAAACACTCACACAGCAACAATGGTATTCTAAAAATAAAGTCGTTTCAAGTTCCACAACTGCTTTTGTTCCATGTTTCACTGACGCCAGGGGAGTTTGGTTGTGATAGTTACTGTTTGAAGTCACAACCTGAAGTAAAAGAGGCTCAAACTATCTTGAAAAAAATGGTTCTGGAAGTTTTACTGTGCAAAAGAATTGCCCTTAACTCACTGCTTGATTGCCAATCAAGGCGCCACACTAATTATTTAATAATAATAATATATTAGCACTCTTGATAGAAGACATGCTAAAGTCTTCAGTGCCTGAGTTTCTGTGTCAAAGTACTTATCCGGGGGATAGTAAATCCCTTCTGGAAAGATGAAGTTGCTCACCTGAGGTTAAAAGAATATTTCCAGTGAGTTTTTAGGAAGAAAGGGTTGAACTCTTTCTCCTCCCTCAACTGAAGCACAAGTTCAGGTTGTGCCTGCTGGCACCACTGTCTCCCCTTGTGCTGCACAGCTCAGGACCTCAGCTCTGGGTTGCTTTTCTTCTTGTTCATTGGTAGTAACAGAATTCTTATCACTCGAAGCAAAAAAGCATTTTTGCACCAATAACTGGAAGTGCTGGCCAAGCCAGCTTTGACATTTCTCACTCAAGCTGTTCTCTCCAAGCCCCTGCACTACCTGCCAAGTACCCAGAGCATCCTGAGCATTTGTCAGCCCCTCCTGCCTGCTGAATCCTTTCAGTTTCCTGACATCACTCTCCAAATTTGTTTTGGAAAGCAGCACTGTGCAATCTCAATTATAAAGCAGAAAAGCCTCAAAGCGTGATTTTGTACACAGGGTAGTGCTAAATCAAGAACCTGCTGGATGACAGGAGGTGATCTCTGTTTATTTAAAAGGCACAGGGACAAGCAGTAGATCTTCCTGCCTTTTAAGATTGTGTTTGTAAGGCCGGGCAGTGAACTGCACCTCACAAAAGTGAGTTCACCCCTAAAGCTGATCTGGCACCTCAAGTACTGCATCACTTTAGGGGCTTCAGAGCTTTAATTTGAGTTGTGTAGCCAGATTTTATGGACTTCCCTCAGATCTACCAGTGGAAAGGTCCCTGTGTTAACACAGGGTGTGACTTTTATCAGATGGAGACCTCAGTACTGACAGGGCAGCGACAGGAGGTATTGGTTAATTGAGGGATCTGAGGCTCCAGTTGGCAATTGCTCACCTTAATGGTCCCTGATCAATCTTTTGTGGGCCACAGTCTGCTGGCCACAGGCACGAAGCAGCTGTGAGCATTAAAGGATTTGTCCCCATACAACCATCATCCCCTACTGGCTTAAAGTGAGTTCTTCAATACATCAATATGTACAAGCACACAAATAACATTAAGTCAAAAAGTCAGAGTCCAAGACTGAAACACAGGAATAAGAAGGAGGGGAAGGAAAACTCTTTTAGAATTGTTCTCCCAGCTATCTTCTCCAAATTTTGTCAAGCAGAATAATTTACAAAGGAAACTTAAACAGGAAAAAAAATCCCACTTTGTTCTGAGGAGAGAAAAAACACAAAACAAAACACTTCTGCTTCTCTTTCTAGGTAGACTTTTTCCCAAACAAACAACATGAATTTGCAAACTCTTTTGATCATCCTGAAGCTGCATGTGTAAGAGGTGATGTTTCAGCCAAAAGCATTCACTCACCTTTGCTGCTGGCTCCAAAAGTAGATCTGCTTATCCTGCTGCACCTACACAAAAAGCACATCACTGCAATTTCAAGCAGCTCCTTTATCCTAGAGATGACCCTTAGCTTTTTAAGTTTCTAACCAAAGTTTATGCAGCTCCAAACGCTGAGGATCCATAGATCTAACACTTGAGCCTAACTGCAGCATATTCAGGTCTGACACATGCATTGCATTCTTTCCAGGCTTGAAGACTACTTAACCACATTACTTGTGAGCTCTCAATCCTATTCCTCATCTGTAGTCAATCATATTTAAAAGTCCAGAAGAGAAAATTAAAAAATGTCCTCATTATTTCCACACCATTTCTGCCACATAAAGAAAGCAGTTGAGTACTTGCTGCACACTCACAGCCTGCCTTCACCTTTGTTCCCCCTTTTATAGGCCTGCGTAAGTGAAGAGGAGCCAGAGGATGGATAAACCTTGCACTCCACCAAAGGTGCTGCAGGAAACAGTCCCCTGGGGCCTGGATCTTTGGCAGAGGAAATGCAGGATGGTGAACTCCACTCCATTTTTTGGTTCCTTGTCTTCTTTTCAAACACAATGAATGTACATCAAAGAATGGCCACACAGTTGGTTTTTAATCCTCCAAGTGCCCTGACGAACCTTTCCTACCACAGTCTGCTGGTACTGGCCCAGAAATGGCACAGGCCTAAAGACCTCTGGCAGAACAAGTTCACCAAGAGCCTCTCTCAAGAGCTACAGTTGAAGTCGGAGCTGCTTCCTTGTGCCACGGATCCAGAAAGAAGGAAGCACTGCATAACACCCTGGGACACTTCATATCTTCTGTAGTTAGTTTCCTCCCCTTTTTCTGAACAGAGCCTAAATCCCCTAACAAAACTTCACATCCTCCCTGCCTGTATAAAATGAAGTGGGGGCTCTTTACACTTGAGTTACTTAGGCATTGTTGGGTTCTAAGTAGAGATGAGAACTTCTCCCTCCTTTGTCCCCACCAGCCAGGACCCCTTGCTCGTTCTCTGTAGACATGGCAGTAGGCTTTTGTCCTGGAGCTCAGTGTTCTGTGGCCTGACTCCTGTAATGCTGAACAGCTGAAAACTACTGCAGCCATCAGCTCTTCACTCAGCATGCAGCTTCACCCTTCCAACCAGCCCAGCCATTCTTGGAGCAGCTGTAGCTTACTCTGGGTCTGCCCAGCTACATTAAATTAACCCTGGTGTAGCTGAATCCTGCTGCAGGCCCTGGAAAAGGCCAGTTCCACATGGATCAGAGGTGGGTTTGCACCTGCCTTCACCTAGAGCCACACCTATTCCATGTAACAGCCTGGTGGAAGAGTCTCGTTTGTGACAGGCTTTTTGTGGGGAGGGAAAGGGCTGAAGGGGTAATGCAAGTGTAATTAAGTTGCATTAATAAGCTGCAGCAGTTGATTAAAAGAACAAAACCAAGTCAGCTTTGTTAGCTGTGTCTCCCAGCATGTTAAGTGTCAAAAGCAGAGGAGGAGCAGTTGTCAGCCAGCCCTGGCATTTTTGGGTTGATACTTCAAGTGCTGTTGTAATTCATTATTGTCTTGCCTAATTTGTTTGGGATTACTTGGCATTTATTTTTTTTTGAGAAATGCTTTTCAGAAGGGTCAAGCTTGAAGCCATGCTAGGGAGAAGTGTGAGGGAAGAATTAAAAACAAAAATAAAAACATTAAGTGCTAAATCAAAGACAGAATGATGCAGCTTTTTTTTTTTTGTCTCGTCCCACAGGGCCCAGTAAGCAAAATCCTCTTTTATAAACCCAAATGCATAAGCACTGATAGAGTATTTTTTGCTTCTGTGCAACTTCTATTCCGGATACCCAAACATCCCGAGTTCTGCTTGGGCGCAGCTGCAAGTAAAAATGTTGTTTTCTGTAGGGTGTTTTTTCCCTTATTTTAGGCACCAAAATCCACAGCTTCTCACTGAGCAAAACAGACAACTAGTTTCATCCTAGTTTAATACCTCAAAGAAAAAAGCTCAACCCTGACAGCTCTGCATGACAAAAGTCAAGTACCTCCATTATTAGTAATATCATGTTACTACCAAGGTAAAAAATACCAGTGAAAAACAAGCTACTCTCCATTTTGAGATCACGCACAGCAGTGTGCACACACTTAGAATTCTTTCTCCACCTCTCCTTTTTTCACTTTTTTTATGGATCACACTCATTCCTGTCTGCCCACCTGATGCTCCCTGGAGAGGCAGAAAAACAAAAAGGAGACGAAGAATACACATCCTCTATTCAATGAGATTTTCCCAGGAAAGTTTGCATTTGTTTGGGGCTTTTCAAATTAATCTTTCCTTTTCTCATTAAGCACTGACTTCACACATTTTGGGTTCAATATGATTTCTTTTCCTCAGAGAGAGTATTATCAATCAGATACCAGCAGTCTTTGTCAGCCTTGTTTGGGAGCAATCAAAATTCAGCATAGATGGTGGAAAAGGCACTGTTTCAGCTCTGAATACCTGAAACATTTTACTGGTAATTTCAGGAAGCAGTTCCTTTAGATGGTAAGAGGAGGGAATTTCTGGAATTGAGGTCTACATGTTTTTAACACTACACCTCTCCAGCTGACCAAGCTCTAATGCTACTTTCACCAATTAAACTGATCAAAACCCCTTACCAAGCACTCTAAAGAGATAAAGCACCAAACTCTGCACTTAACAGCATTTAAAGCCCCTTGGCTTTCATACATACTGGTAAAGATCAATGAAATAAAAGTGTGATGACTGAGTCACTTCAGAACTACCACTCAATTGCCCGTGTTCGTTGTAGCATAAAGCACCAATTAACAGAAGTAAAATAAAAACCAAGCCCATCTTCAGGTAAGCCTATAATAATGCAGGATAAATGACTGCCATTCATCATAAGGAAAAAACACAGGTCTGAGAAGAAACAAAGGGTCATACCTACCATATGACCCCTACCAAGGGTCATATTCCACACTTAATTATCTCCTCCAGGTTTCATTAGCAGAGCCGTTCCTCCTCATGCCCTGAGAACTCCTCTCGTAGTCTCCTTGTGCTAGATTCACTCCGTGTCCCTCAAGGTGACAGCGTGACAGTGCTCTGTGAGGGCAGGGACTGCCAGTCCGTTCCACCCCATCCCATCCCCAGCATGACCCAGGAGCAGCTGAAGGCGGTGGCTTCCCTTATCTCCAGTTTCGGAGTGCCCTCTGTTGGGGACAGACATCGCTGGAGATGCTTCTCCAAGAACAACGTGGCACCTGGTTCTGAAGGGACAATTCCCCGCGGGAGAACAAACCAGCTCCTCCCTTTCTGAGGGGTGGAAAAGCCATTCACCATTTTCACACCGTTCAACAGGGTGAGCCCCAGGAATAGTCGGTGCAGGTCCAGCCTCACTTAGGTTCCAGTCACACTCAGGTGAGCTTGGAGGAAATAACACTGTTGCAGCACCGAGCTGGTGTTATCCCTTCTCAGATTACCACATCTATTTAAGCTATAAGTTTCTGCTGTATTTATAGAGGCAAAACAAAGCCAATGATATTTTGAATCCAGACAAGACCTAATTGGCATGGTGGTGACATTCTGTTCCCTAGGAAAGCTGCTGTCTGGCAGAGACCCAACCAATCCCTCCAAGAGTTGCAGAGTTTAAACCACTCAAGTTGTAATTGCTCTCATCTTTGCCAAGAACTGTGCTAATATTCCCTTCTTCTGAAGGCAGGGATGAAGAGAGCTGCCCACCCATGGGATCTACAGACAACTGACACCTTAAAGTGACTCATAGGCAAGCCCCCAAGCTGTTTAGTAACCAGAGCTGGAACCAAAAGAAGCACTTTCAGAGCCACAAATACACCAAAAAGAGCCACCTACCAAAACTCTACAAATACTTCACATCAGAATTATTCTGCATTTGCACAGTTTCGTGTATCAGATCCTTACTCTCCTTCATCCTTACCCCTTCTTTTGCAGTTTCAAAGAATTTTGAGGAGCCAAATTCTTCCCTGTGATGGTGCTGAGGCCCTGGCACAGGGTGCCCAGAGCAGCTCTGGCTGCCACATCCCTGGAAGTGTCCAAGGCCAGGTTGGACAGGGCTTGGAGCAACCTGGGATAGTGGAAGGTGTCCCTGCCCATGGCAGGGGGTGGGAATGGGATGAGCTTTAAGGTCCCTTCCAGACAAACCATTCTAAGGCTCTACGACCCACATGCTGGCTGGAAGATTCCAAAGGACACTAATGGATGGTAAGAACAGCTGCTTTTCTTACTTATGCCCATGTAGCACTGAAGGACAGATGTGATTTACAACCTGATGTCACTCCAACATCTTAGGACACCACCACACCCCTCCCCCAGCAGGGAATTGTACTATAATCAGATACTCAGACCTCTAAATTAAATAAAGGAAAAATTTTATTCCATGAAAAAGAACAGTTTAAATTAAAAAATGCATTTCCTTTCCCTTAAGAAGGGATAGTGTAGATGAAACTTACTCTCTTTGGCTACATGATAGAATATTCCATTTTAAATATGAATTTAGCCAGCAAAAAAAATTTAGCCAGCCACCAATTTAGCCAGCAAAGAGATGTTCTCAAAAGGTATGTTTCCAGAGCTGTTTTCCACCAGGATAATACCCAACAGCCAGGGAAGAGCTCCATAAGAAGCTTCCAGGAGACCATCCAGTCACCCTGAGCACAGAGACTTCCACCAGGGGAGGTCAGGTGAGAGCAGAGAGCTTGGAGGGTTAGGCCAGACTTTTCCACTTAGTTATGCAAATTTGAGTATTGCTGAAACGTTTCATCAGTTTTTGAAAATTCAACAAAAAGAGGAGAAAAAAGACAGCAAAAAGGGGAGAAAAAGGTAGAGCCTCCCTCCCCCACAACACATTGTTGCTGAGTATTCGAGTCCCAATGGAATGCACTTTGTACAAAAAATACTCCCATTTTCAATCAAACTTCCTGAAGGAATCCCTAAGAGAATAATCTCTAGACAACTGCAAAGTGAGTGAGAAAGAACCAGAGAGTCTGCTGAAAACAGTCTTTGATTTCAACACAGAGCAAAGATTCACTTGAGAACACAAAAATGTGGAGAAGGAGAATCTCTGTCAATAAAAGCCTCATTTTGGAGGACAAAAGAATCCAGCAGAGTTTTCCTGGAGCAGTCCTAAAGCAAGAATAGATCAAACCAGCAGTTCTTCCTAGAAACACTGTGCACGGGAGACATGTTCAGTGAGTTTTTAGACTTTTGCCAAGCTACCCTGCAAATAAGATTGCTCCAGCAAACTATTTATTTATTTTCTCCCTCTGCTGAGTTATCAATGAGTTGTAGGGACTTATCTTCCCCCTTGGGTGCACCATGGCTCAGGACATGAAGGCTCTCACACTGCCCTGGATGACAGCTCTGCAGATGGGACACAGCCTCAAATTGAGGGCACATTCTTCACAAGCTACCAGGTGGCCACAGGGAACAAACACAACAGACACATCTCTGTCCATGCACACTTTGCACATCCTCTCCTCTCGCAGGCGCCGCAGCTGCTCTTCTGTGCTCAGCTGAGACTCATCTTTACCAAAAAAAGAAAAAAGAAAAAAAGCCAAAACTGTTAGTGTTTTGTCACAGCTCCAAAGTGCCAGTTGTGACAGCTTAGGAAGTCACACTGCAACTTGCCCATTGTTTTGTTCAGAGACTGTGAAGATGGCAAAAAGTACCTCTCAGGCAAGTTTCATTTAAGCAGAAAAACTACAGCTATTGTAGACTGGCTTATCTACACAAGGTTCAGCTTATTTACACTCACTGGACTGAGCAGGGACACAGATTAACAGCATTTACTCTGTTAATTATCCCCATAAACTGGACTTTTTGGTAACAGCTGCTTCACAGGGGCACTCCAATCCCTGAATAAGGGTTCCTGTGCTCAAGTGCCATTCAAACTAGCACACAGTCCCCTTCAAAATTAAAAAAATGAGTTAGTACAATGACTACTGATACTGTTACTCTAGAACTCCTCCCAATTATGCTTAAGCTCAATTCCCCACGCTGCCAGCCCAGAGCACCTGATTCCTTCTGCTGCACAGATCGCATTTCTTGTCTTGATGTTCCAGTCTCTCTCTGAACAGCACCTGTACAACCAGAAAAGAAGATGGTATTCAACTCACTCCTTTATCCATCTCCTGACAGTGCTGTGTGAAAAGAAGAAATACCCTGGACCTCAGAAGCATTTGGTTAAAAATTTCTCGTCTCAGCCTGGCATGCCTGATGTTCTCTGTGGTGCTTCAGTGGCTATTTAAATTCACCTCTTTGCCAAGGTCTGTCTGTCCACGTCACATTCTCTCCTCAAAGGTGGTTTATCTATCACATCAGCTGGTCATTCCAGCTCCTCTGCTACTATTTAATCAAAATTTCAGTTTTGTGGAATTCTTTCCATGTTAGCTACAGAAATGGCAGACCATGCTGTGGAGGCAGGAGCTTTGGAACTTCATCTTCAAGCTTCACTTGGCAAACAGACTTCACAAAACAGATAACACAAGACAGAAGTTAAGGGAAATATATATTACCCAGACAAGAACTACAGCTATTTCTAAACAGGTTATTGATTCCAATTTTAAATAGGCTTGGAGTGATCATCCATCCCAGGAGCTTTGCTTCAGACAACTGCCTCTGCCTGGATCAGCTGTGAATTTGTGCATAAGCCTGCACATCATGGAGTGCCACTTATTGCAGGTCTGAGGGCAGCAGGAAACACCAAGGATATCCCCACCACATCCCAGTGCAGGCAGATACAGCCACTGACATCCCAGCAACCACAGCTTCTCCAGGTTTCTTTAACTGGGAACCTCATTGCTCAGGCTGCCAAGGAAAGGCAGGCTTGGGGGCATTACCCCTCAATTCCAGCCTGGGCAGAGTGAAGGCAGACCCTCAGGACACTCCCAGCAGTGCTCCAGGTGCAGTGAGGAAGAGCTTAAACACCCTCTTAAGCCCAGCTGTGAGTCAGGCCTACCTCTCCTTCCTCCTGCACTGCTGCTGGCCCCCCAGCCTGACTGCAGCAGGTCTGAAATCAGCTCAGACTCAGACAGGTAGAAAGTCCCAGTCAGCATAAATTTATTCTCTACCAGGTTTGCCACCCAGGTGGGGTCAAAGCCCATCTGCAGGACATTCTGCACTATGAAACTCTGATCATCAGAAGGATGAGCCAGCAATTTCCAGTCCCTCAGAGGATCTGTAAAGCAGTGAACAGGTACTTTACTAAAAAGGCAGAGCTTTGGGCAAAAAGTGTGCCATTCCTTGAAGGTGCTCTACATAAAATGGCATTAATATATCCTAGAACACTCCTCAAGCTATCCATTTAGCTAGATTAACTTCCAATTTTTTTACTTCAAATCATAATTCACAAGGAAGTTAATCAAAGCCAATTTCATGAAAGCCCAGACACTTATTTTGAATGGTTTATTTCACTTTATCAGTGAACAGTTTCCTGTGTTCAGCATCACTCCATAATCCTTATCTCTGTTTTCACATCCCAGAACAGAAGCCTCAGAACTGCTTTCATGAGCATCAAGTAGAACATCCCAACTGAAGCCTCTCCTACCTGAACCATTTACCAGTAACAACAGAAGTAGGAAATTCAGCTGGCAGTCTCTTCAAAGGCCCAAGTCTTGCTTAAGCTTATGGGAGCCAAACTTCATCTACTTACATTTCTGGGAGCAACTGATAAATGGGAATAAATCCCAGGAACAACATTTCTATGAATATCTAGACCCTCTACTGTTCTCTGGTTTCTTATCAAGCATGTTTAAAGTGTTGTAGTGAAGGGCTTTACAGACAGACATCAACAGCAAGAGCATCAAAAGCCAGAGGTAAGTTAGGTAAGCACTCAAAACTCACATGATTATCCAGACTAGCTAAGTGTCTCTGGCCTTAAACTAAGAGGTCTCACAAGAAAAAGTAATTTTGTTTCTTGAGCTAGAGACCATTTCCTAAAACCAAAGTGCAACAACTTCTAGAATACCAAAACATCTCACAAGCCCCATGTCTACAGAGGGCAGAGCAGCTGAGGTGGGCTGGTGGAACTCAGACTATACCACGTTCACCAGAAGATAAAACACCATGGAATTACAGCACTGACCCTGGGAGGGAGAGGAGTCTTGCTCAGTCTGATCCCAGGAACGTCTCTGAAAGTGGTACAAAAAGAAAAGCACATGTTCAAAACTCTCCCATCTACCAAACCTAACCCATTACACACAAAGTGTTCACAACTCACTGGAGCCAGCAGGGTGTTAGAAAAGGTCGCCTGAATGCTGTTAACAAATTCTCTCCCCCTTGAGTGAAGTACAAATTCACACCTATGAGCAGAAAAGTTGAAATGCATTAGTACAGCATCTCCCAGGTGAAAGCAGCAGTTTGAAATTTGGAAGCAAAGGATGTTACAGGCAATGAGCAAACCTCTATATATCCATTAAAGACAGGGTATCAGGTGTTTCACCTGCCCACCTCTTGCACAAAGGCTGACAGTAAGAGGATCACGATCCTTCCCCCTTAATCCAGTCCTCATTTTGGCCCAAGATGAGCTCAATTGTAACATGCTTTAGAATAAACCACAGGAACTGTGATGAGAGAGCAGTTCACAGGAAAGAAACAAGAACTGCTGCAGAAACTCAAGGCCTACAGTACATTTCCTTTTGTACCTCAGAGTAGGAGTACTGAAAGCCCTTTGATGCCAAAGAAAGTTTTTTTAATTGAACTCTTAGACGGTGAACTCCAGGTCAAATTAGAGAATCTCAGGTCTGAACTGTGCCATTCCACCTAAGCTTGAACATTTTATTTTGCTTTTAAGGTGAGATGATATAAACATTGCTATCCTGAAAGAAAAGTATCAGTGTGAAATGCATGACCTATCTTTTGGGGTATTTGTTAACCACGACTGACTTACTCTGGGTACCATTTGGCATGTTCCCTCCAAGGATCATCTCCAAAGGACCAGCTCCTCACGCCTCCATCACAGTAAAAACACCTCACTACATCTCCTCGTCCTGAAAGGGAGAGCAAGAGATTATCTGACACCTGAGACACTGCACGCCCTACACTAACCCTGGGTGAGACTCAGCACAAAAAGCAGGCTTTGGACAGAAGAGATGAACACATGACAATTTACTAACACAGTGCACATTGTACAGGGGCAGGAACTCAGTCTGAGCACCCAGAGCTGGCTGAGATGATTCCAGAAGGGGATCACAAGCTAACAGGCAGCATCCATGGGAGCAGCTGAGCTCCCATGCACAACCCCCCCAGCCAATCCCCCTGCCTGCCTTTGCAGCAGAGCTGTAATTAGTTACACCTGTGAACACACTTTGCTCACTAACAACAATCTGCCAAGTGCAAATATTTCCCCTGGCTGGTCAACTCAGAGAGGATTATTTCTTCAAACCTGTTACCTAAGCAGGAAAACATTCTCAAAGGGAAAGAATAGCATTATATTGATATTCACATGCATGTGATTACAAGAGATATTGCCAATTTTCTGCAACAAAAAAAAAAACTGATTTCTGTACTTCAAATGAAGAGTGCCTAGAGAAACAAGCCACAGCAACAGCCAGAGGAGCTGACTCCATACAGCTGTCACTCAGGTTTGGGGTTTTGAGAAGAAAAGGCTTCAGTGCAAGACACAGCCTATCCAAAATATGACACATCAAGCAAGCTCCTCGAGTCCTTTTAGAAGTGCAAGGAATAAATACACTCAATGGATCTTAAAGCACACACTTTTCTGTCCATAAAACATCTGTTTAAAACACATCACCTTTTCCTCTCCTGCTGGCAAGGAGGTATTTACTCATGGAGCCCTCAGTACCCAAACAGGAGTTAAATGTTGAAACAAATTCTGCACAAGCAGTAAGAGAAACAGCACAGGCAGAAGGAAAGATGTGGTTTTTAACTACTGTACACACAGGTATTTGTAAGAACAATAAAACAGTGAAACTTTCAGAAGTTAACTTGAATAAGAGTTAAGGACATTTCCCCAGAGTACCCACCTGTGTAAAAGAACCCTGCTCTAGCCAGTTGCTCTGGATGCATGCTGGAATTTTGTGGCCAGTTCTCAAATGTAGACAGTCTCATCTCCTCTGTCACCATCTCAGGGTACTCCGGCTCATTGGGCAGGGCTGTCTCCTCACTGACCATCCCCTGCAAGACACTCAGGAACTGCCCATCCACAGTGTCAAAGATCTCCTGCAGGGACAGCATCTCCTGGTTCCCAACATCCTCACCACTGAGGTATTTACAGGAAGGGAAGAAGCGCAGGTGCTCTATTATGGGGCAATCACCAGGTCTCCAGTCCTTCAGGACACCACCACAGCAGAAACACTGCACTTCATCCCCGGGGCCCAGGTAGAAAAATCCAGCCTCCACCAGGTCCCGGGCAGACACAGGGGCGGTGCGGGGCCACTGCTGGAAAGTCCTCAGCCTCCTGGCCACGCTCCTCATGCTGGCATCGAAGAGCCGGCGGCGAGCAGCCCTGGGCTCAGGCTGCTCTGCTGGTGCTGCATCCCCCATGGCCGTGCTCTGCAAGAGAGGATGGAGAGCCCAGAGCAGTCAGCTGCATTCGCAGCCCCAGGCAGCGCCCACCCCGTGGTATTATTCCTCGTCCCCATGCACATTCCAGAAAGCTCCTGCTCGCAACAAAGCCCAGCTCGTTTCGGAGCGGCAGCCCAGCCACAGATCTGGTGTTGCTGTACTTTGCTGTTGAACTTTTGCTGAGCCTCCACTGGTGTCTGACGGGAAGAGTCCAGGGCTTTCCAAGGCCCTCTGCCAATTTACAGGAAAGATGGAACAGAGAGGGGAGGGCAAAAGCTGAACTGCCTCCCAAGCTGAACCAAGCCAGCCTTTGGCATCTGATCTGCAAGATAAATCCCCAGCCATTTTGTAAGCCTTTAAACCAGCATGAAAAAGGCTCTGTTTTTTATTCTCTAAACCAGACATATGGTAACAAAACAGAAAACAGTCACACCCAAACAAATAACGTCTAGATCTCCCATTTACAGCCAAACACCACACAAAACATCTCATTTCTCATGTTTTTATTGTCATGATTATTAAGAAGTGATCATCTAGAAATAGCTCTATAAAAGAGAACTTTTCCAAGCCATGGCCTCAAATAATTAGATACAGTTTCTATGAGGTGGTGTCCTTAAATCAAGGATTTTCTAGTTTTTGTCACATTCTGCCTGTGCTACATCTGTTCAAGAGGAAGAGTAAAATTAATTAAGTTTCCAAGTGCTTGATTCTCCAAGCTCTCACCCTGCTTAAGGTAACAGCCCTTCCCTGGGTGATTAAGCTGAACTGTAACTCAGCCACTGCTTCCAACATTTTCCCTATGGCTGGCATAGACACTTTCAAAAGGCCCTACAGTGACACAACTGAGAACCAGGAACACTTTAATTCATTTGGAGAGAAGTCCCTACACAATGTGATTAAGTAAAAGGTGCAATTAGGCCCTTTTTTAAAATTAAGGGCCATCCAAATCCCTTCCCCCCCAGCTCAATAGGCGAGTTCAACTCAAGGAAGTGCAACTTCCTATTTACTGGTTATCAGGGTTAAGCATTATTAGAATACAGCCCCCAAAAAGTCACGCAGGAAAAATGTTAAATCAAGGGGAAAAAAATATAAATAGACATTTTTAAAAGGTACCATTTTTCAAGGCTGGTACAACATTAAAATAACAGATAACTACAGCAAGGCACAGTAAAATACAAACAAGTGGAGACCATAGATGCAGCAGCTACTCTGCAGCAAACACCATCACAGAGACTCTGAGGAGGCTTAAGAAACACTAGGGCCAGTAGCATCTCTGAAGAACTGTTTCTCTTAATTAACAGCTGCAGTACATTTAGGGAGGAAAAAAGTTTACAGGTCATTTTAGTCACAAAACCCATAGCTGTCCTCCATAGGCATTACACATTTAGTGAGATTTTAAAAGCAAAATCAATCTTACTCAACCACATGCCTCTCATAATAAAAGGTAGCAAGGAAGAGAAAGTTCATTAGCAATCAGAATTCCCTTCTATAAAGACAGGGACAGAAACCAGGGCTGGAAGAAAAGGCTCTCAAAGTCTCTTTCAGAAATTGTGCTTTATTTAATACAATAAAGAAGCTACTCAAGAACTATGTCACTGGTATAAGGAGAAGTCCATAGAGGCTCTGAGGCCATCGGTCCCTGATGCCCAGCAGAACGTGCAAGCTAAGCAGACTGAAGAGAGGCAGATTGTTTGCCTTCACAGCAGATTTTGCTCCCAGAACACAGAAGCTTGTTCATCAGGAACAGCTCCACAATCCATGCTGCTCTCATCTTGAGCCTTAACAAAGCAAAAGCTGTAACTCTTAAGCTACAACAAATTTTGGGTTCCACAGAAATGATGGCCAGATCATCTTAGCCTTCCTCCACCTAGAAAGCACTTGAGAGCAAGCTTCACAGGTTTTGATTTCTGTCTTCACAAAGAAAATTATTTCTTCCACAAAAGACTTTTTTTAATAAGAGGTGTAGCATAAGAGAACAAATATATTTATCTTTTGCTTATTAAGAAGCTCATTATGGTTTACCTTCACATACTCTGCAGAAGACTCATTTACTCTGCTAATGAGACTCCCCAAACCAAATTAAAATTTCAAAGAGCTATAACACCACAAAAAACCAATATCCTACCACAAGCCACTACTTACATAGGAATACAAAGCCAAAACAACATTAGAGCTCATACCAGCAATCAGCACAATAAAAATATTCCTTCAAATAAACCCCAACTTTACCTGAAACATGCTAACTAAACCCCAGAAAGCCTCCATAACTTAAAACTCTCTCAACACCACAAACTTCACACAAAAATCTTCTCTCCTCAGATGTCTCCCCTAAAGCAGAAACACTCCCAAGGAGTAAGTGAGCCCACCTGCCTCAGAAGCCATTTATAATGCTCAGTTGCCCCCCCCCCCCCCCCCATTGGCTGGGATGGGCTGAAGTTCTCTATTGGCTAACGAGTCCAAATTTCATCTTTATAAAAAGGAGTCACAAGGCAAAGTTAAGCTCAAATGTTCTCCAGAAAATCTTGTGAAAGCCTAGTCTAGTGCCAGGTGTGACATCCTGACTCCTATGATATAATGGCTGTCACATCCCTAGTTTGCTGTGACTCTATTAACAGTATTTCTGCATCTTCTCCAGCTTGTTTTCACATGTGTTTTGCACCTTACATTTCTTAAGAAAATGTACTGTAAAATTAGCAGATAAATAGCAACACGAATTTTCTCCAGACAGCTTGAACAGATTGCACTGCCTTTACTTTGGGAATCAATCTTTTTCTCCAATTGCATCTTCACAACTTGAAATCCTCCTATTCCTTTGCCTTCCTGTGGTCACAATTCCACAAAATGGAAGATTTTAAGGATAGTTTTGAAAGGTGCAATTACTTGAAAATGTGTTTTCCTTTACCACTGCCTGAAAAGATGCATAAAGCTTCTTCTAAAATCTTGACAAACTATCAGTTCTCCATGTAAACATAAGAACATAGGTGGTTCATGTTTCTTAGATATGATAAATTAGCATTTTTCTGTTAATAAAAAGATCCAGAGTCCTTTTTTTTTTTTTTACAAGCAAGCCCAGATAATCATTCTCATTTTAAAAAAGTGTTGGGTTTTTTGCTAATTAAATACTCGTTAATGAAAGCCCCTGAGCAGTAGAGGGCAGTGCTTTTATATGACATTTACAGAATGCTGCAACAAGAGAATGTGCTGGGGATGTTTGTCCTTAGTGAATTTCTCTGTAATAAAATACATATAAAGATAACTACACATCATCTTGCACTCCGTGGGTCCTGTCCTTTCTAGGTCTATGCTGATTTTTGAAGAATACATCCTAAAAATCCAAAGGACAGAGTTAACAAAATCCCTCCTGCAGAGGCTGCTTGGGGTGTGCTGATGGCTTGTAGCAGATCACCTGTTAATCAATAAGAGTGATTGATAATTCTGATTTTATAAAGCATTTTACAAGCAATGACCTCATCTTCTACTGCTTGTAACCACCTGGCTTCTCAAAGGTGTGCACAATTCCACCTGTTTTAGGAGAAGCTCCAGCCAGATTGTTTAAGAGGGAAAAGCTGTATAAATCTCAGAGAGCTCAAAAGCAGCTTCTAAGTTGACAACATTGGTCTATTTCTAGCAGTGGTTATTTGTTTTGGGTTTTTTTTTTTTTTTTTCTTGTATACATAACATTCTTCCATCATAAAAACAGGACAGGTTTAAGGTTGATTATCTGTGGGGATACACCCATGTCATTTTGGGGGGAACATTTCACCAACTGAGGAAAGCTGAGGAGGACCAGTGAGATGACTGTAGTAGAAGAAGATGAAATGACTCCAAGTGTGGTGCTGAGAGCAAATAAAAACAAGTCACCATGTATAAATGATAGGGGTTTATTTTAGCACATCAAAATTTGGAAAGCAAATAACATATTCAGTAATCTGTTCTATGCAACTCATACTGATCTTTTTTAGCAAGTCATACATTTTCATTTTATTTTCAGAGCGTTAAGATGTCCTACTGAACTTCTGAATGCTTCTTAAAATGAGGAGTGTCATGAGCTAGTGATAAACAAATGTGGGAATCAGTAAACATCAATCAGGAGTCCAGGACAGATCAGTGATAATGATCAACACTGCCATCACTAGACAGTGATTGGAAACACTCGATGAAGAAAGTAATATAAACATAATTAATCAAAAATCTGCTTGCTATTATCAACCTGATTCGGAAGGAAAACAATCAATAAATACAAGGGCCAGAGTACATCTGGAGAGCAACAACAGCATAATGGAGAGCTTGAAAGCACAGAAGTGACTGGAGCCCCTGGAAAAGCTCCAGCAGAATTCAGCATCTCCACCCTCGAGGTGCTACACAGCTGTAAGGAGCTGAGGCTGTTCTCTGTGGCTTAGCTTGAGGTAGACTATTGTGCTTTCATCAATAAATTAAGAGCTTACTGAGGAAAGAGGCTTTTATAACAGGAGGAAAAAAGGTATCAGTTGGCACTGGTGAAGAAATGAAGAGGCTGGAACACAAAAGGAGACACCATAGCTTGTCACTGCAACTGATGAGTAAAGGGACTGGGTATCGAGCAAATTTATGGCATCATTGCCATTCCCACTTGCTCAAATGTTAGCTGCTATTAAGATGTGGAACCATTTTTCAGAATAAACCATTCAGACCCTGTGATGTAACTGCTTTGCAGCCTGAAGCAGAGTAGACAAAATCATTGTAGCTGAAGGCCTAGACACAGATGACTGCTGCTGCTTCTCCATGTAGGGTCTCTCTTTTCCTCTTCTGGCTGCCTCTTCCTTGCATGTTGTCCTCCCCCTTCCTTCCCCTGAAGGGCCTGCTGGTCTGGTCCTGCAGAGCAGCACCTGCACTGCTGCTCTCTGGGGAGCTCCTGCCACAGGAACACCCAGGAGGAGCCCATCTGCTCAGCTGCCTCCCAGGGCAGCCCTGAGGGACCGAGGCACACTCTGGATGTTGACACACAGCTCCACAGCATCCCTAAAACAAATCCACTGTGGACAGGAAACAGGACCCAACTCAGTGAATAGTGACAAAGCACCCTGAAAAGTGACTGAGCACCCCTGGGACAAACACAAAGCCATTTCCTCAGGGCAGGGCAAAGCTCAGAAGCCTCACTTTGCTGTTTCATGCAGCTAAAATTTTTATTTTCCCATAACAAGTTCTGCCATACATCTACAGTGATATTTTCTGCCTATCAACAGCTTCCTCACTGCACTTCCCTCAGCGGACTTTTCAATAATAATGAAAAAAAAAATAACACATTAATAATAATAAATGGTTTATTTCTCCACACATTAACAATCATTCATTCAGGAAGCCTGGAAAATGTTGCTATGAAGTAAATCATAGAATCCCAGAATGGTTTGGGTTGGGACCTCAAAGTTCATCTCATTCCACCCCCTGCCATGGGCAGGGACACCTTCCACTATCCCAGGTTGCTCCAAACCCTGTCCAACCTGGCCTTGAACACTTCCAGGGATGGGGCAGCCACAGCTTCTCTGGGCAACCTGTTCCAGGGCCTCAGCACCATCTGAGTAAAGAACTTCTTCCTAAGATCAAACCTAAACCTCTCCTCTGTCAGTTTAAAGCTGTTCTCCCTGATCCTATCACTGCATGCTCTTGTAAAAAGTACATTTAGTACACATAGAGAGTGCTGGAACTAACGCACAGGTGAGTAACAAATACCTGCGTTGTGAAGTGATTTCCTAGGGATTCCAATCTTCTCATCTCCTGCCCTAATTCTTTTCCCCTGGCCCCCACTACTATGGCATTTGATTGCCTCAAAACTTTAGGTATTGTAATAGTTAGGAATAGCTAAATGTAGCTTGCAATGTGATTCATGGAAGTGCTTCAAATCAAATCCTATTAATATCCCAGCCCACAGTACATATGAAAAGGAAAATCTGCAAAGCACAGCAGATACCCAAAAAATCAGTAGAGGAACTGGCCTTAAAATCTAAAAAACTTCATTATTTCAGTGTCCAGCCTATTATAAAAAATATTTCTGCTATTGAAGAGTGGGTGGACGACTGATCACTTCTTTTTTTCAAAGGAAAGTGTTTGTAGGAAATAGCTTCTCTTTTATTTTTCTAAGTGTCTTTTGGAGCTGAAAAATATGAGTTTCTTTTTCAAGGATTATTTTTTCTCTTTATCCAGTTTTCTAGCCCTTCTTGCCCCTGCTGGTGAACCCAATAATCATGAGGGAAAAAAAAAAAAAGAAGAAAATAAGAGCAATCCCAAACCCCATCCATTATTTGTTGTCTTTTTTTTGTTTCCCATAACATTCTGAATACTTGAAAAAAATCTGTAAAAATTCACTGCTGCTGCAAATTGACTGAACTATTTTCAGTTTTCAGCAGATCAACAATCCAGTGATCCAAAGAGCACGCAGAGTGCTCAGAGGCCTGAGCAGCAGCACAGGGATTGAGAATACAAATTAAAATTTGAGGAGGTTAGAGGCCTGAGCAGCAGCAAAGGGATTGGGAATACAAATTAAAATTTGAGGAGGAAAACTGTGGTGCTAAGTACATTCCCACCGTGAGTATGGAAAATATAAATTATATTTCCTTGCTTTTTTCCTTCCTAAGTAGCACCTAGTAGGTTTCTCCAAAGATGAATTGCACCTCTTCCTCTCCCTCTGGCTGACCTTGATCATTTCCCAGTTCCTTCTAATTCTGACATAGAGGAGCCTCACATTTGGGCTCCATTCCTTTTACCCCCTTCAAGCCAGGAGGTAGAGAAGCAGAAGACCTGGAGCCTCGTGTAAACTGAGTGGCATTGCAACTCCAAATGATTCATTTATAAAACTAACAGCTCCTCAGAAGAGATCCTTACCCACTTGTGGCCACAGTTCCACATTCAGCCATTAGAGTACCTGTAAAGAAGAATTTGTCAGGCATTGCTGTGATTCTAATGGAGCTCATCCTACTTTATAATTGGCAGAAAATCAGCCATCAAGAATCACAGAACATCTGATTTTCCAATTAAATCCTGCTACAGTTTGGACTGTGTTTTTATTGCAGAGAATGTGCCTGGCTGCCTGAATATTGTTTGGGCAACAGGCAGAAAGATCTATTCTTGAGCTATTCACACTACAATTATCTGATTTTCTCCATACAAATTGGCTTGGAATGTGTTTATTTTGTCCCTGTATCAATAATCAATAGCAAGACTGAAAGATGAGGAAGAAAGACAACAGAGCAACCTGAAGTCACTGCAAAGGGCTGAAGGGAAAAATGCACAACAAAGTAACCAAAGACAGGCTGGCCTTACAATTCCATAGAAACCCCAGGACAGCAGCAAGAAGGAGCTGCCAAGGATGAAGATCTAGAGGGAGACAGGGGAGAATCCCTGTGCTCAGTCATTGCTCCGCTGAGCTCCTTGCCACAGCTTTCCAAGGAATTTGTCTTGCAGGGAACAGCATGTGTGATGCTGATGTCAGATGGGATCTGTTCACAGGCCACACTCTTTGCATATGATTTCCCTCCTCATGTTTTCACAAACAATGTGTCAGTGACATGAGAAACAGGAGATACAATTTCTCTGTGTGTCTGCTTTTATTTTTCACCCCAAAATGATGGAAGTGAATGCTGGATCCTTGGTTTGGGAACATTCCACAGGGGTGTGGGGTGCAGGAGGGAGATGATTCCATTATGGCAATATTTTGTTTTCTTCCATGCTCATAACAGAGAGGGCTGCATAAAATTCCTGTAAAACCTGAATTAAAAACAAGTAACAAAAACACCAACAAAAATATGCTGTAGTTTACACATGAACTCTTCTGAGATTTCAGAGAGTGTTAGTAAAGAAGAAAAAGATAAGTACAATTTTTTCTTAAACTAGAAGAACACATTTCATTCAACTAAGACAGAACCAAACTCCATGTTTCCCCTGGGATACAGTGTTACACTCCAAGAGTATCCTAAGTAATATATAAAAAAATTATTAATATTACTGTATCCATATCCTTTAACTGAGACTTTTCATCTTACTGGTTTTATTTCTAAAAGACGATGCACTTCTCAACGGATAGACAAGATCATTCTTAGCATTACCAGGAAGAAAAAAAAAAAAAAAATTCAGATTTTCCAAATGCAACAGAAAAAAAAAAATCCCACAAAGACTTAGATGTGTACATGCATGTAAATATGCGCCATGCTGCCTTTGGGTCTAACCTAACAGGTACAGCCGAAGAGCCCCCGTGCGTTGGGATGCTGAAGCAGAGAGAGCTCTAACATTCTGCCCACATGCTCTCCTGGCAAGGATGATTCATAGTCACATCGCTTCTATATCGAGATGTGAACATACACAATCACATGGACTTCGGAGCAGTGCCCATCACCCAGGCTCCCAGCCTTTCCCTTCTCCTTCTGCACACATGTTCCTCTCTCCAGCCACCCTGATCACTTTTTTGTCCTGTTTCTTGAAGCTCTGCTCTTTGGACAGACTTTCCAGCTCGCTCAGGGAGTGTCCACAGCAGGGATTTACTGACTTGCTCAATAATTACACTGAAGGCAAACAGAACTGGAACAGGCCAGCTTGGACAGGGCTTGGAGCAACCTGGTCTGGAGTGGGAGCTGTCCCTGCCCACAGCAGGGATTGGAACAAGATGATCTCTGAGGTGGCTTCCAACCCAAACCAGCCTGTGAAAATTAGTATTTTCTAGGAAAATACTAACCTGGCTTCATATCACATGCCCTAGCCTCATATAGCATGGGCCAACATAATATCGCATGGCCCGGCCTCATATCACATGGCCTGGCCTCATATCACATGGCCTGGCCTGATATAGCATGGCCCGGCCTCATATCACATGGCCTGGCCTCATATCACATGGCCCGGCCTCATATAGCATGGCCCGGCCTCATATCACATGGCCTGGCCTGATATAGCATGGCCTGGCCTGATATAGCATGGCCTGGCCTCATATCACATGGCCCAGCCTCATATAGCACGACCCGACCCAGCATAATATCGCATGGCCTGGCCTCATATTGCATGGCATGGCCTCATATAGCATGGCCCAGCATAATATCGCATGGCCCAGCATAATATCACATGGCCTGGCCTCATATCGCATGGCCCGGCCTCGTTTTGCATGGCCCAGCATAATATCGCATGGCCTGGCCTCATATCGCATGGCCCGGCCTCGTTTTGCATGGCCCAGCATAATATCGCATGGCCTGGCCTCATATCACATGGCCCGGACTCATATCACATGGCCCGGACTCATATCGCATGGCCCGGCCTCGTTTTGCATGGCCCGGCCTCATATAGCATGGCCCAGCATAATATCGCATGGCCTGGCCTCATATCACATGGCCCAGCATAATATCGCATGGCCTGGCCTCACATCGCATGGCCCATGGCCTCCCTCCCCTCAGCGCTGCCGCGCACGCGCACGAGGCGCCACCGCCCCGCGCGCTTTTCCCCCGCTCTCCGCCCCGTGCGCTCCCGGCGCGCCCCGCGCGCGCTCGCCGCTGACGTCACCGCAGCCCGGCGCCCGCCGCCATTGGAGTCGGCGGCCGCCGCTGCCCCGCTCGCTGCGGCCCCAGGCCCGGCCCGCGGGCATGTGAGAGACCGGGCCGGCACCGGCACCGGCAGCGCCACGGCTGAGCCGCGCCACCGCCGCCTGCACCGCCGTGCCCTGAGGAGGCGCCCCGAGGAGGCGCCAGGCGGCCCCTTTCCCTCCCCCTCGGCCCCGGCCCCTTCCCCGCCCGGCCGCCGCCTGAGGGGAGAGGAGGCGCCGCCGCCGCCCCTCCGCCAGGCCCCGGAGCTCCGCGCCGCGCCGAGCGGCCCTGCCTCGTCCCCCGGCGATCTCTGCTGAACCACGGGGCCCTGTGCATGAATTATGTCTGCCACAAGCGTTGACCCTCAGGTGAGTGAGTGGCGAGGCGGCCCGTGGGCGGGGGGGTTCCCGGGCCTGCGGCTGCAGGCCCCGCGAGGCTTTTCTTCTCCCCCTCGGCTGCTTTAGACCTCCATCGTTCTCCTTAAGTTCCCCCTGTGGGCACAGCGCGTTCCCGCCTCCTCCCCGGCGCCGGGGCCTTTTCTCAGGAAGGCCCGTGCTGAGTGATACGTGGAACACGCTGCTCCAGCCCTGGTCCAAACAAACCTTGAGATGCTGCTGGCCATCTTTATAAGTCTCTTCCCCGTCCTCAGAAGCTGTGGGCTTTGCAGTGCCTATGACAATATAAGCGTTTTTTCTAAAATTAACTTTTTTATTTCCCTTTTCCTTTTTTCCCGTAATCACGTGCTGTGGCTTCCCAGAGACCGAAAGGACAGGATAATAAAGGTGAGAAATCATGCTGCGATCTGGTCGCTTAAATTGTTACTGTAAGAGATCAATTACACAGGTACCTGTAGGTGAGCAGAAATGTATCGCTGTTACTGTGCATGGAAAACATCTGGGAATGGGGGAATGTGTGCTTTGTTTCAAAAATAACATCGACTGCCATTCATCCGAGCTTGCCTGCATCCCACTTACTGGATTTGCAGTGGGAAGGACTGTGTGTTGGTACTAAATAATTCTCGTGTAAGATGAAGCAATTTGCTACATAAAGTCACGAGGATGTCCCTGTACAATGTTTTTGCCTACTTTTGCACGCTCTGTGAATGCAGTTGCATTGCTGCTCTGCTGTTGGCTGAGATATTTACTTAAGCCCATAAACTTAATAATTTTGGGAACTTAAAAGATGGCTAACTTCTGATGAGATAATAGGCATTTTTACAACTCTTCTGCTTCAACTGAAATCAAATTAGTAACAAGTCATCTAAGAACTACCTTCATTCTTACTGTGATTGCTTACAAATATGTAACTGTTAAGACTTACAGAGTAGTAATATCCAACTCATAAATGCTTTTTCATACATTTTAACCTACCTTGAAAATCCAGCTCCTTCGAGCTGAAGAAACACATCTCCCTGTGTTTGTAAACACTCTTTTACCTCCCCTTGACAAACTTTGCAGAAATACTCTGCTAAATTCCCAAACTTGTTTGCTAAACACTTTATTTGGTGTAGTGTTATATTTAGTTCAGCTGTTCTGTGAAATAGGTAAATATAGCAACTACCACACCGTGTATTTGACCTTGTTTTTTCAAATTTAAAGCAAACAGGAAATTTTTTGAAGGGACCTAATAGCTGTTTTGGGTTTGTATATCATTCAGTAATGGGTTTCAAATGCTTATCAGACATTCTTTTATGCTGAAGTAGGACTTTATGGCAGATATCTTTTTTTTACAGATGAGAATGTTGAAACTTAAGTTTTCCTGAAAATATCAGGATACCAAAGCTCTTAGCAGTCTTCATTTAATAATAAAATGTAACCTCACCTCATCTTATTTTAGCCAGCTTAAGCAGTGAATTAACACACACTGGGAGAACTGTGAGTTTGTGTGTTCTAATTATTGGCCAGAACAATAGATGTTGTTTCCCAATCTTTTTTCACAAAATTGTTCTCAATAATGATTTTTTTGTTGGGAGTTAATTCACATGAGCTGTTTACTCACCCTCAGCTGTAGGATTTTTAATTACTAATATTTTCAATCTACTCAAACTTTGTTTTATGAACAGTAGTATAAAGAAAAACTATCTGGGGGGTGGGAAGTGTCATCCCTTGGTCTTTTTATGAGTCTTTCTGGTTTGCAGAAGAAGTGTGGCTTTTCCTAAAGTAGCGTAGGGTGGAGCATCACTCCTGCAATGCTGCTGCTGCTGTTATAATGTGCTGTAACCCTTTTTTTGTAGTACAAAATGGTTCGTTACATCAGAAGGACACAGTTCACGACAACGATTTTGAACCTTACCTTTCCGGGCAGTCAAATCAGGTTAGTGTCTTTTTAACTTAGTTTTTTTTTTTTTTCCTTAGGCATGCTGTTGGCACTCCATTCATAGGATTGTGTGGAGGGAGCAAATGCCTTAAATAGAGATGGAAAAAGGAATGACAGCATATTGTGTTACTTGGTGATACAACCAGCATTTGTGTTCCCAAAGCTAATATTACTCTGCATTTCCAGATGGCCACAAGTGAAAATGAAGTTGATGCTCCAAGGAGCTGGAGCTGATTCCTCCTCCCCTTGCAGGTTATTGGTGTGGCTGGACTGGAAGAGCCTGATCTTACAGTTCCTTGATAGGCCAGTTGCTTGTGGGAGTTTAAAAATTCTACTTTTGGCTCTCCTGATTTCTATTATTTCTATAATCATAGAAATTAATGTAGTTGAGATTTGGGTTGGATGCTCCTAGGTACTTTGTAGAGTTGTCCCATTTTCTACACTTCAGCAAATGTTGTTCTTTCATGTCCACTGATATATTTTAAGAATTCAAGATGTGTTACTTAAGAGTAAGGAACTGTAATGTAAACTCTCATTATAATGTACATTAAATCAACATCCATGACTAAAATACTATTATAATTGAAAGTATTCTCTGAAGTAATTTTTGTCTTCACATTCAAATCTTCAAAGGGAACAAAATTTATAGAAACTGGAGCAGCAAAAGGTTTTCATTCACAAGTATGAAACAGCATTTCAGAGAGAAACATTTACCAGAGGTAAATGATGGGATGGCGAAGTGTTACGTTTTAAAAAGGAAATTTATAATCCAGCCTGAAGCTGTCAGATGCCAGTGTTAATATTGATGACATCACTCAGCTTGCTTGCAGCATAGACCTGTCCTCCAGACTTAAAATAATTTAATGGGAGGCATTCCTTCTTTTGGAGTTAATGTACTGTGGAAGGTAGAAAAGCCTTTGTGGGGAAAAAAAGGAAGCAAAATCTTAATTTTTAATGCAGAATTAATTCTAAATGAAATTAAAGTTTTCACCTTCCTCTGATTTTTTTAAATTGTGCTTTGTCACATTTGTATGTAATTTTTAATGACTTAAAACTCAACTGTGAAATATACTGAGTGTTCACATATTAAAAATAGACCCATCTATTATAGTTTTATTCTGGGAAATTTGTCTTTGCTGTCAACAAGCCAAAGTATTAGGATTAAATAGAAAAATTGCTATGGCTGTTAGAATTTACATAATTATTATAAAAGTTTTCTTTATGGAAGGGTAGCTCCATTGACCAGTTTATTTATGCTGCAGTGAAAAATTGGCATGGCACAACAAACAATTGTGTAGGTCCTCTTACAATTTTAAGTGGAAAGTGGCAGTAGCATTAATTAGGACTGTGAGATTTTGTACTGAAGACAGCCATGTTGCTGAACAAAGCCTTATTATCCAGTTATCCAGTCAGATTTATTCAGCCCTTGAAAATTACTGTAAAGTACAGATGACTTAAAAAAAAAAGATTTGAAGCCAACTGGGTATTTAAAATAAACTTAAGAAATGCAAGCCTCAGCTGACACAATAATATATTTAACATCAAAAATCAAATGTAGGTGAGTAATATTGTGTTAAAAGTACTTTTAAGAGCAGAGGGAACTGAGTCAAGCAGACTCTTCATATACAGATTTACACTCAAGCAGGAGCATCCTCCTGTAAAGTCAGTGAGAACCAAGAGATTATTCCTATGGAACAGGGAATCACCAGCAAGGAGCATATTTTGGGGGAAAGCTGATTGTTTCCTAATTAACAGAATGGTTGAGTTGGTTTTGTTTTGGGGCTTTTAATAAAAAAGATCCAGGAGGGTGCAGAAAGGTCAAGGATATTGAAATAAATGTTCTGTTGTTGAAGGGAAGAACTTCTGTCAAGGTTTATTTTACACATTCTGGCATAAAGCCAGTTAAAATAGATTGAATGTTTGCTAAGGATGGCTGCTGCAACTTCCCTTGAATCTTGTTAGAATCCTTGTGGAGACTTTGCAGGCTGTGTGAAGAGATGACAGCTGCAGGAATTGTCTAAAATTCTTTAGCCTAAATATTTCTGAGACAAAACACTTGCTTTTCTCTAGGCTTACTCTTTTTGGTCTTAAATTCTAAACTTGTAGAATTTATGAGCATAAGTACATCAGAGAACTACTTATATCTTCTCCCTTTCATCTGCATTTGTTTTTAATTTTTTTTCTTAAATTAACACTTTAAATACAACATTCAGCCAAAGTGTCAAAGTCTTTCAGAAAAATGGGTTTTTATGCTAAATATTGATTACTTTTGCTTGGGAGCCTCAGAAAACTCAGTGTATTTTAGAGGATCATCTCATAGGAAGGTGATTTCTGTACCTCTTGTTACTGATAGAATTTGTGTGTAAATAAAGGCAGCTTGAACAGTGGCAGAGATCATTTCTTTTGAATCAATAACATTGGATTTAGGCTGTTTCAATCCCTGAAGTGTTTGCAGTACTCTGTGGAAGTCTTGGAGGCATATTGTGATATCATTCTGTGCATGAAACATAAGGCTATTGAGTTACTCTGGCTTTGGGGTATCATGGAAAAGAGGTCACTGAAAAATGAGCAGTCAAAATGATTCTGTATCAACTGGATATTAGACTTATCTTCAGCAAGGAGAGATTTTTACTTTTTTTTTTTTTTTTTAAGAAAGCTAAGAAATAATCAGATTTTTGGAAAAATGGCTGAAGTTCTGGTGCTGTTTTCCTAATTTTGCAGATACATTTTTCTTTTCAAGTTTAAAATCTAGCAGTTTGAAAGAAGAGTTCCTCTTCTTAAAATAGTCTTTATGAGTAAGGAAAGGCGAGCTGCTGTTTGACTCATTAACAGGAGATGTTGACCTTCCCACCCCCTCTCTGGTAATTATGGTTGGAGTGTCACTTTGGAAGGTCTCCAATATATGTGCTTCAAGTTGATTTGAAGAGGAATAAAACCCACTTTAGAACATCCTGGCTTTGTTCTTTTGCATTGCTGAATGTAAGAATCATATGGAATGCTTCAAAATCAGGTGCCAGCCAAGTGTTAGTGAGAGGAAAAGCTTCTCAGCTTGGTCTAAGAAGCACTTGAAGGGGAGGAAATTTCAGAGGGTGTCTTGTTGGTGTATAAATGTTTGGTCTCTTATTTCACAAGTGGGAGAGATGTCCTTTTTGGAAGGACAGTCAGGAACACTCCTGCACAGCTGTAACTTTACTGCTGAGGGAAGAAAAGACATGCAAAAAGCTGGAAAGGCTCTTTCTCCAAGAGGTTGCATGGCCTGTGTCATGTGCCCCTCTGGGCATGGATTTGTCTCTGGTGCATCAGGCCCTGTAATGTCAGTTTGTATCTCTTACCTGTGGCAAACTTGGCATGTGTGTCAGAAGTAGCCTGTGTATGTTCTACTGCTTGAGGTGTGGGTTTTTGTTGGAGACTGTTGGCCCCTCAAAACAACTCCATAATGAGGATTGTAGCATTGTTATATGTTATATGTATTGTCATATTAAGATGATTCAATCAAAAGCTTCTTCCATGTAGCAGTCTAGAAATGCTAAATATCCTTAGTTCTGTGAGCTACAAAATATAGTTAGATATGTTGCTTGCAATAATTTGGGGTGTTGGCTACTAAATAACCTGTAGTGTAAGTGAGATTACATGGTGTCAACATCTCAAGTACTAACCTCGAGGTGAGCCTCTAGTCCTGGGGTACTATAAATGCCCATATACTTCATTTTAGCCCTGAATCCTTCTTGGAATGTGAACTAAGATCTGTCATTAGAAATTACATTACCTTGTCTCCAGTGTTCTTTTCTGTTGGGTGTTGTAGCTATTTATAAATGAAGGATTTATTTATCTGGTGACTGTTTTTTCTCTTTAACAGAACAGTAGCTATCCATCAATGACTGATCCTTATCTGTCCAGTTATTATCCACCATCTATTGGGTTCCCCTATTCTCTCAGTGAAGCACCATGGTCTACAGGAGGAGATCCTCCTATCCCTTATCTCACCACCTATGGACAGCTCAGTAATGGGGATCATCATTTTATGCACGATGCCGTTTTTGGACAGCCTGGGGGTCTGGGAAATAATATCTATCAACACCGGTTTAACTTTTTCCCTGAAAATCCTGCCTTCTCAGCTTGGGGAACAAGCGGATCCCAAGGACAGCAGACACAAAGCTCAGCATATGGGAGCAGTTACAGCTACCCACCCAGTTCTCTGGGGGGTACCATTGTGGATGGACAAACAGGATTTCATAATGATACGTTAAATAAAGCTCCTGGAATGAACAGTATTGAACAGGGAATGGTTGGACTTAAGATTGGTGGAGATGTCACGACTTCTGCAGTGAAAACAGTAGGTTCTGTTGTTAACAGTGCTGGGATGACAGGCGCCCTCTCTGGGAATGGTGGATCTAATGTAAACTTGCCAGTATCTAAACCAACCTCTTGGGCTGCTATTGCCAGCAAGCCTGCAAAACCACAGCCTAAAATGAAAACAAAAACTGGACCTGTAATCGGAGGAGCGTTGCCTCCTCCCCCTATAAAGCATAATATGGACATAGGTACTTGGGACAATAAGGGTCCTGTGACAAAAGTTCCTGCCCCCCAACAGATACCTTCTCCTCAGTCTGTTCCACAGCCACAGCAACCAATTGTTCAGCCTGTTCCAGCTCAGCCTCCTCCATTGACTCAGCCACAGTATCAGACCCCTCAGCAGCCACCCCAGAACCGCTGGGTAGCTCCTCGCAACAGAAATGCAGCTTTTGGCCAAAGTGGAGGAACTGGGAACGACACCAACTCAGCTGGCAGCACCCAGCCCAACCCCGTTCCGAGTGGTGAGTCCCATCCTGTCCTTGAAAAACTGAAAGCTGCTCACAGCTATAACCCTAAAGATTTCGAATGGAACCTTAAAAATGGACGTGTGTTCATAATAAAGAGCTATTCCGAGGATGATATTCATCGTTCCATTAAGTATTCTATTTGGTGTAGTACGGAACACGGCAACAAACGCCTGGACAGCGCTTTTCGCTCCATGAACAGCAAGGGCCCGGTGTACTTGCTGTTCAGTGTCAATGGCAGTGGACACTTCTGTGGAGTAGCAGAGATGAAATCACCTGTGGACTATGGCACCAGTGCAGGTGTCTGGTCTCAGGACAAATGGAAGGGGAAATTTGATGTCAAGTGGATCTTTGTGAAGGATGTGCCCAACAACCAACTGAGACACATCAGGCTGGAGAACAATGACAACAAACCCGTTACAAACTCCCGTGATACACAGGAGGTGCCCTTAGAAAAAGCAAAACAAGTGCTTAAAATTATTGCTACTTACAAGCACACGACCTCCATCTTTGATGACTTTTCTCATTATGAAAAGCGCCAGGAAGAGGAGGAGGTGGTGCGGAAGGTAAACTTATTAAAAAATTTATTTTATACACAGATATGGGGAAAATGAAATGTGAAGGCTGCTATGGTGGAAAAATGTAAGTAGGAATTCAAAATGTTTTTAATACATCTCAACTTGATGGTTTCTTATGTGTTTAACGACACAAATCTGATGCATATTTCTTTGTGAAAGTTTCACAAGTAAATGAGTTTCAAAGCAGAAAGCTAAGCAGTAATACGGGTAAAGGACTTTATGTCCAGTTTATTGGAGTTTGATTTATTTTTTTATCTTAAAATGGTTAATAGAAAATAGTTTCTGTTTCAGAATTGGGTTCTGCAGTGATTGTCACTTAAGTTTTTTGCCTTAAATATGAGGTGTTTAAACACTGTTTGACTGGAACTGGGCTATCAAAATTGATACCTGTATTGGTATTTAAAATTTGTATATCACCTTTAAGAATAAGAAACCTGATTTTGTTTATTCAGTTTATCTCTCTGGAAAAGAAAGAGTTGCATAATATTGCTGGAACAGTGCTAGAAAGAGTGCATTTATGCTGCTGAAGTCACATGTATTATTTGGATAAATAAAGGTTTTCAGTTCCCAGGTTTAATCTGTCTACTAATTCTTGAAGTGTTGAGTGAAGATGTAGTGAGAGAAGTCTGGGCAGTAACTGCGAGAGTGTAGTAAAACTTTCCATACACTTTCATGGCTCTGTCACAAGGGATCTCTGTTTCAAGAATGCCTTTCTCTAATTAGGCAGTCTAGAAGTAATGACCTGACAAAATAATAGGTGTCAGGATGTGTAGTTGCAACTGAAGTAACACATTTCCTTGGTGTTGACAGTGTTTCCTAGACCTTTTCTGTATAGCACTGCAAATACAGCATTTGTTTGACAGGCTGGTTTAGTTTAGGGTAGCTCACACTTGTTTTAAGATGTTTTTAAAGCAAAGACTTAATGCATGTTCCTGCAGCTTAAATTTTAAAATTGCCATTTAAAAGTGTAGATAAAATTACTTTAAACTGTCTTCATAGCTTGTACCCTTAAATTACATGAGAAAAGGAGCTCAGTGACTTTAAGACTTTGTGGCTGAACTTTTCCTGTCTATGGTAGATGTGCATAGCTGACATCAGCACAGCAGGGAAGGGACAGCTTAAAATTAAAAAGTTTTTCTTGTGTACTCCCTGTGGGGTTCCACAAGGCAAAACCTAAAGGGCTTTACTTGAATGCTTCATTTCTTCAGTAGATAATTAGCAATTCAATTTTTAATGTGGCCTGCATGTTGGAGAGGTGTTCCCTTATGTAGGAGAGAGTCCTGACAAAGTGAGGCAGCCTGGGTTCCTCTGCCCAGGGTTTGTGGTGTAGCGGGGTGTGATTGGGTTTTTAATTCTGTCTCCCTGTGCTCTGCTGCCAAGGCTGGAGGGGAGAGCTGTGGGTGTTTAAGAAGTGAGAGCACAGGGTAAGTGATAACAGATCTACTCTTGCACAGATAACTCCCTGGCCTCAGCAAGATCCCAGTGGTGGCACAAACAGCAGAATTCTGTGCTTTGTGGGATCTCAGGGCTGGTGTTTGACTCTTGAGCTGATCTCATGTTGGGTTGATTTAATAAACACAACTAATTCCCACTATCTGCACAAAAATATTCTTACCCAGGTCACTGCTTGATTTTTAACAGGATCAGTTTTTTTCAAAATAATGCATTTTCCTTCCTCATTTAAAACAGAGGCTCTGGCTTGTATTACACATTCACAAAACAAACTATGAAGTCTAATTTAATATTACTTAGATTTCCCAGAATAGTTTAGAAAATGGGACACCAAAGTACACTGAGGAAGGTGCTAGAGAGCTAAAGCAGAGCAGCAGTGAAGGAATGAAAAATAAGATGCTGCTTGTCAGGTTGCACTCTATAAAACTTGATTGGAAAGTCACTATTTTTTCCCCTTCATTGATAAAATGAATTTTAGAAGTCCAGTTGATTACTAGAAGAGTTTGGTTTTTTACAGGATATACACACACCTAAAGTTCTTATTGTTAAGAAGTTTGTGCTGTTGAAGTTCAAACCATCCTGTTAACAAAGTTAATTTTCCTATGACAGTTAGTTTTGAAGAATCTTACTGCCAGTTAAAGTATCTTACGACCTAATTGACATTTTCAGATAGTTGTTTGTGTGTGTGCCATCTTAATGGGTTTAACTCATTATACTCTTGTTTAGCTGTAAGATCATTGAAATTTTGTGCTTCCATTTCACTGCTGTTGTGATTACCTGGGGGACACAATTCTTAAAAAGCCCTACATGGAGAGCTTAAATTATACAATTTCATTCATACACAAATATTTAGTAGAGAATAATAATGTAATCTGTGCAGGGCAAGCCACTGGCATTTCAGCTCTTTAGCTGGTTCCAGTGTGTTGCTAACCAGCATTTCCATGGCTGCTGTGTGCAGAGCCAGCTCCAGCTTGTGCTGCTGAGTTTAACTGATGTAGGAGCCTCAGTGTCTGTGCCAAGTCATCCAGTGAGGCTTTGGCAGGTACAGTGCTGGATGAAATTCTTTCAAGTGCCAAAGGTTCATTGCTGTGCAGCATTGCTGAAAGAGGGTATCCCTCCAGAATTGGGAGATAATTGCTGCGATATAAGTCCAGCTTTTGATTTGCTACACTGAAATACTTAAACCCAATCTGGTGACTCAGAACCTGGGAGAGGATTGGGGTCTGGAATGAAATAGCAAAACAGTGAGTAGCATGAATTCTTACCTGACCCTCACAGCCTTTTTCAGTCGGTTCCAGAGCTGCTGCAGTGCCCACAAAGAGCTACTTCTGTCATCAAAGCTCATGCTCTGAAATCTTTAAAAAAGTTGTGATGTGTGAGAGAGCTTCTTTTAAAAAAGAAAATAGAGTATAATGTCGCATTAGTTATTAATATTTCCTAAAAGCATGCCATCAGAGCCATAACAAAGTTGTCTTCCAAAGTTTAAAGGCAACCTCGTTGCAGATCTTGGTACTTTACAGGTGACAGATGAGCTGTCAGCAGCTCGTGCTCCTGGATCTGTACCAAAGCAGATGGTCCCAGTTGCTGTACTGGGCTGCTGTGCTGTCAGCTCTGATCTAGGCAAGGCTCTCAGCTCTACACCTTGGTGTTGTCTTGGCAGAGCTGCACAGTCTCAGAAAGCTCCTGAATCACCAAGATTACCAGTTCTGCTTCAGGTGATTAAATACTGAAAAGTGTTGGCTGGTGCATGTTGGTACTTGGAAATACTCATTTTCTCCTAGCACTGGGTGATGCCTTTCAGTGATGAGCTTTCTGTGAACACAATCACAGAACTTAAAAGGATGGAATATTGTCCTTCCTCCAAAGCTCTAGTTAAAAAACATGTTTTAAGATTAATACCATGTTCCTGAGATAAAGAAAACATTTCTGGTTTTGTGTCTGAAGATGAATGCTTTGATCCCACTCACTTTAACCAAGTTTAGTAGGAAAGTTGAAGCTGCTTTAGCCTGAGGTGAAGAGAAAAGAAGTTTGACAGGGATGAGTGTCTCCAAGGTGGAAATCTCTGCAAGTTTTGTGGAAACCCATTTTCCCTGTGTCTGAAGACCATACAGATTAGTGTCCTGAAGGAGAAGTGTGCAGCTAGAGCTCTCCTGTGAGATATCAAGAGTATTCCACTGGAGAAGAGAAGGTGAAGGCTCCGGATCTTCAGAACCAAAATGAGCACAGCTTTGTTAGCTGCTTACAAAACTGTTTGTTCTTGCTTGCAGTAGTGCTAAGTAGCAGTAAGGAAGAGAATTTGAGAGTTAGAGCTTCTAAAAAGCAGCCATGCTCAAGAGCACGAAGAATTGTTGCATCAGTTTATGTGGTTTCAGACATTTGTAAAGAGGAAGACTCAGATTAGCCCCCAAGAGAGAAAGCAGAAAGCAAGGTAGGAGGAACTGCTTGGGAACTTGATCAGTAAAGAGCACTTTTTACTGAATTACAGAGTCTGAGCTGAGTTTCTGAATGCTATGAGCACTTCAGGTAGAGGTCTCAGGTGCTAGCCTGCCTCTTTTTATGTGGGGCTAGTCCATGAGAATGGAAAGCTTCCATTTCTAAAGAAAGTGGAATTAGGGAGGTCAGTGGATGACTACACAGAAAACTGAAAATAAGTTACATAAGTTACATGAGGTGGCAATGGGAAAGAGGGGCCTCATGAACATGGTAGGGCTGTAAAGGGGATGTGCCACCTTGGAAATGGAAGTTGGAAAAAGGATGAAACAATTACTCTTTTTGGAAGCCTGAAAATGGAGTTGTTGTGATTCAGTTTTAGATACTTTGTAACCACCTTTTGTTTGAAATGTCAGGCAGACATAAGCTCTTTTTATTAACAACATGTAATGTTCTGATACTCTGCCATTAGGAAATGGCTTTTGCTGATAATTCATCATAGTCAAGTGGTAAAAGACAGGAGGAATATAGATTTTTATAATAAATTCTACCACTTTACACAGCTTGTTTTGTTGATTTGGTAAAACAACTCTGAGATGAACTTTATACAGAATGAGTCCACAGGACAAAATATGAAGGTGTTAGTTCAGGAATTGGCTGGTGGGTGGTGCTTGGGCTAGTTCACAGTTTCCTTTGGAACCGAATTTGGTGCCGTGTTGATGCATTTAAGTGCAGAGTCAAGTCTTTCCATGCCAGTTCTGTACTGTAAGCAGCAAAAATGGGAAGGCTGAGCCCTTTCAGTGTGCACTGGTGCCCTAGCTGGAGGGTGCACAGGACTGACACAGCAGCCTGGTTCTGTCCTGCTGTCATTGCATGTTCTGCACTTGTGGGGTTCCTGGAACTCTTGAGTGCAGAAGCGCCCTGTTCTGCTGGGCACTGCTCAGGTGTCTCTGGAGCCCTGCTGGGAAAGCACAGGGTCACTGATGTGGAGCTCACCTGCAGGCAGCCCCCAGCTGTATCCCTTAGGTGACCTTTACTGGCTTCAGTACTTGTGGTTAGCAGGAACTTGGGGGAAAGGCTCAAAGACCCTCCCAGCAGCACTTTGGGACACCCTTGGGTTGGTCAGTCCAGCTGCGCTGGGTTTTATCAGACTGTGTAGAAGCACAAAACTTTCCTTCTACCTGATATTGTTTCTATCTCTCACCCCCAGGTATTTCCCAGTGCTTCCCAGAATAGTTGAACCAGTAGAAAGAATTAGGGACAGAATTTGTCGACAGCTCAAATCCCTGCTTTTACTGAATGTGACTAAACTCCAAAGTCATTAGAGTGCTTCAAAATGAGACCAGTTCTGTGGAGTTCACTAATCTGCCATCTGCTTTCTGCTCGTGTATTGGTTGTGCTACTACTGCAGTAGCTAAAATAATCCAGAAAGTAGAATATTGCAGATGCTGGTTCTCCTTAGGAGTATTGATATTTCATACCTTTCTCTCTCTGTGACCTTGGTTTAAAGTGACTGCAGGTATTCATCCAGATGTTCCACCTGAGACTGCACTTTAAAACATTAAATTATCAAGTCCTTGGGTTTGTTGGGTATGAACAGTATATTGATAAAATGTAGCAGCGTTGTTTTAAGTGTGTAATTATCTGGGATCACATTAGTTCTGTTAAACTACTAAAAACTCTGCTTGTTCCTTTGACTAAAATCTTAACTTTTTTCTCTTTGCAGGAACGTCAGAATCGAAACAAACAATAAGAATAAACATAAACAGTTTGATATATATACTAGAACTGATATTAGATTCGACTATGAGAAACAAAATTAAGTATAACTGGTGCTGTAATCCTGGCATCAGGACAAACTAAAGCTTTCAGTTCCAATATATCTTCTCGTGCAGGGGAAATTAAGTTGTTGCATCTTTAAGTACATTGTAGTTTATTTTTGCCCAAGTGGATCTGCATTAATTTGTATCTTTTTTCTATGTAAAATTCTGTAGAAATCATTAATAAAGGTGTGTCTGTTTTTATTTTTTTAAGTTGGTAAACAGTTATATTAACCTAATGTGGACCTATACATGAGCATACTAAAGTGTCAGTGCTTCCCAAAGACTTTATTTTGGCACGAATTATGTTCCTAGCCAGATATAGAGATTATGGAGAATACATGACAAATCTTCCTTTATCCTCCTCCCAATCCCTTTTTCTTCATGGCAGAAGTAAGAAACCATGCATTGATATTTTTTTCATCATTAAAAAAAAAAAAACCTCGTAAGATACTGCACTTCAGAATTTTAAAATTAAAAACCCCCTAAATTTCTGATCACTTTGTGCAGCTGCTCTGCCTCTTTATTTATCTGTACAATTACTCTTTTAAAACTGCTGATGCGCCATGTTGGTTTTTTCTGTCTAGTAGAAAATCAAATTGTCAGTGGAATTGTTTCTCTGGAAAATATTTCCCTTTCACATTCTGTTAACCAGTGCTTCAGTGTGCATCTGTTATTCCATATCCTGCCGAGGGTGAGCAAGATGCTTTCTCTCAGCCATAATTCTGCTTTACGGTTTTTGTAGCTTAATTAAATAATAATGTGATGCTATCAACATTGCAGGGGTTTTAAACAATGTGTTTAAACCTGTTTCAGCTTTCAGGTGTTATTAGTTAATTGCAGATCATTTTTAATCCTTCCCTTCATTACTCTCTCCCAACCCCCCCCCCAAATCCTAATGCCATTTAAAGTTTTTATACCAATAATGCTGAGCTTTAACGTAGGAACTAATAGTACGGATAATATGATGGATTATGCCTCAGATGTTTAAAATTGACAGTGTGTTTGTCTAATTTTTTTTTTCTGTTGGATGAGTAAAAAAACCTGTTTTAAGAAATTGAATTTGCTGTCATGTTTTTGTGGAGTGAGGGGACCGTCGGAGAACCTGTCACCAACTGGAGTTCCAGTTAAGCATGGAAATGGTGCTCATGTCCGCTGCTCTAGCACACTGAATCTGCACGTGTTTATTGTAGAGGATCTTTTACTATATTAGAAAGCAAGTATCTTCTGAATACTATTTACTCCAAAAGGACCTCCAATTTAAATAAAGTTTAATCTGTATCATTTAGACTTGTATTTAGAACGTATAACTCTGTCTCTGGACTGTTACTGCCTGTAAGGAGTAATGGACAGCATCAGATTAACTTTTTCCTCTAGGAGAATACAAGCCTTAATAAACAATACATATTTAGCAAGCTTGATGTCATTTTCATTTTTTCCCTACACTCAGTTGTCTTCCTTTGTTCCAGTCATGCTTTGTGCTGATTCCTCAATTAAATCTAACTTGAGAAGTGGTTCAATTAACTCAGGTATTTGCTCTCAGCACACCTGAACGGTTTCACAGGACTCTACAGAGCACATACAGCTCCCGTTCTTCAGAGGACCTGCATCCATTGCAGTGGCTGTCACTTGCGCTTCCCTTTCTCCTGGTACGGTGGAGAAGCTGAGGAGAGGACTGGAAGTTGTGCTGCATCCTTGAGGAGGCAGCAGCACAGCCTTGGGTCACCAGGGTGAGAAAAGAACTTCCCAAATCCAGTAACGCCCTGACCGGTTTTGTTCCCAGCACTTGGCTGTGCTTCCCAGCCCTAACTGCAGTCATTTGCTTTGATATATTTTTTTAACTGACTTATTGAAGCAATTGTGCATTTTATGAAGGTGTTGCCATCCAATAAAAGCTGCTGCTGTTAGTTTCAGTTGTTACATCAGAACACTTCCATTGGTGATTCTAGGGTCAAAAAGAATGCTGCATCTGGACCCTGAAAAGTTAATTGGACAACTTCAGTACTTTTTTTTTTTCAGATCTAAATACTCTTTGCTGTGATACACCAGTAGACTTCAGGTAAATGTTTTCTAAAAAAAAAAAATTAATAATTGGGAGCCTTCAGCTGAAACTGGTTTGACAGTATTATTATAGGATGGTGTGTTTCAGCAGTCTGGCTTTGCAGGCAACAGAAAACAGCTTCAGTAAGAGGAGATTTGTTACTGGCACTGCAGTGTTGTACAGCCCTATCAGAGAGGTGGGAGAAGATTTAACAGTGGGTAAAATAATCCTGTTCATCACAAGCACGTTGGGTGCTCAGATAACTGCAGTGCTGGCTGCTGGTCCTGATTTTCAATCCCCTGCCACTGCAATTCCAAGGGATGACTCACTCTTTGTGTTTCACAGAGTTCACATTTCACTGTGAGGGGGAAGAAACATTCTTCCAGTGTCTCTTGAAGAATAACTTCATGTCACAAGTGTTGCTTATTCTTTATTTAGTCCAAGTAATAGTTCTGAAGGAATGTTCTGTGTGCTTTTGGAATTGATTCTTAAACTCACTCCTTAAATGAGTTGCTTTGCTTGATGTTTCTGGAGTTTGGGTGGGACAGGAACTCTGCTGCCTTTCACTTTTAAGCCAAATGGAGCTGGTAGCACCAAATGCTGATTAAAAAGTTAAAATTTAAGTCTCTGGTTCAATTACTGCTTGGTGATGGCAGCACGTTGCACTGCTCTAAAGCTGCGGATATCCATCATGAGGGGAAAAAACCTATTTGTTTGCAGGTAGCCACACCAAAAGTAATAGTACTGAATAATTAAATCTTTATGGAGATTATGTTTTGTCACTGGGAGTGACTTGAGCTTGTAGAGAAAACAATGAAGTTAAACCTACACTGAGATGTGAGGGCAGAAATTCAAGATTACTTCTCTTCCATAACACATTGTGTTCATAAGGCCAGACTGATTCTTTACTTCTCAGTTTTGGGAGCTGGAAATGGAGAATGCAAAAGTTAAAATTCTACTTTTTTGTTTGTTTGTTTGTTTCACCATTTATACTGCTGTTGATATTCAAAGATGTTTCTTCACAAAATACTTGGTATTTCTTTGAAGAACTTAAAGGTATTTATGAAGTTGCTCAAAGGGTATTAGTGAGATCTCAGTGAAGAAGAGAGCAGTATTTATTTCTAAGCATTAGCCTGACCACAGTGCACTACAGAGCATGGGTAAGTGTTTTGCTTTTCCTCTTTAAAACTGAGGGATTTTATTTGGCCAGAGAAGATGGAAATTCCAATAAATGTGGCCAAAAAAAAAAAAAAAAAAAACCTTGTAGGCAGAGATAGTGCAAAACTATCAAAAGAAAACTAACTGATGTAATGGTACTGCCCTTTTCTGGTTTCTGCACCTCTTGAGAAAAGAAGTTGAGAGGAGTAAGGGCAATTTAATTAAAATAGCAGAAAAATGCAAAACTAAGCACAAACATCTGATGGAGGGAGGTGTGTTTTGATGTAATGCTCCTTTTCCTGGTCTCTCAGCTACTTTGAATTCTTTATGTTGAACAATCTGTTTCCCTTGGAAAAAGCTCTGGCTCTTGCTGACAACAGTGCTCAGCATCTGCTCATTTCAGGAGAAAGCTGGTCGCTATTTTTGGGAAAGTGCAGGTTTCTAATTGGGATTTGTGATCCTGCCCAAGAACAGAGCAAGTGTAGCCGTGGCTGGGGCTGTGATCACTGCCTTGGCTGAAGCCTGCCTTGTCCACAGCTCCTTTGAGAAGGAACAGCTCTTGTTCAGCCTATTTTTAGAATTGAGGGAGTTGACTCAGAATGTTGAAATGACTTAATTGGGGGGTGACTTGGCAAAGGGAGGTTTTGGATTTCACGAGAAACATGGTTCAGCCCGATGGACTGTTCCATAGCTGACATCATTCCCACAGTGCATCTTCCCAATTCACATCTCCTGCTGCTTTGACCTAATGTGAGGGAGAAGGAAAATGTCTTGGGTATGAATGTTATCAATTTCACAGCTTTCCTGTCTTCAGAAAGCTTATGTTGATTAAAAAAAAAGCTTTCAAATTGCCTATTGCAGATGCAGAGCTGCTTAGCACGTGCAGTGTGGTGGCAGTCAGGGATGTTTCTCATTTCCCTGTCAGAGCATGAGCAGGGCAGGGCTTCAGCAATTCCAAGAACAGCTTTTGTTCTCTGCTACAATATGGGATTAATTTCCTTGTTTTATGTAGGAGGATCATTTCAGAGCACCTTTGTAATCCCTTGGGAAATGCTACACACAAGAGTGCTGACTTGACTTGTGTCTCCTCGTTTTGCTTCCTGTAGCATCCCTGATCTCCCTTTTGTTCACGTCCTGAGGTGAGTTTCTGCCAGCACGAGCAAGACCTTGGAGATGTGCCTTCTTCAACATGCAGGACTTCATGGAACTGGCATCATCACTGTCTTTTACTGAATATCCTTCAATTTGGAGAGTGTGGGAGGTTTTATGCCATCTGTCTGTTTATAAGTTATTCAAGAAATTATTTTTACCTGGGATGTTACCATGACAACAGACAGACAGTAAAGTCTTCACCAAATGCATTTCTAATGTCCAACTGCTTCTAAATCAGTAGGATCTGGTGTTTTGCTGTGGTTTCAATAATGAAGACAGTGGGAAAGAGGTGTAAATACTTGTTTTACCAAATATACATTCTCCAGGTATTTTTAGATTATTAATGCAATGCCTTGGACAGTAATATATATTGCAGGCAACATGCTTAAATATTTTCCCCCCCTCACCATCTGGATGTGAGAATAGGAAAAAAAAAAAATTATCAGTAAAAGATACATTGATTTATATGGATATTATTAGGGAGCTTTCTTCATTATTTATATCTGCTTTGATTTCTGTGCTTTGCTCTGTGGGCCTGCAAATTGTAAGTTGAACAATTTAATGACTGATAACATTTCAGTCTCTAGGACAGCTCAGCATTTCCCTGAAAGTTGTGTTCTGTAAACCTTCCTGAGTTAGAAACCACTGATGCAGTAGGAACTGTTCCTGCTGCTGGTGCTGCTCTCCTGTGACAACACATTTCAGCTGAAAGCACTGGAGGGCAGAGAAACTGAATGTTCAGGTTCTTGCAGCTGAAGGCATTTTGCTGAAATAGTATTTAGTCAGTTCTGATAGAACTTTGGGGAGCTGGGAGTCATTAGGCTCAGAAGTAGCAAATCAGATCATTGTCTACACCTGGAGGGAGAGTCACTTTTTAATTCAAGACTACATTCTCCGCAGTGGGCCCAGATTTAGCAAGTTTGGAGTTAAACTTACTGGTGGAGAGTGGCTTCTTCACCCCCTTTGTGGATAATCAGCCCATTCAGGAAATAATGGATTTTGGAAGGTCTGGGGATTTATGGAGAATGTTCAGCTTTCTTAGTCCATTGGTGTGTCTGAAAATAATTTTCTAATATAAATCTGTTCCATACAAATTTGTAAAATATTGACAGTACACATTTACCTAAGTACAAATAGTCTGATTTGTTGGGGGAAGACCTCCTCAGAGGTCTGCAGAGAGCTCCTGCTTGTAACATCAAAAACTGTCAGCAGAGGTTTTTGACCACTTGTAAAAAAGCTGATTACCTAGAGCTCTTGAAAACACTTTGGTGAAAAGACAAGGTGTTTTGATGTCTTGGCCTGTATTCCAGAAACACATCAATGACATTTGTTACCTGGCATGAAAATTCACATTGGTGAAGTGCAACTTCCTGTAAAGTTTCTAGACCTCTGTTCCTATCTTTAATTTGTGCTAAGCCCCTCTGAAAGGTGCTCTGAGATACACAAAAGCTGAGATCCTTCCCAGCTCTGCTGCTCAGGACTGGGGTAGGACAAAGGCTGGAAGTGGGGTGCAGGGTAGGTCTGATAACAAAACTGTGCCACTGCTGAGGATTTTTGAACCATTTGTTTAAAAAGTGCAGGTTTAATCCTTAAAGAAGCTATTTTGTACTTTCCCACAGGTAGAGCAGAAACCGGGGGTAGGAGCCAAAAAGGCTGAGCATGGAGGCTCTGGAGGTGTCAGGAAGGAGCAGTTACTGGTAAGGACCCCATTTCTGGGACAGAATTAGATTCTGAGGTATCAAAGCAGGTTTTACTTCTTAAGCCACTGGCAAGTTGTTGAGATTGTTCTTGTATTTTATCCTTTTCAGTCCTCACTCTGTCACTTTGAGATCTCCCTTTGAATCAAAATACTCAATTGTGGTGTACTGAAATTGAGCTGTTGGCAGCAGCTGGATGGTCAGGCACTTATCACACCAAATTCTGTTCTTATAATGTAGTACCTGCTTTACTGAGCTAGCTTATTTCACAGTGTACAGGGATCTATGCTTTTTTTTTTCTCTAATGCTAGATCAGCCACCAGGAACTTGGAACAAAAGAAGAAATTACAGAGGTGTAGCTGTGTGTTGTATCGCTGGTGTGCAGCATTTCAAAAATGAAAGCAAAGGATGCTGCTTTGTGTCCTCCAGTTTCATATATTTGACCTCTGTAAAAGAGAAATTACAACTAAAACATTATAACTGCAGCAATTCCTTGTTTGTTCTGACAAGGAACAAGAATTCCTAGTTTTAATCTGTTAGTCTCTTCAAGAACAATCTTTTAGGGTGCCTTGGCTGAATGCTTGATTTGCAGAACTTGACAGCTCGTTCATTCACTCAGCAACAGCATCAAGGTTAGAAGCATGGCGGGGTTTTTTTGGTCCAAAATCTTTGTCTTTCTGAAAATGCCACTTCAGAATCAGGGAGTTGTGGTCAATGAGTTGGGAGAAGAAATAAAGAGCAATTTTTATCAGCTGGGAGTAAAGACAACTCCAAAAGATTTCCTGATGCTGAGGAAAGAGCAACACTAATGAGCCCCCGTGGGAAAGGTAAATCTCCCTGTAGTGAGTAAAATAGTAGGTGGGGAAGAGGAGTAATTTTATGAGTCAGGTATAATTTCAGATTTTTCCTGAACTTACTGACCTTGCTGAGGATGGGAAAACACTGCAAGTTGCTAATTCAGTTATTTCAAAGAACATGATAGTGGAAGATGAAAAGGAGGGTGTTAATAGAAGACCAGCAAATGGGGTGATCTTTAGACAGATTTTTAACAATTATTTATCCATCAGAGTTTATTTTAAATAATAAATACAAGCAAGGATGTAAACCTGCAGATCACAAATTGCACAGAGGTTCCTCTTGTTGAATTCCAAAAGTCTCCTGGTGAAATGAGAGTGGGTTGTGAGGCACAGCCATCCTCAGAAACAATCCAAATTGTCATCTTTTCTGGGGACTGTGAGCCGTGTTGGGACTCCAGACAACCCCCAGCCCCTTTCCTTGTCACCTCCTCCTGATGGGCTGATGCTCCACAAAGTGAGTGGCCCATTGAGGGTGAGTAAAAACATACCAGGCATTTGTGAAGTTGTGCTTTCAGTCAGGGAACAGATGCAGGTTTTCCCTCAGAAATACTCTGAGCAGGGAGGTCAGTAGCAGTCTGTGGAAAGCCTGTGCTGCAAGTGGGAGAGAAGAGAGAAAATAAACGAAACCTGGGAAGGTGGCAAATGTGATAGCAACCCTGCGGGTTTTTGTTCTTATTTGTTTTTTAAAGTGCGAGGGTGTGGTTATGCCAGAGATAAATGGAAAGACAGGCGGAGGGGAGGGCAAACAAGTGGTGCACAGGATGTGCTGGCATCAGCTTCCCCAGCACACCTGCAGTGAGAAGCCCACATGGGCTCTCCTGAGAGGCTTGTGGCTGCTGCAGCCTCCCTCAGTTGTGGCTCATGGAGCAGTAAAGGTGGTGTTTGAATTATTCCCAGGATCCCAGCTGTGCCATTAGTCAGCCTGGTGAGGTTTGTCCAGAGGCACAGAGCATCTCTAGCCTGGTGACTGCAGCAAGCATTCAGTCTGTTTGAAAGGTTAGTTACAGGAGCTGTCACAGCACAGAGAAAAGGAGGTTTATAGGCAGTACCACTCTGACACCTCTGCCCACAGGAAATGTTGTACAAACAGAGACCCAGGGTCCTGGACAGTTAAAATGGATTTTCATTGTGATCTAATGTCATCCTTTCCAGTGCAGTTGCTTTTGCAGCTTTCTCAGACTTCATTCTCCAAGGCACTTTTCATCCTCACTAGGATAAGAGCATTCTGCATGTAATCAGCCATTCGTTTCTCAAATAGATCACACTCTAGAATAAACACTGGGATTTTTCTGCTGTATAATAGCTTTATGTACATCAGTGTGTATGTTACATTTATGTACACATTTACATGCATTTGCTTCCAAGAGGAGACTTGCACGGACAAATAGTGATGGCTTTTTCTTCACACAAATGGGAAGGTGGTAACTATCACTGTGTGTCAGAGCTGAAGGGAATTGGCACAGCCCCAGATGCTGCTGATTTCCACTAGCTGGCAATCTCATTGTGCTTTTTATAAGAATGCATTAAAGGTATTAATGATGCTAACAAAGAGTAAAGTGGGATGATTAACAATGAAATGAAATAGCAGAGGAGGGAGGAGGTCTGGAAGGCTCAGTGTACATCAGAGACTGTTCTCAGAGATGCAAACCAGGGAAAGCAACCCCTTTTTCACAGCTCTTGTCAGACAGTTGGTCTGGTGTGATGCCTGCCCAGTTGCCCATGCTGTAAAAGCACATCCCACATTGGGTGGTTCCAGCCCAACAAAGGGATTCTGCAAGGGTGGGTTCTCCTTCCTGCAAGAACTTGCCAATAAATAAAAAAGCAATGGGTTTGGGGAGCTCTACAATTCCTTTCCAGTGTAAGAGTGCTGGGAAGATAAGGGCTTTATTCAGTGTTGCCTTTTCTCTAATAGCAGCCCTGGCTTACAGCACAGGCTCTCTGTCACAGAGAGCTGCTCCCTTCCCCATTACAGTCCTGCCCACACTTTGTTTTTTAATTGAACTCTAACTATAAAACCCAAAATACCTTATTTCAGTGATTGGATCTTCACTCCAGGCTGCACAGTTAGCACAGCTAGTGGAGGGTAAAGGATCAGAATTAGCAAAGCTGGAGGAAATGTAACAGCAAATTCATGCCAAGAAGCCAACTGCAGAGATCCTGATCATCTCCATGGTGCTAATTTGGTGTTGCTGCTGTAGTTCACAGCATTGCCATTTCAGTGGCCATCAGCAGAGCTCAGTTAGATGAGCCCAAGAGAGCTGGGCAGGGCATTGGCTCTTTCCATAGGTCCAACTGCATATTTAAGATGCCTTTGAATTAGTTTGAATGTATATGTGGATCACTCTGATGTCATGTGATGTAGCTGGTAAATTGTTCCCAGAGTTCTGTGGAGTGGAGAAGTGGAAATAAACTGGTTTGTGGTAAATTGTATGAGTGTGCTGACCCCCTCAGAGTGCCTTGCATCCTCCTCTGGCAAACAGATTCCTTAACCTGTGTGTGCTCTGCTGCTCTCAGGGCAGGCTGGCTTTCTGTTCCCTGTGGGCTGAGTGCTTTAGGAGCCAAGAATATTTTACCCTTTGTTTTCTTTTCATGAGCTTATGCCATGCTCAGCTCTGACTTCCAGATGTGGCTCCCACAAGGTGGGAACCTCTCAGACTGGGCTCTTTGCAGGGATGTAGCTCGAGCTGAGTCAGCCTGGCTTGTGGGAATTACAACCAAGCAGTGAATTCAAGGACTAGAGCAAAAACTCAGCTCCAGTCTTAGTCATGTTGGAGTATTCTCTTAAGTCCCTGCTCTAGATTGCTGAGTCGTGGGAATTGAGATGGTTCTTAGGTGCCATTTGCTTGGAATTTGTTTTCACATGTGTCAGATTATTGAATTGCAAGGCTCTTAGCAAAGCTAAAGGGTACAAAATGAGGCTTTTCTGTTCCTCACCTGCCATTCCCATTTCTCTGCAGATTTGCAGAATGCAGGGAAGGATATGGGAAATGTAACTCCCAGTTGGCACCATCTGGCATAGCTGATGCCTGGTCTTCCAAGTATAGGATGGGATCACAGCCATGCAACTGTTCCATCCCCACATTGATGGGGCCTGTGGGTGCTACTGGCACAGTTTGTTCTGAAAGTAGTTCCTGATTTTGTTAAAAAAAAATCCAAAAAAAAAAAAAACCAGACAAACAAAAAACAACCCAAAAAACAAACACTATTAGAGCAGTAAAACAGATGGAAGAAAATATAAACAGGCAAAGTCCCAGCAGCTCTGTTTAAAAAAAAAACAAAGAGAATTTTTTTTTATTTGGAGTATGAGGGGTCACAGAATATGATGTTCAGGACTGAAATGCAGCCAGAGGGCCCTAGGAAGCTCTGTCCTCCCTCACTGCCTTTTGTTCTGCTCCAGACAAGCTGCCTGCACTGCTGCATCCCTGGAATAATTTCCTTCTGCCACAGAAGGCTTCCATTAATACCTTCCTGCTTGCATCTTTGTTTCTGGGCAATTTCCAGAGCATTAAGCCACAGCACATCCACTTATTCTGGGACTCCACATCTCAGTCATTAGCTTCTTTTGCAAAGCCCTGTCCACTGCATGCAGCAAACCTAATTGTGCTGTGCTGTTCCCTCCCCTTTGGCTGCTGCAGCAGTTCCAGCCTCAAAGAGCTCCACCTGATTAACCACAACTGTTCCTTGCTGAAATCACCTTGGTCCCTGTTACTCAAGCTGTGCTTTTGCATTTGATCTTTTAAATGCTTTGTAATGCTTACCCCACCTTGACGTGAAGCTAATTGGGATGTAACTTCCTCCAGCACTTCCAGATCTTTTCCTGTAACGGTGCCAAAAGCTTTTCTGTCTCTGGGGCCTGCACCTGAGTGTAGCTGTGGAATGACAGGTTTCCAGTGGTAAGGCTTTGCACCAGGATTTGACAGTGTAGATGTCTGACTTTGCTGGCTGTCGCTTGCACTGGGAAAAGGGGGAGCCTTGGCTAGGAAGGGTTTGAGCTGCCAGCAGGGTTTAGAGCAGAAAACTGCCAGGCAGCCCAGAAAAACAGCTCCCATGTCCTCCTGCTTTCACTGGCCAGTTTGCAGTGCTGCTTTGCTCCATCCCAGTTCCACCTCCCTTCTCCCTGCTTTGATTTATTTGCACACACTTAGGTGTCAGCTCCTCGTGCCTTTTGCTCCAAGGCTACAGCTTGGCTGCCCCTGGATCTGGCATCTCTGTGCCTTGGCATGAGCACTGCACAACCTCTCCTGCTGCAGGACCTTGTGGGATATCTTTTATGAGGGTGCCACACTACAAGTAACCCCTCTAAATGGAAATTGCCCATTTCCAAGCATGGGATAAAAGTCTTCTTTCTGTGAGCTGACATACGAGCTCCTGACAAATTCTCTCATGTGCACATGCCACCTCCTCCTCTCCCTTGCTTCTGCCTGTTTTTTCCCCCATCTGAATGCAAGAGATTTGACACATCATATTAGGTGATTTCTGTAGGTCTCATTTCAATACCACTCCTCATTTGGAGATGCTGTTGGGGATAAGGAGGGCTCGGAGGCAGCTTCTTGTGTTGTGCAATAGCTCAAATCAGGCTCAGCAGCTGCAAGCAAGCCTTTGATCACTGCTTTGCACAAAACATGAACCTCTCTGAATCAGCTGGCATTTCCATATGGGAAGGGATGCAAGATTGTATGGAATGAGGTGGGGGGAGGCTGGATGTTACCACTGTGCAGTGAAGTGCTGAGGAGCAGCACGTCCATTCTCCCTGGAGGCTGTGTTAACTTGTCAGGGGCATGGCTGGGGAAGAGGAGGCTTGTGCTGCCTCTGGGGATGGAGGAGTTCGTGTGGGTCTCAGCTGGGATGGGAGGCCTGTGGAAACGAGGGAAAGGAGGGATAACTAGTTTTTAGGTGCCTTCTCCCATCCCTATGGGGGAGAAAGGTTTTTTTTATGGGGTCTGGTTTATTTGCAGACCAGCAGGAAAGGCTTTGCTCCTTGCACGCTCCCAGCTGTGTCATTTCAGACACGAGCTCCTGGCCAACATCCCGTGTCAGTGGCAGCCCTGGCATCCAGAACTGCTGCGTGTGAGAGAAAGGAGCGGGGCAGGAGCAGATCGGCCGTGTCTGGAAGGTCCAGAGAGGGGCCGGGGGCTGCAGGGAAGGAGCCGAGCACACATCTTCTGACAGAACAACTCAGCGCCTGCTTCGCATCCTGCATCGGCTGCCGCCTCCCGCAGCCTCTGCTGGGATGGAGAGCGAGTGCCACCGTGTGCCCAGCAGCAGCCATGGCTCCCGCCGGAGCACGGGGTCCCTGTCCCTTCCCCAGCCGCTTCCTGCCCTTGCAGAGGGGCCAGCAGCCCCGGAGACAGGAGGGCTGGGAGCCGGGCTGCAGCGTGCTGGGCTGCCAGGCAGAGCGGGATGGAGCCGAGTCAGAGCGGCAAAGCCAGAGGCAGACAGGGGCGATGGGCTAAAATGTTGAGGGTGAAAGAATGTAGAAGAAGATCCCTTTTGGTTGTTTCCATAAATGCCAGAGGAGAGGGCTGGCTCTGCCCCCCAGGAAGCGGGGCTGGACTGGCAGGAGGAGGCAGAGTTGCCTCCTCAGTTCAGAATGAAATTTAATTCGAGCCACAGTCATGAAATCAAATTCGTAGCTGAGGGCGTGTGTAGGCGCAGGATAATGAATCATTCATCGGCGGCTCGGTGGCACAAACGCCACCCGGGAGGGCCGGGGACTGCCGTCCCTGCTGTCCCGCAGGAGAAGCGACAGTGGTGCCATCCCGCGGCCACCTGGCCCTTCGCAGGAGGCACGGGGGCTTTGTCCCGCTTTTGTCTTCTCTGTCCTGCAGGAGCCGCTTCTGTCTCGGCTGTCCCTTTGTGCTACAGGTGATAAAAGTTTGGAGAGGTGCTGCTGCTCGGGCCGGGCGGCAGCTGCCCTGGGGTTGCTGAGAGGGTTGGGATGGCTGGGAAAGCCATCCCTGCGCTCTCCCCGGCCCAGAGAAGCTCCACAAACAACGCGGGAAAGCTGTAACACACAGGCAAGCTCTGCAGGGAGGGAGGCTGCTGTGCTGAGGGTCCCTCACTTTCTGGTGGCAAAAATCGGGCAACCCAGGCTGGGAAAGCTGTGCTGCAGGTGAGGTGAATTGTCCTGACAGCCTAAAGAAATCACCTCTCCCTTCCCTTGAGGGTAGAGCATGGTTCAGGGTCCTTGAGTGAGTGCTTTGAATCCCTTTGCAAGTCCTCTGGACAAAGAGACAGCTGCAAAATATATATATATTATGTATATGAATATATATATATATTTATATATATATATAAAATAAATATCTATTTTCAGATGCACCTGTATAATAGATATATAGTGCTACACACATCAGATTATCGATGTTTTCCTGTGTTTCTGCAAATGTACCAGGAAGGTGTGCAGTCAATTGAAAGGGAGCTATTAGGAGGTGACAGAAAAATGTCAGTCCCTCTGGGATGTCACCTGAGGGTATTATACCTTGGTAATGCTCTCAATTGGTTTTGAGCTGGCTTGGGACAAACCATGTGAGGAAGTAATCCCAAATAGGATTATTTGCATAGGACTGATGAAGATACATCCCATTCCTATCTTTTTAGGAAAAAATGATGCTTGAATTTGACCACTTCTGTTGTGATGCCTCAGCATTGTTTTTTGTATGAGGACAACAAGGCACTGCACTCTTTTATTGTTGCTTGAACAGTGGCACCTTTCTGGTCCCTGTGGAGACACAGATGAACCCTCTGGTTTAGGAAAAACATGAAGATGTTTGGGGGCTCTGCCATATTTTCAGGAGAAACAGATGTCTGATGCCACCTTCTGCTTGTGGCGCTTTAAGGCTGAAGGGACCAGTGCTACCTTGGGACTCCTGCTAGGTCCTTTCCCAGTTTTCTTCCCAGGGCAGGAATTTCTCCTTCTTCTCAGGCTGTTCCATTGCTTCTCTGTCCTTTCCACCAGAAGGAATTTTCTTATTACCCGAATCATTCTTGCTGCAGGTTGGGCCTGTTCCCACCCACACGGCTGTGGAAATTGTCTGGTTCCCTCTCCTTGCAGCAGCCTTTTTTGCTCTTCACTCTTTCTTAGGTTTACCCTCATGTCATCAAAAGTCAGGCCTCTACCCAGGTTGGTTTCTCCTTGTCCTAGTTGCAAGTGGTGCCTGTGTTTCTTAATGTAGCTCAAATCCAAGGCCTCCCTGGCACACACAGTGGGCTGACAAGGCTCCATCTGCCCTGTGGTGATTTGGGAGTAAAAGACACCTATTTTTTTAAGCTATCCTTGGTGCCTGATGTCAGGACTTGTACAGGATGAGCCTGTCATGTGCAGAGCCATTCCCTGAGCAGTTGTCATGTGGATGTGGTGACTGGTGCTTCGTGTACATCTACAACCAAGAGGTGCTCAGAGGGTGGAAGGTAACGCTTCCTTCTCACCCCAACTTGGCTCCAGCCATGCTTTTCCCTGTGGGGAGGAAATTCTGTCACTCCTGAGTGTGGGGGAACTGTACAGGGGAAATAAGATGATGATTTCTCCTCTGTGGTGACTCTATCATAGAACGGCCTGATCCAGACCCATTGTTGCAGCTCATATTTTCCCCAAGGCTTTCCCACCAGGAAACTGGACTAAAGCTGTGACTGGCACAGGAGTATATCTAATCTTGGATAAATCCTCCTTCTGAATGTCAAGGAGGTGGTGCCTGTGACTGGAGGTGACTTGGTGGCAGAGCTGTCCTTGCTGTGTGACTAATGGTGTTGCTCTGGGGGCTTTTTTCAACTGAGCAGCCTGTGGGATGTGTGACTTCCTGGAGGAGGTGCCTCCAGCTGAACCACAGCAGAGCTGAGGCTCTGAGCCAACCAGGAACCACTGCAGGATCACCACCAACCACAGCTGAGGAGCTGGCACTGAAGTGGGACCATATCCTCGAGGGACCTGTGAATCCACAGCGAGCAGCAAAGACGATGGAGAAGGCTGGGGAGAGCAATTCATGGCACACGGAGCTCTCTGCAGGAACTCTCTGCTCCCCGTGACTGAGCCTTGACTTACCTAGAGAGGGGTCAGTGTAGGAGCAGGGAATGTGCAACATGAAACCGCGGCCAGCCGTGCTGCCAGCCCTCCCCGCTCCTCCAGCCACAGCCCATGTGGCTGCTGCTGCCTCCCTGGGTGTCACATCGGTGACACGGGGAGGGCTCTTTGCAGCCTGGTGGTCCCAGAGCTTGGTGAGGTTTGTGTGGTCCCCCAGTGTGGCTCTCACAGAGCAGGGATGGAGGTGGCACCTGCCAGGCACTCTGGAGCAATAGGTGTGGTAGCACAGGAGGGGGCTTTGTGTGAGGAAAGAGGGTTACATCTAAGTGATCAAATTTAATTAATCCCCTCTTGTCTAAAAAGGGTGCACACAGAAAGCCTGAGGGGTAACATTTGGGAATTGAGGCAGTCCTGTTTGCTGAGGAGTCTGTGCAAAACCCTCCCCAGCAAACCTGGAGAGCTGCTCCAGGATAAGCATCTGGTTTGCACAGTTTTGGCACAACCAATCTTGACTCTCAATCCCAATCTGGGGACCGGTCCCAGTCTGCTCCATTGGGCCGCACACAGCTCCCACCAGTTACCTGCATTCCTCCAGAGCTGTCCTCGGCCTCTTGGTGGCCCCAGAGGAAGCCAGCAGCTTTCCTGCTGCACTGCAGATTACCTTGGAGTGGCTCGCTCCCTTCTCTCAATGTCAACTTTAGATTTATCAGGATGTGTCTCCCTGCACTTGGGCTCTTATTCCTCCCTACCAGCTTTGCAAAGAGCCAAGAACTTGTTCAAGAGCAGAACTGCCCTGTGGCTGGAGCTCTGCCCCCACAGGGTTGCATGGAAAAGATTATGGGGTGTTTCCATCCCACATCAGTGAATCCATTCACTGCATATCCCGGGGGCAAATGAGGTCAGAATGTGTCCTGTGACATTGCAGCACAGGATGGACGTCAGAGCAAGCAGGTCTCCAACACCTCAGTACCTGTGCTGATCTTTTGGGATAGAGGGAGGGGAACAATCCAGCTTCTTTTAAGGATCTCTGTGCCCCTCCTGGTGAAGCTGGGCCATCCTGCACCTCACAGCCTCTTGCCCCATGAGCTGCTGCAGGTGCAGGGTACCACTGGAGCAGTGCTCAGGATCAGGCCCAGGAGAGGGATGGGTGGCTGCAGCGCTCGATGGAGCCCTGCGGGCACTGGGTGCTTCCTCACTCCTGTCTCCTGACAGGTTTGGAGGCATGACCCGTCCACAACTGCTCGGTTGTGCAATGCCCCTGCAGCAGAACAGCCTCAACACCATGCTCCTGTCCTCCACGGCCCGTGTCCTCTGCTTCTTCCCTCGCCCCACTTCCCCCAGGATACCTACCTGAGAGTCCCTGCTTTTCACAGGCCAGCTTGAAGTCAAGTAATCCCACAAAGTACGGGAAGGTTTTCCTTTCCCCCCCTCCTAAGCAATGCGGGTGTTCTGCCACTGACATTTCCACTGCAGACAAGGTCGTGTGTCCCACACAAGCACTGCAGGGATGGAGGATGGAGCCATCCATGGCCTGGGTTCCTTGGGCAGGCACAATGCTGACAAAAGTGGAGCAGAGATGGAGCAGGGAGGGGGCACAGAAAATTGGGTGTATGCGGCTCAATCCAGCTCTGTGGCTTTTTGCTGCCAAATAATCAAATCCTCCCTTGCCCAAGCACAGTCCTCAGGGAGCTCAAAACTTAGGGCTCGCTATGTCTGTAGGAAGTTGAATACACGAGTCTTACAACAGAGATTTATTGAGGTCTAAAGCCTAACCTGAGAACCGGAGTGGGCTGCTGCAGTCTCGCTGGAGACTGCGAAAGGGGATGTGTGCCACCTTGCAGGCTGTGGTGACAGGGCCAGAGGTGGCACTGGGGAGGCTGCAGTGCTGCAGCCCCTCACCTTGCCAGCCCTGCTTTTGGAAAAAAAAGCAGGCTCATCATTTAGTTCTGTGAATAGTTGAGTTGCAGAGGGGCTCAGAAGGGCAGGGCAGGACCCTGGATCTGTCTTGTGGCTCTGCAGAGCAGCAGGAGCCACGTGGCCGAGCCCCCATGCGACTGAGGAGCATTGCAGGGGCAACGGCAAAAATAAAACCAAAAAAAGAGCTACTGAAAAAATGAAGCAAAAAGCGCCCCCTAAAATCCCCCGGAGGGGTGTTTTTTCAGGGAGCTCCTGAACGGCATTGTGGAGGCTGAGAAGAAGGGGGTGTCCCTTTGCAGAGGAGGGGGGTCCCTCGCTCTGCAACGAGGAGCCGCTCGTCACCCCCCGCCCACGCCCCTCTCCTCGGAGCGCTCCCTGCCCGCGGCCCCCCCAGCTCTGCCCGCATTGTCCTGCCGCTCCTCCTGCCCTTTGTACGCCGGGAGCCCCCGCAAGCCCCGGCGGGGCCGGAGCGGGGCCTCCCCCCGCCTCCCCCCGTGCCCCCGTTAATGCGAGGAGACAGCTGCCCCGCCGGGCGCTGGCGCATTGTTACTCCTATTTGTCAAAAGGCCGAGGATGCTCCATAGATCGCTCCGTGGCTGTTGTTAAGTGTAATTAGAGGGTTTATGTCCCCAATTTCCATGAAAATGAAGCTGTGAGGCTCCTCTCTTGGCATTCACCGCGTGCCTTAATTGTATGGACATTAAATCAAGGTCCGCTGTGAACACGCAGAGAGGGGCTCGGGCTGTCCCCGCTCGGAGCAGGGCAGGCGGTGAGCGGGGCTTGCGGGAGAGAGCGGGGGGGGAGAGAAAGAGAGAGAGAGAGGCTGTCAGTGCAGGGTCCACCCCGCCGGGACCGCCGGCCGCCCTCCCCGCCGCCCGGGGCCCCCCTCCGCCGGGGCGGCCGCGGGGGCGCGGCGGGGCCGGGGGCGGCGGGGAGCGGAGGAGGGCGGCGAGGAGGGGCTGCCTTGCGGCCGGGAGCCGCTGCCGTCCTTTTCCCCCCGCTCCTCGCCCTGCCGGAGCCGGCAGCGTCCCCCGGACCACCTCCCAGCCGCACCGCTGCAGCGCACCCGGGCTGATGCGGAGCGCCGGGCGCGGAGCAGCCCCGGGGGCGGAGGGGCGGACAGACGGACACATCCCGAGCTCCGGCCCTACCAGCGAAAAAAACGTGGCTGGTAGTGGTAATAATATAATAGTAATAATAATGGTAATAATAATAATAACAACGGAGCCGGTACGCCGAGGACATCTCGCAAAAAGCCTCCGGCTGCCGGTGCCGTGCGGCGCGTCCCGGCACGGAGGCAGGAGCGGCGGCAAAGCGCCCGGAGATGCTTCACAGCCCCCCCGGTCCTGGGGCTGCGGGAGCGACTCTCCCCTCCACGCCGGGCCGCCGCCGTCCGAGCCCCGGGCAGCCGGCGGGGGGATGAGGGGGATGCGGGGGACCCCCGCTCCCTCCCCAGAGCGAAATGAAAATCCCGCTCGTGTGTTTGTCTTTGCTGGCCAGGCAAAGGAGCCGATTTCTCTCCTCTTGAAGGGAAACTGGTGGAGGTTAAACATGCGTTTCCCCTCTCTCCGCTCCGCCGCGGTTGGCACAATAATCGCTTCATTAAAAAAATTAATAGCAGTGCAAAAAGGAAAAAAAAATTAAAAATTGAGAGGGATTGAAAAGGTGTAAAGCAATTAAACCGGTTTCGTTGATTGCCGTCAGATTTAGAGTCGCCTTATGAATTTAGGACGATTTCTCTCTCTAGATATCGCGTCTGAAAAATTCTCACCCCCTCCCCTTGCTCCCCTCTTTTTTGTCCAAAAGCAAAAAAAAAAAAAAAAAAAAAAAAGGCAAAAAAAAAGGCAAAAAAAAGAAAAAAAAAACAAAAAAAAATCACAAGCCCATTAAGGTCGCTTGCACAAGGGGAGGAAAAAAAATCCTGATGCTGTTCCAAGTCAGCGATAAAGCCGGTCGCTCCCCGCCACTGTCGCCCGCACCCCGCGCTCACAGCCGGAGCCCCGCTCGTAGCGGATTTACCCACTCGTGGACGCGGCGCCCGGCGGCTCCGGCGGCACAAACTCCGCTCCTCGCTCAGATCCAGTGCAAACGCCCTCCCGTGGCTCAGGACGCTTGTTTTTGTGTAGGCAAGCTGGAGATGAATAAGAAAGGCGCCTAGTCTCTCATTATCTTTGAATTTCAGACTTTTCTTTTCTCTCTCATTTTTTCCCCCCTTTTCTCTCTCTCTCTTTTTTTTTTTCCTCTTTTCTCCTCCTGCCCTGGAACAATGCAGAAGGACCTCATCAGAATGAAAACCAGGCTCCCGCTAGGCTTTAAAAGCAAGATGAACTTGGTGCACCACCCATCTTTCTCTTCTCTTCTCCGAAGCTCTTTAAAGGGGTTATGAGGCGTCTCTCTCAATTTATCCCTTTTCTCTTGATCTTCCTAGCAGAGGGGTTTGGGGTCTAGTCCTGGCTGTTTCAGCTGATCTCATCCAGTCTAAGGGATTAGAGCTTCTTCTCCGCATCCCGGCTCTCAGCACATCTGCTGATTGGGTTCAGCACAAGAGGATTACATTGGGACCCAATGACGTCACCGCTAGGACATAAGTTCTCCTCCATTAACCAAATCCTCATCAGCAAGATGTCCTTGAAACTGGAGGAGTAACATTCAGGACTCCATCGCCAGCCCGTCCCCACCTTCCTCCCGGGCGGGCTGCTGGGGCTTTCGGAAAAAAATATTGTTTAAGCTTTGAGCACTTGCAGCTGCATCAATAATGCACCGCTCCGGGCTGGAGGATCGAGGCGGCACAGGAGAACGTGTACCCTATAAATAGGGTTCTGCACCTAAACTGTTAATCAGAGGAGCTTTATATATTCTGTTGCTTTTTCTTTTTTTTTTTTTTTTTTCCTTTTTTTTTTTCTTGGGAAGGGAGGGGGTGGAGGGGCAGAGGGGGAGGGGAAAGCTGAATCCTACAGTTATATTTCCAAGCTCAAAAAGACATCAGCGATAATTTTCTTTAGAGCTGACATGGATGTAATTTTAAAACGTGTTTTCTTTCTTTCTTTTTTTTTTTTTTTTTTTTTTAAGTAATGTGTAGGATTTCACCCCCGTTCTCTCCGACAAGAGAAAATGTGTCCTGAGTTATATAAAGTAAGAGGCTCCCTTTAAATATACAATACTAATTTTATATTTTGGGGTTTAATGCTAGATTTTTCTCAACGCTGCATGAGCTCAGATTCACAGGAGCGAGGACCTGGAAGGAAATGGGTTTGACTTCCAAGTGAAAAACTGAAAGAGTATTTTTTTTTTTCTTTAAGCTAAAACTTCCACCCTGGAAAACGCCGAAAGCACGTATAGATTTGCTGCCCTCAACCCGCTCTAACCTATGCCGTGGCATCCAGGCGTCTCTCCCTGTCCCTCTCAGGCATCCTGCACTTGCAGTTTAGCTGGTGCCTCACTATATCCTTCCACCACATCCATTTTGCAAGCTGGGAAGCAGAGATGGGTTTGCTGCAGCTCTTGTTGGTTAAACTTACAGACCTCATCACAGGGCGGCTGCTACAATGGGAATAGGCTCTGAGATTTATTTATTTATCTCAGGCCACCAAATTTAATCTCTGGGAAAAGAAATCTTGTTTAATAACATGCAGACTATGTCCAGTTAGTAGAGGTCTTGCTTAGAAGCCTTGCATGTGTTTAATTTTTTGGTTAGCACCCTGCTTCTTCTGTGCTAGTTATCCATCCCTCCCACTCCAAACACACACATCCCCCGAAAAAAACTGTATACAGGCACACTCACACTCATTTTTGTGACAGGATGTGCAGGTCTGTGGCTTTCTACACACCCTTATTCCCTGCCTAGAGTAACTTTTATGGCCAGCAGTGCTGTGCGTGTTTGCTGGCAGAGCTTTCAGGTGAGGATTTATTTGCCTGGGTGTATTTCTATGCACTGAGGTATTTTCCTTCATGGTAGGAAGGGTGTAAGGTGGGGGAAGGCAGGATACAATTGTTTTGATGGAAGGTATCTTGCTCCAGTGCTGGAAGTCTCTCCCTGCTGCAGCACTATGAGCATTTCCAGGACAGCTGGACAACAACCGCTGGAAGAGGGATCTATTTATTCCCTTCCCCGCTGGAGCAAAACAATTGTTTTGAGGCCGCCGTCTCCCTTGCTGATGGCCGTGCCATGCCAGGCCAGCTCCGAAGGGGAAGCCACCTCCAGATAGCAGCTCGTAAAAAACTGGTGGGCCCTGTTGCCTACTGAAATACTCTGCAGGGAGGTGAAATATCACCTCCCAAACTCAAGAGCCATATTTACAAGGCAGCAGCAGCATTGAGAGCCCCTGTCCCTGTTTGTGTGCCTTTTCCTCTTCCTCTTTTATAATGCTGCGGTTCATGACAAGCACAAACCAGGGACAATCAGCATTTGACATTACACAGCAAAAGGAATTTTACCTTCGCTTTTCATCTTCTGAAACTTAAAAAAAAAAAAAAAAAATCAGCTTATTTAGAGCCTGTTCCATATTGACCTATTTACTCCACCAGACCGAGGCTCTCAATCTTTTATCGATTTAAAAGAACACAACCTAAACAAATTAACACAGAAGAAAACGCTCAGGTTTACCGTTCGCACGGGGCCTGTTCCCGGGAGAGGCTCGGACCCGGTATCCGCACCCAGCCCCGAGAGTTCTGCTCCGAGCCGAGGACGGGGGATGCCGAAGGGCTCTAGGGATGCTCGGGATGCGGGGACGGCTGGGCAGCCTCCCCCCTGCCCAGCCCCGACCCCTGGCCTCCCATCCAGCTCGGGCCCGGCCTCCCCGAGCCCTCCGGTCCCTCTGTCACCGGTCCCCTGCCCTGTGTCCCCGGTGCCAGCCCGCCGGTCCCCGTCCTCCCCCGGCCCGGCCCGGCCCGGCCCCGCTTCGCTGTCCATGGTGTTGAAGGCGCGGAGCCGCAGCAGCGGCGCGGGGGCGCCCGGGTCAGCCCTGGGGGGACACACGGGACACCCCCGGGCTGTTTCTCGCCTAAAATGAGGTGGTGTTTCGCTCCGTGCCCTTCCCGACAGGTTCGCACCCGGCCGGAGGGCCCTGCGGGGACCTCGCTCTGTCGGTCTGTCTGTCCCCGAGCGCTCGCTCCTCCACCTGCCCCTGTCCCCCCTCGAATCCTTCCCGAACACCCGAGGGGCTGATTTTGCTCTCCCCTCCCCCGGTGGAGCGGGGCTGGGGTATTTTGAACCTCCTGTCAATGTGAAGCCCCGTGGTAGTGACTGAGCGGTGTCATATGGTGGGGGGGGAGCGCTGCTGCACGGCAGGCTGGCAGCAGGGTTTATTTCTCCTTTAAAACAAACCCACCACCGGCTCAGCCCCTCTAAAGTTTGCCATTAAATACCCTCACCAGCTCATCCCCCGCTTGTGCGGCCCTGCAGCCTTTTCCTGATCCCAGGCTTTAAAGGCAGGCTGGGTTTGGCTACTATTTTACCAGCACTTCCAGTGAGACATTTTGTCTTAAGCACAGCCCTTCCTTAATCTCTAATGCAGCATTTCTCCATCCCAGAAGAAAACAGTCAGATGATTCGTAAAGGGCCATTTTTTTTTTCCTTTTTCGTTTCTTTCTTCTCCTCCTCTGTCGCTCTCTGCCTTTTTAAACCTACCACCTACTGTTTCCCGAACAAAGAAATCCCAGAGACAAGCAACATGCCTCCACTTTCCTTCCATTTCCAAGCCCCTGCTCCACCACGCATAGATGACCACATTAGAAAAATATACAAGTCTGAACCCCAAATCAACTGCGGCACAACAAACGGTGGAAAACGTGCGCTCAGCCCCGTCCTGGACAACGTGACACGCACGCACACACACAGACACCACACACGTGCTCTCTCACACACACACACACATTGCAGAGCGCTAAAAACCACCCCAAAATCTCATCCCCCTCCTCATTTCTGCTGAATAAGTCAATAATATCCAGCCTTTGTCTGTCTGTAGCCACCGGGACGCGGCCCAGGCACCGGAGCAGCGCCCAGCGGCCGCTGCCCCGTCGCCAGCCCGAGCATCGCCTCGGAGCTGACCCACAGCCTGCAGGAGAAAGCAAAATCTCTTTAAAATGAAGCCCAGCTCTCTTTCAAGTCTCAGACAAAGGTTTCGCGGGTTCTAGGCCTCTGGTTCCTGCCCCAGAAATCTCTCCGTGTAGGAAAGGCATAAGCAGAGTTTGGTCCCTGCTATAATTTCAGACATTCTTCTACAATTTTTTTTATCTTTCTTAGAAAGCAATTCATTTTCTTAGAAAGTAATTACACTTACAAGAGGTTTGGGAATCAGATTTTTCTATCAAGTCTCCTCTCCCTCTTTTCTCTGTCTCCTTTTGGTCTTCTTAGCTGCTGCAAGGCTTTAAATTTTTTTTTTCCAGATCTGTAATAAAAAAAAATAAATAACCCCCCTCCTTCCCCTCTTCCCCTAGAAATATACAATTTGCTGATTTGCAAAGCCTCTTCCTATGTGGAGGAAAGCTGCCTGCTCTCCCCACGACTCGCTTTCCTGGCCTCCCAGCTCCTTGAGAAAGGAGGAGGGCCTTGTGCATTACAATTCCATTCAATCTCATTCATTCTTGCCTCTTTCTAACGGTCTTTGGACAGCAAATCCACACCAACGGGGGGTCCGAGCCCCCTCCCCAGGCCCCCCCCAGCCTTAAACACACACAATAGCCGTCAGCTAACAGCACAGCAGCAACTTTGAAACATTCAAGCTTCTGAAGTGAAGAATGCCCGCAGCTCCCCAACCCCCACCCCCGCCACTTCTTCCTGGGCTTGACATTTAAAAAACATATAATGATCTTAATTTTAAAAAGGGGAAGGGGGGGAAAAAAAGTCCTCACTTGGGTCACACTTGGTTTCTCAGGGCAGAATTCTGGTGTCAAGAATTTCCTCGGCAGGAGAGGATTGCTCCATCACATAGCTAATTACCTGCTTCCCCTCTCGGGCTCCACGCTGCAAAAAGGCTTTTTTCTTCCTTCCCCCCTTTCCCTAGAGATGTTTATTTGGTCGGATCAATCACCAGGACACTTTCCAGCCTAATTTTTCCTGGTCACCTCGAGAAGGCACAGCCGAGGGCGGGGAGGTGCTGGGGGCGTGGTGGGGTCCTGGGTATTGTGTGCTGCGCTGGTGTGGGTTTGGGAGTGGGGTCTGACATCCCCCGGTGTGGGGGGAGCAGGAGCTGTCCTGGGGGGCTCCTCTGTGCCTGGGGGCACCCCTGTGCTGGTGTCAGGGGGTGCACAGCTCCTTCCCTGCTGCAGTGGCACAACTGGGGTGTGGGGTTTGTTCTGGCAGGGATGGGGGGCCCTCTCTTGCCCCACCATGGGGGAGGTGTCTCCTGCCTCTCAGATGGGATGTGACCAATTAGCCACCAACCAGTGTTGCCCCTGCCCTGCCCCTGCCAGCCTGGGCTAGGGACATCAGACCTGACCACTTTGTCCCCATCTCCAGCTTCTGCTGCCTGCTGCACAGAGCCAGGACCAGCCTTGGGCACGGATTCCCCACACCAACACCTCCAAAGGTTTGAAGCTTGTGTATTTCTCTTCTTTTCTGAGAGAAGAGTGTTGTTTTCATCATCTCAACCTGCTGATCTCCCCCTTCTTCCCCAAGGAGCACCCCTGATCCCAGCAATGCTCTCCCAAGCTCCTGCACATTGTCCCAGGGTGTATCTTTCCCAGGAATAGGGAGGAGAGAGTCAGCATGAGTCCCCAGTGGGGTTCTCACTGAAATCCTGGTGGTTTTGGTTCAGGACTTCAGTGGTGGTGGCAGGGGGTCACTGTGCTCAGCAGTGGCCTCACTGGGTTTCCAGGCACTGCTGACTCCCCTGGCCAAGGCTGCAGCCACTGTCCCCTCACTGGTGGAGGGGACAGGCCAAGTGATGCTTCTGTTCCTCAGGGCTCGGCCTGGCTCTGCTGGCACCCCCTGACAATAGAGTTTCCTCAGAGTGGGGAACAGCGCAGCAGGGAGACCTCCTGGTTTGGTTTGGCTTCAGAAAGGGAAGGAGAAAGAGCTGAGGGAAGGGGAAGGGAAGGGGAAGGGGAAGGGGAAGGGATGTGCAGTGGGGCAGGGCTCTGCTGTCCCCGCTCACTCCCACAGTGGGATTTTGCAGTAGTACAAGCATTAGCAGGAGGGGGGGGAGGCCACAGCTTCACTGCACATATTTAAGGGAAAAGTCCAGTCCTAGAGGCAGCCTGTGGCTACTGCAATTCTTTTAATACAATTAAAAATCAATGGCACTCTGTGCACGCACACAAATAAACATCACCTCTCTGCATCCCTGCTTCCCTGCCCACCCCCTCTTGGAGCCGGTGGGGAAGGCATCTTCTCCAGAGCCTGTTCATTACTGCTCTACTTAGGTGGGGAATTGCTTAACTGGTCTTTCTCCAGTAAATCATATTAACTCCAAGCACAGCTATTTATAAAATGTTCCACAGCCCAAGAGTACGGCATCCAGATCACTCGAAGAAAATTAGGCGATTAGGCGTGCATAATCCGAGCCCAGCGCGTCTACGTACAAAGCCTCGCCAGCCGGGCTGCCTTCAGCTATTCACTGACATTAAAGAAATCACCGGGTTTATTGCAAGCCCAGCCCGGGCCTGAGTCCCAGCCAGGGACAGGGAAATAACCTTTTGCAGGGCAGAGCGTTCCCGGATGGCTTCTGATTGCTGGGAAGTGAAGCCCAACCTGAAAAAGTCTCCCCTCCCCAGCCCTGCTCCTTCCTTTCCTGCAGAAGGGCCCCTCCAGACATCTAAAATGCAGCACTCCAGGCTGAGTTTCTCCCCCCTCCTCCTTTTGCGACCCATTAAACGTCTTCTATACATTTCCTCTTCATCTTGTCAAGGCCAGTTGCTCTATGACTGCTGGTTTCCCAGGCAAATCACACCAATTTCTGAGTTGATGTTGAAGGTCCACATTGGCTCAGCAGGGGTCCCAGCGAAGCACTCATCCATGGAGCCGGAGGTCAGGCTCTGCCCTGCTTCGCCAGCTGAATTATTATGATTTTTTTTTAAAGTCGTGTTGTTCTTTGAACATTTACAGATCTGTTGGCGGCGGGGATAACAACAATAACCAAAGGAAGGGCGTCCTCGCTGCAGACACGCTTCTGAGCCTTTCTGAGAGCGAGGATGCTGAGCGGGATGCAGCCCCTCCAGCTTGCTTTCAGCCAGAACTCGCAAAGAGAGAGGTTTTCAGGAGGAGGCTGCCGGGGTGCAACGTGCAACCCCCCACAGCCAGCACAGGCCAGGGCTTTGCCCCAAGCACCCGGCAGCTGCAGGCGCCCGCTGCACAGCCGTGCCCCTTGGGCTCTGTCCACGCATGTCCGAGCTTGCATTCACATTTTAAAAGCATCATTTGCTTAAGGGTGTCTGGCTGCCTCATCTGTGCCTGGCCCGGGAGCGTGGCACACAGACAGCCATGGGCAGCCCGTGTCCCTGTGCAGGCTGACACACTCTGGGTGTGCACGGGCAGGAGTGTGAGCACTGCCCCACACCCCCAGCCCTGCCTGTGCAGGGCTCAAAAAGAAAATAAACCTGGTTCCTCCTTTTGCACCCTTATGCTCTTTGCCCCTCTTTCCCTTCCCCTTTGCCAGCTTTAACATTTTTAATTAAATTACAAGCTTCAATAATGTTTTCCTAACTACAGTTCCCCGCTTCCTTGTGGAGTAGTGTGTGGAAAGGTATAATTTTGCAAACAGTTTCTTTAAGAGCTGGGCCTGAAGTACCATCAGCAATGTGTGTGAATAGAAAAAGAAACACCTCCACAAAAGAAGGGATTGTTAATGGAGGACAATCCAAAGGGGGCCCACTAAGGCCTGTCCTTTACAATAAGGATGGAGGGAGATGATTTGAATGCAGGGGGCCCTACTTGCAAATCTGGACAAAAACAAAATGGTAATAAGGGTTGAATCCCTCACTGGTCAAAGCAGTGGGCAGCAACTGGTCTCTTTAACTCCCCCCACCCCCTCCTTCTCCCAAATCAGACCCCAAACAAGAGGAACTCTCCTCCTCTTTAACTTTATTTCCTTGATTAGCTCTAAAAAAATAATCACCCGGGTGGACTTGGGGGAAATTTTTGAGGGCTGTTTGAAAGGAGAGAGCTCCTGTTCTGCAGGTGCTGAGGGGACGTGCCTCGCTGCGGGCAGGTAAGCACCGAGGGGCTTCTCTTTCTTAGCACGGGGCTGCCGAGGCAGGAGCTGGGCTGCAGCTCCGCAGGGCCCTTCCCATCGGCGCAGGGAAGGCTGCACGTACGGATGCTCCGCTGAGAGGCTCCTGCCTCCCCGCCTGCCCTGCCTCCAGATGTTGCATCATTTCGCGGGGTCAGTTCATTTTATAACACTGCTTGTGGCTCCCTCATCTTGGAGCCAATTAAACCCTCACGTTTGATGGGGGGGATGTGGGGGGAATTGATGATTACAGTGCTGTGTTTAAATATTGCTCTCTCCCCTTATTTAACAGGGTTTCTGCAAAATGTTGGGAGATGTCTCTGGGAAAGTGGGTGCAGGTTTTGCCTGCACTGAGGGCCGTGGGAGGGGGGGTCTGGTTATGAATGGGCCCTGAATGCTGGGAAAGGGGGTGCGAGGGCTGGAGACATCCCTGGTGGGTGCTGCCCCCCCCACTCAAGGACCCTCACAATTCCCTGCCCCCCATCCCCATCCCCGTCCCACTGACTTTTCCTTTCCACTGCACTCCCCCAAACTCAGGCCAGCTGTGGGCGTTCATTCAGGGTGGGGAGGTGCAGGAGGGTGGTCAGGGCTCCCCCCATCTCTTGGCACAGGCCTGGTGCCCCTGCCCTACTCTCTGCTCAGGGCACCCCACAGCCAGGCACGGATCTGCCTCGGGTAGGGGGGGGAAATGGGAACAAATTCCCCCATGGCTCTGGTGGGCACAGCCACAGCCCCTCTCCCATGCATGTGACACTGCCCAGGTGTTGGGGCAGCTTTACAGCTCCTTCCTCATGGGTGTGCTGAGTGAACTGGAGTTTATTTATATATTTGCATAACGCAGAGATAGTGGGGTGGCACGTCTCCCTGCATGGCCAGGCTGTGTGTGAGTTCATGCTGTAACACCCTGCATGCTCCACATCCCCCCAGCTGTGTTGGTGCAGCCTGCACGGCTCATTCACAGCCTGCAGGACACATCTACTTCATGGAGGTGTTTTACAGAATGGATCTGTAAAATCCCTACAGCTCCCGTGGGCTCTGAGCTGGGCTGGCTGTGCTGCTGTCCATCTGTCCAGACACAAGGACATGTCTTGCCCTCAGAGGTGTCATTTCCCCATTTCATGTGTGAATTCTGGTGTTGTTCTCTCAGCTTCCCCTGCAGAAGTTGAGCAGCTTGGTCGTTCCTCCACTTGGGAGTGGTGACTGAGCTGGGGCTGAGCCAAGGCTGAGCTGGAGACCCTCACTCAGTGGGGCTGGAGCAGCCCTGTGCCCCCTCCCTCTAACCCCACATCCCTTCCTGCAGGTCTCTTCAATACTCAGGGTCTGGGAGAGCAGCCTGACATTAGGGAGTGCCCCCAGGTAGGCTATAGGAAGAGCTTTTTCCTAGGAAAAAAAGGAAAAAAATAGAAAAACACCATATTTCTGATTGGTTTTTTGCGCTCTTAGGAAATGTGTTTATCCTGAGCCATCCCTAGGAATGTGGTCCTGGCCATGAGGGCTTTGGAGAGCTTGTTTTACCATAAGGAATGGGGTAAAAACAGGGTTGGCGTTGTGGAAGCCAACCTCGCTCACTGAATCAGCCCATCTCTAGCAAAGGTCCCAGTAAAGGGATCAGGCACATTCCTGTGTCTGATGCCACTCTCCAAGCAACTGCTGAGGGGACAAATACTCATTAGTGCTTTCCTGAGCATCCCTGTCTCCCTTCCTTTATTTACCAAAAGCGCTTAGAGAGAGAAAAAAAGATCTCCCACCCACCTCAAGTTTCACCTCTCCTTATATATTTACCCTAAAAATACGAGCCCCTAACGGAGGTAGGAGCCTGTTTGATCCAAGAGAGCTTCCCAAACACCTTCAGCTGGTGTGAGCAGCGCGGCAGCGGCTCCCGGCACTGCTCTGAGCTGCTGCAGCAGCGCCTGAGCCGCAGCATCCTGAGCTGGGGCCGCGGTGGGGAAAAGGCAGCGCAGGTACCTGCGGGTACCACCCCGCAGACACCTCTGCCTGGCGTTCCTCTGTGACAAGAGTGACAATCTGAGTGAAAGGAAGGCACCTCGGAGTTGATTACGACAGAGTAAAACTCCTTCATCTCTGCTGCTGCAGCGTCACCTCCGTATTTTCTCCAGCGGAGTTTTAGCGGGGGAAAACATTTTGTGTGCATTGAACTGCTGCTTTGGTGCTGCCTCCAACCATCAGCCCTGTCTAATTGGAATTGTGGGTAGAGGGGTTCATGCCGGGGGTTGCTTGGGCTGAGTTGGGTGCTGTAGTTCCCAGAGGGAAAAGTGTGCATGCGAACACAAGCCCTGGTGCTGCGGGAGGGGTGCTGGGACGCCGGGGGATGCTCGGGTGTGGGGGTTTGCCAATCCTGCTCCCCCCCGTGAAATGCGCTGATAATCTCACATTAATGCCGAGATCCAAGGCAGAGAAATAATGCAAAATAATTCTTTGCACGGGGAGAATTCGTAAATGGGAAATGCAAACTCCAGTGTCCTCCTTCAGACAAAACAAGACCATATTTAACAATGCCTTGTTAAAAATAAAGAGGAAATCTATTAATGTAATAACTAAATTGCTATTATAGGCATCAAAGCACCCTGATGCTTTGAGGTAACTTTATTTCCATCAGTCTTTTTAAAGAGCACAACATTAAAAAAAAATAAAATCCCCCACCATCCCGCCTCACCCAAACGCTGCCATTTTACTCATTAATTTTGTAATTAATCAGTTAAGAAGTTCTGACTTATTGGATTAAAGGGACGGGGAAATGCAATTCCGCCCAGCCTCATTTTAATAGGCGATTGTGAAATTGCCCTTTTGAGTCTCTGCCTCAGCTCCGCGCCGGGGTGAGGGGGCGGCGGCCACGGGAGCCCCGGGGCCGGGGGGACCCTCGGGGGGACCCTCCCCGCTCCCGGCTCGGGGAGGGCTCGGGGAGGGCCCAGGGAAGCGGCTTTCACCCCTTTGCAGCTGGGGAACAGCAGCGCTGAGTGGCCACAGGGCGTTCTCCTGTCCCCGCGGTGCCCAGGGGCTGCGGGCATCCCTCCCTGCCCTCCGCAGCCGCCTGCGGGCACAGAGAGGTCTCTGCCGCTCGGCTCGCACAGCCGGCCCCGGGCACCGTCCTTGGCCCAAAATGCAGGCACAGAGACCCTATTGCTTCCCTGAGCCTCCCCCGCGCCTCTCTCTGCTCTCCCTGCCTTGCTGTCCCTGCCCTGTCCTTGCTCTGCCTGTCCCTGTCCTGCCTGTTTGTGTCCTTGTCCTGCCTGTGCCTGCCCTTGCTGTCCCAACCTGCCCTTGCCCTGCCTGTCCCTGCCTGTCCCTGCCTGTCCCTGTCCCCTCCCTGAGCCTCGGAGGTCCCCTCCAGCCAGTGGCCGCTGTCCTGCTCGCGGGGCGGTGGGGACAGCCGTGGGTGGGGTTGCGAGGAGATCGGCTGCACTTTGGGATGGATGAAGCGCAGAGCCCACGCAGCCATCGAGCACCTGGGGGTGGCTTTCGAGGCGATCCGGCCTCTCCCCAACACCCATCAAAGGGCTCTTGGTTTTTTCCCTAAATCGAGCCCTGAGTGGATGAGGCTGGTGTGTCCCCAGAGTGACAGCCCTGGGTGTCACAGCCAGTGGCCCGGTGACCCGCTCCCTCCAAAGACGCTCGGGCTTTGTCCTTCCCGCGGTGACCGCGCTGTCACAGCGGGCAGGGCGGTGCAGGGAGCGCTGCAGCCTCGGCTGCCGGTGAGCGCCTGCCCAGCCGTGCGGACCGAGCCCCGGGCAGAGGCAGGAGCCAAAGCAAACAGCCAGGGATATTTCTTTAATTTTTTTTTTTTTTTTTTACAATACACTCTTTGCAATTACACACGTCCAATGGATTATTTCTCTACCTCTGCCTTTGATTTTTTCAAAACTAGACAGCTTTATAAATATCATCCCTCTGTTTTCAGCCATTTTGCAGTTCTTGTACAATTAATGTACTGCAGCCATCCACTTCTTTTCTTCTTTTCTTCTTCTTCCAATTCTTTCCAGAGCAAACAGGCACTCCTGTCTACACTGTCCCAGTGAGATTTATTTCTTCTCTCTGCTTGTGTCATCACCAATACCCTAGAATAAAAAAGTACATATTTTGCTGGACAATTTTGATGAAATCGGGGATGAAGTGTAAACCCACTGCCCCGACCTTACCACACAAAGTCTGTTACTATTATTAATCTGTAAACTCCACAAAACTTACATACATAAATGCATGATTTAGCTAATTATTTACTAAAGATTTTTTTTTAGCAGTGCAGCAAATCTCTGGAGTTTCTGCATTTGCTTTGCACTTAAAAGAAGTTGGTGCAAATGAAATCAGCACATTAAAGTGCATCTTTCATTAGAGGACAGGGAGCAGGGAGGAAATCTGTCCCACCTGTCTCCATGCCATTTATCAGGTGACCTTGGAGCAGTTCATTCATGTGGAGTTCTGTGCTTGGCTATTCTTATTCCTCATATTATTTTCTCCTCTTCTTTACCTCCTCATTGTCAAAATTCCCAGCCTCTCCCAAGGTACTCAGGGAAAATCCTCAGGGTTAAAGCACTTTCCTTGGCTTTGCTGCTAGAGATGTGGGCTGGTGCCTCCAGAGCTGGAAGGGGCAGAGGAATGGGAATCCACACCAGGCTCTCCAGCACTGCGGGAAATTCTGCTTCTCATTTGATGGAGGGATTAAAAAGTAAAAAAGCAAGAGTTTTTCTAGGAGAGGAGATGGGGTGGGAGGTTAAGTGATATTGAGTAGTTTTTTACATAAAAAAAAAGCACAGTAAATGTTGTCCCTTCTCTTGCTCTGCACAGACATGAGAGGAAGGGAGAGGTGGCTGTGGCAGGGAGCCCATGCAGGACCTGCCTGTGGAGATGTCAGGTCCAGGCTCGGCTCACTGCCAGCAGGGAAAGATTAGCTGAATGTCACCCTCTCTGGCAATGAAACCTTTCTTTATCACTTCCAGCCCTGCATCTTACCCTGCTTGGCTTCTCCCGCCCTGTCCCCCTAAACCATTTCCATTGTCCCTCGTAAAAAGATGAGCAGACACCTTGTCCTGCCTCTTTCTTTTCTTGCTTTCTTTCCCTTGCATTGGTCTCTGGTCCTGCCTTCTCTCTGGCAGTCCCTGCCCTCTGTCCCTCTGCAAACCTTTTCTGTGACTGAGCTGCTCTCGGCGGGCGTGGAGATGGTAAAATCCACTGGCTTGGCTCTTTCTACCCCTGCAGATCTTTCCTCAGTGAAACACAAGAGAGAGAGAGATCATAAAGGCATTTTCTCACTCAGCCTAAGCCATGAATTTTAAGTCCTCAGGACAGAGACTATTTCACATCGTGTGTGTTTGTGCAGATTCAGCACAAGGCAGCGACCACACTGTTATTTTCCCAGTATTTCCACTTCCCTGACTCCTACAGTGCCACTGTTTCATCTTTACTGGAGAGATGTATTTTTCACATTGCTGTTTTTTTCTCCCGCACATTTGTCTGACTTGCTCTTTGGGGTTTATAGTTTAAGACATATTGTTTATTATTTATAATGTTAATAACAGGTATCGTCCTGCTATAGCAATTAAATAATTACAGAACCCATTCTGGTCTGGTCAGCCAGAATGCCCCATATGGCAGGAATATACCTCAGAATGCATAGAGCTAAATATGAACAGAGCCAGGCACTAAATGTTAGGTTTAGCTTCCCATAAACTTAAATATGTGCATTTCTTACCCAGTAGGATCCTCCACAGACCCATAAAGCAAGTGACAGAGTGATCTCCTCTTAAGATGCTCTAAGAGCTTGGAGAAATTTGTTAAGAGTGCTACTTCTGTAGGCACTTGTTACCATGAATTCATGATGAGATTCATTGTTTGCCTTTACATCCCCTTCTCTGGGCTTTCCCAAGCCCGCTGCAGCCTCTCCTTGGAATCAGGGCATCCATTTGTGACACTGGGTTTTCTGAGGATTTCTGGGTTTTCTGCCTAAGAAGATCAGGACCTTCACTCCCCAGCAGCTGACCCATTGCAAAAAGGTCCTTGTGCCACCCTGCTCCACCCCCTCACCTGCCCGAGAGTCACTGTAACTGGGGCAGATGTCTGGGCCAACACACACCCCAGATGGTGCAGCACATGGATGTTAAACTCGGGAAGTAGTAGAGCCCAGCCTGCCTGAGAAAGCATCTCCCCACTCATCCATCCTTCACTGACTCCCTACTCGGCAGCAGATGTGATTTCATTATGGCACAAGGAGTTCCCAAGGCTCAGCGAGGCTGGCGGCGGCAGAGACCCTTCGCTGCATTGAATCACAGCCATTTGCAAATGCCAAGTGGATTTTTCTCCCTCTCAAATCAAGGAGAGAGGCTGAAGATAGTGAGAAGAAAGCCAAAGATGTGGAAGGTCTGAAGGGTGTTTTCCATGCCTGAAGGTCTGTGTTAGGGGTAGCTGGGGTAGCCAGAGCTCTCCGTCTCTGCGTCCCCACCACCCTTCTGATGAAGGGAGAGGAGTCGTATTTTCAGCCTCTTCAGTTTGCTCCTTTCCCATGACATGACAGTTCTAACCCAGCAGAAAATTCATTATTTTATGGCCTGTTTTAATTCCTGGACTTTTCCTTCCCCTCAGACTCTGTTGTTCTCTTGCCTGTGTGATAATTCAAGATAATTGTGAATTAGCAGAGCCGAATCCTGCACGGTGCAGAGTTGACCATGGCCATCGCTCACAAACCCTCAGAGTGGGAGGCTCGATGCAGTCACCACTGAAAACAATATTAATCACTTCCTTTCACCTTGCTGCCACTTAGCTCAGATCATAGTTAGAGCCAACCCAAGGACAAGATTACAAACCTCACATCAGTGAACGCAGATACCAATGAAATCTGCAGAGCTTAACCAGCTCCTGCGAGCCGAGGATGGAAGGTGACACCTGGGCCACACCGATATCTCTGGGGTGTTTGATCCAAAGACTGGAAGCTTCTAGACAGGCCACAAATGGAAAAGTGATGGTTATCCATACTTTAAATATCTGCTTCTGTCTTGGTGATAGAAACCTTTAAAAGGTTAAAAAATAAGTGATTCATTGGAGTCAGAGTAAATAGTACCAGAAAAAAAAAAGATGTTCACTCACAAAAATGTGAGTATTTTTTCCTTTTTACTTTCTTTCTGACCTCTGTGTCTGAAGAAACAAAGTTCATCCAGACCCCAAAATCTAAACTGGACATAGCCCTATGGAAGTGGGCCATGAAATTCTAAAATTTCTTTTAAAAAGGGAAAACATTATTTTTTTGGTGCATGATTTCAACAAATATGATTTCTACACCTGAATAAACACCCCAAATTTCAGTGAGGTGTCTGTGCCAAGAAAAGATCAAGCTCCGAATATTTTTCAGAATTCCTCTGTAGGAAATTGCATGACCTGGTCAGATAGTTTTAAATGCCAGTGTTGGAAAAATGAAACAGTCTGTTCATGACCTAGAATGTGTATATGGAGAGAATCAGATGATATAGCTACAAGGTCATAAATACTGTGAATATTAAAATTAATAGCAGAGCTCTTGAGTTAATGAAAAGCCAGTTAGGGCAATAAACATCTAAAAGAATAGATGTGAGCAAACATCCATCTTAGTTCATGGAAGAAGGGCTGTTTACAGCTCTCCCAGATTTTAGGGCCAGTTCCTGTTGGAGTGGGCAGTAAATGAGTGATTCCGATGGTTGTGGTGCTGGAATTTCTCAGTGATGTACAACTGAGTCCAACAATGGGTGTCCCTGGCTGGCTGCTCAGTATCCATGAAAACCAGAGATGCTGCACTCTCCTGACCCAACACGTGTGTGGCTCTGTTCCTACCCCTGACAGCTTGGGCACAGCCTCAGCTAATGGGTTATACACAAGGGAGATGTGAATATATGACAAAAGAGAATCCAGCTCCAACCCTGAAGGCAGAGCTTGAAATCTCCTCCGTGTTAATATCCAGCACTGGCCTCTCTGCACAGCTGAGTCTGTGTATTCAAATAACAGCAGGTCAGTCAAGAATATCTCTCATCCCTGATTTTATTCCTCTCCAGCCTCTCTCTGCACATGTTTTTTATCCAGCAGAAAGCTCATGCCCAAGTTAAGCATTCACCTCTGTGGGGTGATGTCCACCTTGGCCACTTTGTGCTGCATCCAGGGGACAATCTGTGTGTCCCCAGAGCACTGAATGTCACCCCAGGTACAAGTGGGGAAGCGAAGAAGGCTGCAGTTTGCATTTTAAATCCTGAAAACATATTTTAAGGGCTCTGCTTCTGTCTGTTCTCTAGTTTCTGAGAAAAACTCAGCTAAGGGAAGATTTTGGTAGAAACCCAAAACTGACATTCGCCTGCCTTTTCCAGGTAATGCATATGCATGCATGCAAAACTCAGGCATTGGTTGTTTCTGCCTCAGGATTAAAAGCTATGGCATGCACAGAAATAGAAGCCCATCTTTACAAAATTGCTTTTGAAAATCCCATATGCCAGTTGCATACCCTGCAAAGATGTAGAGCTTGAGTAGTGGTACAGGGATGGGGCTGCTAGCCAGGAGCATGAGCAGTAAGCTCAGCTTCCCTGCAGGTCTGTTCTTTGTCTTTGGGTCATTTTTCCTTCCCCAGCCTGTTCTTCCATCTCTGAAAGTGAGGAGGTTAATGCTAAGTATTTATTTGTGTCTCAGAACAGTCCTCAATGGCAACACTTTGTTTGTGACCAGCAGCTTGACCCCGCGTCTGCCAAAATAACCTGAATTCCTATGAAGGGACTTTTATGTTTAGCATGTACAAGAAATACAGGGATGGCTCTGGAAGCTGCTGCTTAAAACCCAGGTGGGTTTTAAAGGGCTAAATGGCACGTCAGATTACCAGGAGTTATGTCAGAAGATGATGTGTAGGAAAACCAGGAAAAATGTAAGAGTGTTTTGGAAGAGAAATAAAAGTACCCCAAACCCCTCTACAATTTCAGCCCAGAGGCAGCCCTGACTTTGGTTGTTGCTAGGAAAATAGCAAGCCCCAAGTCCTGGTTGTTCTCCATCCCACTCTGAATGATTTCTTGGTAGAATAAATCTTCCCTGCTTTTAAAATAAATGAGAGAGCTTCACAATGCCAAGGCCATTTAAATTTACAGTGAAATAATGCCAGGAAACGATCCGGGCTCCAATCTGTATTCCCAGTGCTTTCCTGCAGCTGAGGAACACACAGTTACACTTTGGCTCGTGGCTTGGGGCGAGCGCCCAGCCCCGTGCCCTGGGAGGATGATTGGAATGCAAACGTGAGCCCGAAGGAGCCCTCCGGGGCAGGGAATGGCATTTTCCTCCCGGCAAGACGCAAAGGGAACATCCCGAGCAAGGTCGTACCCTGCAAGGGGTTGGTGCCTTCCCCTGGATGCGGGATGGGGCAGCAGGGCTGGGCTGCTGCTCCCGCCTGCATCCCCCAAGTCTTTGTTTCCCACAAAAGATGGACCTTGCCGGGAATGCCGAGAGCAGTGCAGGACGGATTCAGCAGCTGAAGGGTTTTTGGTTTTTGTCAAGCGCAATTGGAACAAAAAAACCAACACCAAACCAACCCAACACCAACCCCCCTACCTGAGCAAAAAAACCCAGAGGAACATTGTGGATAAACCTGAAATTATTTAGGGTTTGAGTTTTCAGTCAGGAGATGGGAAATAGTGGAAGGGTTTTCTCTTGCCCTTCCCTGAGCGGTGTTGCAGTATTTTGGGTTATGCATTTTTCCTCTTCCCACACTTCTACCACAGAAAGGATCTCTTTGGCTTGTTTTGGGAGGTCTGGGAAGTGTTATTTTCTTTCCCTTCAAAGCTCCTATTGGAAATGTCAAGACCCTTCTTGTCGATTTTCCTCACCATTCATTAATCCATTTGATTTAGTTTTGTTTGAAGGAAAGGAGGTGTTTCCTCCTTATTTCTAGCAAAATTCTCCAGTCTGCTTTTGTAGATGCTGCAGCTTTATTTTTGAAAACTCGGCTTTTAATCTGAGAAAGCATTTTGAAGTGGCAAGTTTTTAGTATGGAAATTTGAATTTGCTATAAATGAGCTTTAAATGTGTTTGTGTGAGTCTTATTACAGAAGTTTCCTATTTCCAAGAACTTTCCTGATGTTTAAAGTCAATCAAAGGAGATAGTCCTGTGGAAGGGTGATGGAAAATACCCTCTGTAGAAATAACTTAAATAGGTTTAATCTTTTTTGAAAGATTTCAGCTTTTTGGGATCTGGGTTGGAGCCTCCTTCTCCTGTGATTAACTGGGGCATCCCTGTTGTCTCAATGGAAGTATAAACCAGTGCCTTGTTGTTAAAATCTTTTGAAGTCAGTTTGGAGGTTGAATGCCCAGACACAAATTGCTAATGTAAAGCTGCAGAATCCTGGAAAAAAAAAAATTAAAATTATGTTATCATGCAGTTAAAAGAGCGACTGCCTGCTCAGGATGGTCTTGGAACAGAGATAGGTGACTCGAATGAGAATGTGACCACCCATAAATTGAGCGTGAGGCTACGATACCTTTTGCAATATTTGTGTTTTCAGATCTGGAGCTCAAAAACGCGGTTTGAAGTTTCTGTGTCCATTGTGAGCAGACTTAGAGAATCTCCAGGTTCTTGCAGGATATGGTCTCATCCTTTGGGTAGATAGAGTGTCAATAGAAGAGTGGCAAAGGAAGTGAAAGGCATGAAAGGAAGATGCAGATTAAACAGGTTTTTCACTCACTTCCCCCTCTCTTTCCTTGCATTGGGATGATTTCTATTTTATTTATGAATGTTGAAGAAAACAGCTTCCTTTTTTTCCTCTAACTAAAAAACTCCCAAAACCCACCCCCAAACCCCACCAAAAGCCAACTGGAAATTAGAGCTGATTTGAGCTGAGAAATCAACATCTGAAAACTCAGCTGAACTTACCCATTCCCCTTCCTGTCATTATTCTGCATAAGCTGGATCCATTTTCCCCCACTGCAATCAGCTGTGAAGGAGAACTTCCATCGATTTCAGCAGGAACAAGCTAGAACATGTTAGATTTAAATATTTGAATCCTCAGCTGTGCTACCTAAGCATGTCAATCTGTCTTAATACTTTATTTCAGGTTATTATATCAACAAAATTCAGTGATATGCTGCAACAAAACTGCATTACATGCTCTCTCTGTGTTTTGAGCTATCATACTCCATACGCAGTGGCATCCCTCCTCTGAGTGTGTGATTGTATGTGAGCCCTGTCTCTAAATACATTTCAGATATGTTACATTTTTAATTCTTCAAGAAAAAAAAAAAAAAAAACAGAATCCTGGAACAACAACCAACAAAACACACACATTTTTTAGATTGTGAAAACAGATTCTCTCAATATTGTATCCCAAATAATGCAGAGAGAAAGAGCAAAAGCTCTGGGGTTGGGTATGAGCTGCCAGACATCACAGAGAGCAGCACTACCAGATCCTCCAGCCAAAAGAGAATCCAAATTAGTGACCTATATTGGGGATAAACTGGTCATGCACCACAAACATGATTCTGTAATTAAAACCTTCCCTGGTACAGACACAACTGATGCCCAGTGTGTGCGTCGAGGCGTACAAAGCAAAACAACTGCACTGGGAGGGTTAACTTTTTAAATCTAGTTCGGATGAAATGTGGAAAATAGGAGCTGGGATGTGCAGGGCAGCCCTGGGATGCACGGCTCGGACACACGCACGGCTGCGGGGACGGGAGCAAGGCAAGGAACAAATACACACCAGATCCCAACGTGGAGCCTAATCTCTCCATTATTTAGAGACAGAGAGTCCGTCGCTGTGTACCAGCCTCTCCCGGTGTCAGACATGTACCCCAGCTCAGAAATCCTCTTTTTCTAAAGTGGGGCTAATGCTGCAGAGCGTGTGTTTGGCTTTGGGAGCAGCCCCGGGCTCCGCTCGCCTCTGCTGGGGCGAATTCCAGCACCGATGGGGCTGCGCTGACATCAGGAGCCTTTGCTGAGTCAGGTTGCGCTGCCGCCCCACCTCGCAGCTCTGCATCTGCTGGGAGAGGGGGGAAAGTGCATTTTTAACTGTTTGATGCGTGAGGCCAGGCTGCAGCAGCGGCGGTGCTGCGGTGGAGGCAGCGCTGTGTGCCGGGGACGGTCACTCGGAGCGGGCTCCGGGGAGGCTTTCTGCTCCAACACGCGATTTAACCCTTTCAGCCTCCTGACAGTTGAATAAATAGGCAAATGAAGCAGGGCTTAATCTAGTGTCCACCCCCTTCCAAAGGCCCTGCACTAAAGAACTTAAAGGAACTAATTGCTTCTGTATTGCTATTGCTGCCCAGCCGCTGCTGAAAGCCTCCTGGAGGTTTGCCTTGGGTCTGTGCTCTGCGTGCCAGCCTGATTTTGTTAGAATTTACTATATTTCCATATTAAAACAGCCAGGCCGTGGGGGAAAAAAAATGGAAGAAGAAAAGGGAAAGAAAAAGAGAGACTCATTAAAACTGCATCATGTCACCCGGTTGAACTTCCCATCCCTCCACTTCCCCCCTCAATCAGCAGCAAGGATAACAATTAGATGTGATAGCTATTCCTAATAGGCAGCAGTTAGCGCTCGCTGCTCCAGCTCTGGCTAAAGCAGGAGAACCCTGGATCATCCCCTGCGAGGTTACAGCTGATGAGGCTCCGATGGCCAAATAAACCTCTCCCAAGCGGGGCAGGAACCGCAGGGCTTTCCCCCTCCATGGCTCCGGCTCTGGATTCTCTTGCTGCTCGCACAGCAGCAGCAGCAGCAGCAGCAGCAGCGGGGCACAGCCTGTCCCGAGGCTGGGCTGCAGCTCCAAACCCGGCCCCTGCAGCCCAGGGAGCCCCGGCCAGGGCGGCAGCAGCGCTCAGAGGCACTCAGCCAGAAAACTTGGTATTAGGAGTGGGAGAAAAGGTCACCTTGGAGGATCAGAGATAGAGAATTAAAAGAAAGGGGCTGGGAGTGGGAGAGAGGGAGGGGGTATAGGGGGAGGCTGAGGAGGGAAGGAGGGAAGAGGACGTAGGATTTCTAAGGAGGCCTGACCCGGGAGGATAAAATATCCTGTTTTCATTGGTTCAAATGAACCATTAGGGAGAGAGTAATTTGTTGACCTTTTTGCTGCCTTATCATGAGATGAACAGCCTTAACATTGGCTTCACGTTTGCCTTAACCCCACTGTAAATCATAGAAGAATCGATTTTTTCTTTTTCTCTTTTTTTTTTTTTTTCCCCAAAAGCATATAAATAAAGAACAACAACCAAGAAACAAGCCTATATTTTAAGATGATTTAGCAGAGCAAGGCCAGGTAGATCCGTGCATTGGTCAGACTCTGTGGATGTTCTCCCCTGCCTTCCTTATTTGTTTTTGCTCTTTTTCTGGCTGAGCAAGTGGGAACAAGGGCTGTGCAAAGGCTCTGCTTCCTTTGGGAATTCAGTCTGGAGGACAGTGATTTTCCTCTTATTTCCATCAGCCTGGCTTGGCAGTAGTTCCAATGAAGTCAGTTTGCACTCTCCTAAAGCCAGTCTCTTTCCCCAGCTCCTGCAGATAGTCTGGCATGATTTTGGCCTAAGAAAGGCAGGGCCAACATGAGGGTTTGGTTGAAGTGACAGTTTTAGAGTTCGCTGTGGACCTTCCATGCAAGGTTGCCATCTGTGCAAGGAAATGGAGCTCGCAGAGTTTGGAATATGTCAGCTTGCTGGGAGTGTACCCAGAGGCTGCTCATTGCTGAGCCCAAACCACACTCAGATCTTGTGAGGCACTGGCTTTTCTTGGGTTTCACTCTAAACCTTGATTTGCAAACTTTGGAGGCTTCAGAAGAGTCTGAGCACTGAATACCAACAGCAGATATACCCAATACGTTGCAGTGGAACCAAAGGTTTTTAAAAAGCATTGGAAGTTGTCTACTTTGGCGTGGGAAGAAACCACCAAAAAGCTTTTCCTGTGTCCAGGTTGGTTTTGGATTATCAATCCTAGGGCGTCTTGTGTTCGCTGTGAAGCAGCTGTCAGGGATGAGGTGGGATCCTGCCAGACAATTCCTGCCCTTTGAGGGAATTCAGCCTCACCTGCAGCTCCTCAGCTGCAGCTCCCACCCAGCTGAGCCGGTCCAACAGTTCCAATCTGTCCATAGCGTTTCGTACAACTTCACTCTCAATATTTTATTGTCTCTCCTCGGCACAGCAGGGAAAACGTTCCATGCTCACACTGGAAAACATTGTCCAATTCTAAAGAGAAAATTACTTGAAATTGCAGGTTAGCCAGGATTTTTTACTTTGCGACGTTTGTGTTTTCATTGAGTCTCTTATTATAGGAAATTTAGATATGGAGCAGAAGCATCTGGCCTTCAAAGGACCCTGAAATTGCCATGGGATGTTATGATAATGCTGCTTTTATGTGACTGATCTTTTCCATTTGTCCTTTGCTCTCTAGGTAACAGCTTGGAAAATGTCACCTTTTGGTAGGTAAAGAGAATGCTGCTCTGTGTAGGGTTTGTGATACCAACTTTTATTATAATCATTCTACATGAGATGCAGATCTTCCAGCAGCCAGCAAATGCTTGTCAAATGAACCCAAATCAGGAAGGTCAAATGTTCTCACGGAGAATGCAAGATAAGGATGACTTCTGTGCCTGCTCTTGAATATAGCATCTTCTTTGATCAGAAAGATATTTTAAATTACTTCTAGCAGCAGGCTGGGTAACAATATACCCGTGTGTGCCAGGCTAAAAATAGCTCTTGGAACTGCATTTGTACTACACTGTGAAGTATGTGATTGCTGGGAGAGATTTCAGAACTTTCCTTTTTGCTTTCTGGCTTACATTAATTACACTTTCCAAACATATCTTTAACATATTGGATGTCAGGATTTCTTCCTCAATTGCATGATCACCTTGGGTTTTGGGAGGTGTTGTTGGATTTTTAGTGGTAGCTTAGCTATTATGAAGGTGGATTTTATTATATTAAGAGTATAAAGAAGTTATTCTTGAAATAAATTATGACCTGAATAACAAACACATAACAATAGGGTTTTGTTAAACCCCGTAACAATGGCATAGGTCCCGTAGTTTAACCAAAAATCAATGAAAAATCAATTATAGAGCCTTATTTTAAAGCTTTTCCTATGCAGTGCTTGCAGAGTAAACTTTACAACATGCTGTTATATGAAAGGAAAAAAAAAATCAGTAAATCCAGCTTCTAAACCAAAGAGTAAAGTGAATGAAACATGTATTTAAAGTGAAAAGCCAGAAGAAATTGCAGAGAAAAAAATCTCTTCTAACAAGCTTTCTTTTCTGTTTTTATTTATTTGTCTACTTATTTATTTAAAGCTAATAATATCCTTGTCTGAAGCTTTGAAGCACGAGAGTGTTTGTGTGTGTGGTGGGAAAGGAGCAGGGGCTGGAGGGCTCCCTGATGCCTTTATGAGGATGTTTGATCTTCATCCCCACTCACCCCCAGCTCCAAACTCAGCTCATGCCTTTACTCTTTGGAAAGGTACAGAGAACTCTCAGGGATAGAAATCTGGGCTTTCCAGGGGAATTCGTGGAAATTCACCCATCTTCATGCAGTCCCAGCACACCAGGACTCCTGCTAAGGCACAGGGACACCAAGACTCTGCCATGCTAAAAGCCACCAATGGTTCCAACAAAGCACAGGCTGTAGGATCAAGGCTCTGGCCATTTCTCCTGGTGGTGCAGATGAAACTGGAGGGACTCTGGAGCTGTGCAAATGTGGTAGGATGGGGACAAGAATCTGTATCTCTGAAGTTCCAGGGTATTTTGTACCCCCTCCCGTTTGGTGGCTCTCCATGAAGCACAGCCATCCCAAAAGAAAGCAGGCTGGGAGTTTTAGGGAGATGCAGCTGAAGCTCTGTGGGAGCTGGGGCAGTTGGTGCCTTTGGAATTTCTCCATCCAACATCTCCCCAGCCCATTTGTGGCTGTGTGCCTGCTGTCTGCTCTCACCCTGTGTGGGTGCACTATTTAATTACTGCTGTGGAGAGAGGTTTTTTTTGCTTTTGTTTCATCCATATTTCTCAAAAAGAAATGTCAGTAATATGTCTGAATAGAGAGGATTGTCTTTCTAGAAGGCTGTGAAATTCGCTGTTGAGAATTTTTATTAAGCCCCTTGAAATGTATGGGGTAAATACAGCCTATAACAGCAGAAAGAGCACAAGGGATGGTGCTTATAGGACCAGGAGGGATCTGGGAGTGCCCAAGGGAGGGGAGGAGGCCTTGGTGTCCCCACTTTGTCCTGAGGAAACTGAGGTACGATCTGTGGTGGCACAGGGAGAAATCCTAAATCAGGATGAAGGTGAGACTGGGGCCTGGTGGAGGAACCTGAGGACACATGAGGTGCTGCAGGCTCTGTCACAGCCCCCAGCACTGCTGATGATCCACACCAGCACCCAGCACTCACATCCACAATGCTTCCTGACAGGACAGGACTGCCTGGATCATGGAATCACCTTCATTTCTGCGCATTAACAAATACCTGAAGCACAGCAAGTGCCTGCTCACACCTTTCTTCTTAAAATGTAGCTAAAAATAAGTTCCAGACCTCATGAAGCCCAAAGGGGACAGGGAAGAGGTTGGATCCACCCACCCCTTTCCCATTCCCAGTGTTTACCTGTCTCTGGAAAATACTGGGGGTGGCTGGAAGAAGCTATATTTCGATAGCAAGAATGGAAGGAACATGTGTACACAGTTGTTTTCCCTGACTGGGGTCTGTGTAGTTCCTCTGGAAAGTTAATAAATGGTATGCAAATCCTCTTAAATGGCCGTGTTTACACCACAGCTTAGTGGCTCCAGCCATGTCCTCTACTTTCAACTCCCGAAGTTTGAGTGCAAAAAGAATTTGCTTCCCCACGCTCTTTAGGGCTCTCCCAGGTTTTTTCCATGCTTTTGCTCGGCTATCTGCTCTTGGGATCAGAGAAGGCATCACCAGAGGAAAAAAAAAGAAAAAAAAAAAGTTAAATTTGCCTTAGTGAAAAAAAAATAGGAGAGAAAAAAAGATGTTTTGCTGAAAGACAGGAGGCTACTGTAGTGCAAAATGAATGATTAATAAGGATAAGAAAAACCTAGTTCAACAGGGCAAATGCTCAATAACAGCTCATTTAATCATTGGCAGATTAGCTGCAAATGCAAAGTGCCTGTGCAGCACTGTGTTAACTCATGCTGGAAAGTGTTGGCTACTCCTTTAATGACAGCATAACCTTTCATTGTGCATTTATTTTACAGTCCGCTTCTTAAATGGTGGAGTGTTGGAATTTTTTATTTTTTAATTTTTTTTTTTTTATCTTCTTCTGCCCTCAATGAATTTTACAACACGGGAATATGTTGTGAGTTGTGTCACCTCTGTGAATATTGCCGGGCTGGAGTTTTGTCTTTGGGAGAGAATCGGATTTCATAAAGTACAGGCTCAGCTTTGGCACCCACTGCCTCCTGCCTTGATTTCATTTTCTGGCAGCGCTGATGCTGTCCTTGCGTAATTGTCCTTATGAGAACCAAGTGCACTCCAACAAGTGCATTTATTTGTTACCACGAGGAGAGTGGTTTAGCTTGGAGAAATACAGTGATCTAAAACCTCCTCTTGAGCAATACAGCCATTGCAAAGAGAGGATCTGATTCGTGGGTGATTTTTAGAAATATAATTCTTGCTCTTGCTGATTGTCCAAAGAACTGTTTGTTGTATACAAATTGCATTTATTATTTGCATTCATGATGAACACGGGAGGCTCTTCCCCATGGGCACTGGGTGCTCTGAGGGAAGGTCCAAGCAGCTTTCCAAGGTGTGTGGTTTTTCTTCCAAACCAGAGGAGATTGCCAGTGGCATTGCCCACGGCCTCAGGTTTTTGAGGCCAAACAAACCAGCTGTTTCTACACATGCTCTTCCTCAGCCTCAGTTTACCCAGCTTAAGCCTGGACTACCACGTCTGGGTTAGTGGGAGTCATGAATAAAGGTATTGATGTACAAAAAGAAAGTTTGGGCCAAATAAAGGGGAAGAATTGGTGGCTGAATCAGTACTAAAATTGATACAGAGAGTTGTGCAGGGCTGGGCTCTACCATAATTCACATTTGCCTCCATCAGCAAGCCCTGGTGCACAGAAACCCCAAGGATGTTCCTTGTCAATTATTCTGTGGGACCGGCTGCTTCAGCCTCCCAGCATCACTCCCCACGTGCTGTGATATCAGGATAAGCAAGAGGCAATTTTCCTGATAACACATAAATGTTTGGTTTCTGCTCAAATTCATAGTGTAAAGAAAAACACTGTTTGAGGAAGGCTGGGTGAGCAGCAGTGCAAATGTTGTAAATACAATTCATAGTGATGTTACTAATGAATCTATTCTGCATTAGTATTTTTGTTTATCATCATCCAGAGCTTTCAAACAGCAGGGATTGTTTAGCAATAAAATGCACTTCTTAACCAAATTCCCCATTCTTTTCCCCCCTCAAATGTGCCTGACCAGCTCTCTTGGCACTTTCCATCACATTGTAATTCTGCAGGTTGCCTGTCACGTTGCTGAAGAGATAGAAACAAAGTCGTGTGTGTAGGAATTTGATCGTTTGAGCTGGTTTTAAGCTCATTTCAATTAACTGGGTACACTGCTGGAGATAAGCTGCCCCTGCCTGGAGTCACCTTTACTGATAGTCAGTAAAGGATGTGAGATATATGAAGTTCACCACAGATTCATATTTATCACCAATAACTATACAGTGTTGAGAGGCTGGTAATGCACACTCTGTCATTATCTTTAGCACTTTATATATATATTTGGCTCCTGTGGCAGAAACGTTCTCATGGCTGTTGTAAGTGAAGCATCACCTGTGTAACAGATTTTCTGACGCTTCCACTTTGCTTCTCAAATTCAGAGGAAGAGGTGTGAGTGTGATGGGCTCTGAAGTTGCTGGGAAGGCTGGGGAAGGCACAGGAGAATTGCAGCAGCTCTCGGAAGGTCCTGTGCAGACTGGAAGCATTTGCATTCCCTGTTTGCAGGTGGGCTTGTAGGTGCATGGCAGCACTATTGCACAGCAGGACAGGGCTTTCCAAAGCCTTAAGAGCACCAGAGCATGGTCTGTGACCTCTGGTACCTGCAGAAACCTTTTCCTGGAAGCCACCTGGGGCTGAAGAGACATCAGCACAGGCATTTCCACGGAGCTGAATCCCATCATGGACAAGGGTGTCGGGAGATTCACAGCAATGCTGTTCTTTAAAGTTCCAAATAAAAGGTTGAACCACCTCACAGCCAGCACAGCCAAATTCCTGCTGTTCTGAAGCACTCTGTGAGGGAGCTCTGCTGCAGCACGTGTCAGCAAGGCAGAGGCCCCCGAGCACTGGCAATTTTAGAGATGATCTCTATTTTAGAGATCAAAGCTCATGACAGGATGCAATTATGTTTAGCAGAGACAGGTGATCAGGGACTAATACTTTGCATAGGAAAGACAGGCTTGGCATAGGAAATTGGGAACAATGATGAGATTTCTTCCTTGGCTGTTGGTCACAAGTGGAGGAATAACATCATTAAGATATTAACTGAGTACCCAGAGTGGGAATGTTCTTGTAGGTTGTTCAGCTGTACTGTGCACACTGAGCTCTTGTTTAAATTCCCATCTCATTCAGGACTTTTTAAAAAAACAATTTAACCAAACTGATGGAATTTGGTTAATAAGAGCTTATTTTTTTTTCTGGCACAACCTTTTTTTTTTTTTTTTTTTTTTTTTTTTTTTTTTTTTTTTTTTTTTGTTTGAAAGAGAGCGTAAGAAATTAGGTACATATTTTTTGTAGCCCTTGGTCTGGTCTTTGTTTCAGTAGAAGTGGCACAGACATCTGGAATTGCTGGCTGTCAAAGAAGCAGTTATAGCAGGGCTGTTTGGAGCAAGGAGTGTTGCTGTGGAACACAGCCCAGCTGTACAGAAATGATGGAAAAAAGCCCGTGGATAATGCCACTGAGTTTGGATGTGTATTTTCTGATCCCTCCCATGAAGCACTAAGGCTGTGTCCTCTTCTGTGTGTTTTTTCTGTTTCTCTGACACCAGAGCAATGCCATTAACTGTGGGTTCTCTCTGGTGAGGGATGGGACAATGATCGATAACCAATATGTATTTCATAAACACTCAGCCAAGGTCACTCAAACAAACACAGGAACAGGTCCACAGTACCCTCCTGCTAAGTCCATGTGTCCCTAGGGAATATTCATTGCTATTGGGGTGCAGGTGTTATTTCTGCTTCTTTGTTTTAATTCAGTTGGTCCCTGAAGGATCTGATGGGCTTTGGAGACCTTCTGGCTGCACCTTTTATCAGCTGGCACTATCCATCTGTGGCACAGTGCTGGCCTTTCCTGTGACCTGTCTGCTGTGTGACCTTGATTTTGCCCCACCACTAATCTGTAGAGCCAGTTCTGGCTCCTCAACTATTTAACCCTTCAGCACTGCAGATCTGATTGTTCTTGCACCCCAGTGGAAGTGGAAAACCAGCTGTACAAACAGCTCCTGCTGCTGCTGACATGACCATAACTAAGGGAGGCAGATGGAAACATTAAACTAACGAATTTTGCTGGAGCATTAGGGCCAGTCACTGCAAAGAGTCACTGGATGTCATTGGAAAGACTTGGTGGGATGCTGGGTGCCTTACACAGGTGAGACTACTCCAGTTCAGTGGCTCAGCTGAGTTTATGAAGCCAATAAGAGGAGCTGTTACTTCTCTCTGATCCTTGAACCAGCAGGTGTGAGTTGCTGAGGAAGCCAGAAGGCAACAGCTCCATCTTCAATTCTTTTTATCTTAAACATTTCTTTAGAGAAATTTTTTGTGGGATGAGTTCACCAAGGCTTGGAATTGCCAAAATATGGATTCAATATTTGGATTAGTCGGGATATTTGAAAAACTGCCATCCTAAGTAAGAGAGAGTGCATCTGCATGTTGGTGATTAGGCCCTGGTGCTGCTCTGCTCAGATTAAAAGCCCCGTTTCTCTCCCTGTCAAACACTGTAAGGAAGGAACTTCATCTTGGTAAACCATCCAGTTTAAGTATTTGAACACTAAGTGGAAGTTGCTGGTGATCAAAGTAATTTCCTTGAATAATGTATTCATACATAAACCTGAAAGAAATGTCATAATTGCAATAAGGTGTCTCTGGGGAGTTTGGTTATCATGATATAATCACATCCCTGGAGAGTGAGAGGCACGAGGCATAGCCTTGTGTTTAATAACACCCCAAGGGTGTGATTATCTCATAGCAATCGCACCCTCATTGTGCCATGTGGCCTCAAGAGCTGCAACGGGGAGAGAAAGCCACAAAATTTCAGAGGAGGCAACAAAAACATGAAGGCCTTGGGTATTTGGACACCAATTTCTGCATTTTTTTTAGGTGGAAAGAAAAAAGCTAGGAGCAGCATGATAAACAGCAGAGAGTGAAGCTGTTTCCTTGCAGAGCAAGAAAGAATGGGATGCAGTATCTGTCCTCAGCCATCTGCTGTGCCTTGTCCTGCCTTCCCTCTAGTTTTTTTTTTGTTTTTTTTATGATTCCACCAAGTTGAATTAATGTGGAGGGGCTGGTTGTGACGCAGCACAGAGCTGACAGTGCCTTGGCAAAGTGTCACACTGCCTGTGGGACCTGGCCACGGCAGGCACAGCGCTGCCTCCGTGGAGAACAGGGAAGGACGCAGCGCGGAGCATGGGGAGAGGAGCGGCTCTCACAGCCCCCATCTCCACATCCTCCTGGCTGCTCCCACACCTCTGCTGCTGCAGGGCAGGGGAGAAGGGAGCCTGTAAGGCAGGTGGGACGCTGCTTTGGACAGTGGCTGTGCTGTTTGCGTGGGAGTCACAGAAAGCTGGGGATTTTGTTCCTCAGTGCAGGTCTGGAAGTTGGATTTAGAGGAGAGGTTTCCTTGCAGTGGCTGATATGGCTTAGAGTTGCATTATCCTCTGCTGGTTTCCATGGGGGAGTGATGTGAGGGAAGGGGTTCATTATCCTCTGCTGGTTTCCATGGGGGGTTCACTCTGCAGGGGCAGAGCAGGTCACAAGAGCTTCAGCTGCTGCTGCCCAGCCTGTGCGGAGCTGCCTCAGCAGCACACTGTGGGTGGGACAACTGGGTGCAATATTAAAAGAAAATCACTGGGGTTTGGTTGTGTATAAGCATAAGGGCAAGAGGAAAGAGGAATGAATTCCCAGCCCAGCTGTATTGCTTTGGAGGGTGTCTTCTTGTGCTGCTGATGAAGGTGATTTCTGAGATCTAGTCCCACATCTTTTCCTGAAATGGAGCCCTGAAGGTGTGCTATGCTTACCAGGAAAAGGGTCAGTTGGAAATGCAAAACCCCTGAGTTTTGTGGTAGATTTTCCCCTAATTCTCTGGCCCAGCTGGTTTAAAATCCAACTATGTGGGCCCAGAGCTGTAGAATTCGATTGGGGACATGCACTTTTCATCAGGGAGAGTCAATATTCTGCTTCTTTGCATTTGTTTTTTTTTTTTTGTCCTGTGATTGCAAGGAGCCACAGTTTGACTCTTTTTTTGATTGTGTAGGAATAAAGTGGATGCCAGAAAATAGGAGGTTTATAGCTTTCCTCTTGCTCTCTCTGCCCCATCTCAACGTGCACAACCTTTGTGTGCAAAAGAAGAGGCACCTCCACCATTCACAGAATGCTGCAGGGAATATATCACGTTTATAGCTGTTGGGGGAAAAAAAAAGCTGTTGTTTAAATCTATTGTGTGCTCTCTAAGGTTTGCAAAACCAGAGTTGTTTGGAAGAGAAACAATTTTTTTTTTTTAACACTGGAAGATGGATGGTTGTTATGTAGGTATGAAGGGAGATATTTTATTGTGTGTTTTGTGTTTCCAATGGCTTGTAGATGTGAGTAGGAAGGAGGAGAAGGTTCAGTATTTCAGCAGTGCCACAGTGCAACATTTCTGGGCCATTTTTGATTGTAGCTCCAAGGGTTTTTTTAAAAATCATTGTTGTTTTCTGTAGCACAGTCCCTGCCTGACAGTGTGTCCTGCCATCGCTTTACTCTGCTTTTGAAAGCTGCAGAAAATGAGGGAGGATTTTTGGCAGCTGATGAAATGCACCCCGAATCACCTGGGGTGGCAGGTTTGTGTTTTGGAAGCCCCAGTGAGAGCTGTGCTGGTGTCTGGGTGCTGGGGATCAGTCTCTGCTTGCTTTGGGCACTCCAGTCAGAAAGGGAAGGGCTGCCCAGTTCCCTGAGCAGGGTGGCCGTGCTCTCCTCCACATCCTGGATTTCCACTTCACTGTCCTTCTCCACAGCTGTCAGCTTGGGGGATTTATCAGACATCTTCTTCTAGTTTGTAAAACTTCTCACAGGGCTGACAAAAGACTTGGTGGGACCTCACTGTACCAGACTTCTTGTGATGGGCAGAGAAAATGTTTATCTTTTGAATAGCTACTTTTGCATTTGGGTACTAGAGAACATCTTATAGAGACTCTCTGTTAATTTGGCTTTGGGAAAAACACTGTATGAACAAATCTAGTGAAAAATCCTGGTGAGAGAGGAGAATTGACTAAAACAAATTAGAGAGGTTGGGTGCTTATTGCCTAGTCAGCTTATTAGATTTCTTCGACAATGTTTTTTTTTAAACCTGAAAGCCCCAAGGTGTAACTAGCGTGCTTTATGTTTTTATAGAGTCTAGGCAATTTCTACAAATTGAAAAATCATTTTAAGCTTTCAGAACATGTCAGGATGATGAAATGAGTAAATTCTGTCTATTTTTTGATGACATTTCCTCATTCTTACACATGATAGGCTTGGTTTTGTTTACTATTAGGCAATGGCAATAGATTCTGAGCTGGTTTTTTCATTGTTAAAATAACAGCATGGATATTTGAGGGGAAAAGCACATGTGGATGTGAATCCAGCAGACACAGGGAAGCAAGGCAGTGGCTGGTCAGATTGACCACTCTGGACAATGTCTCTTTAAGAAAGCTCTGTACTCACTTGCAATGTTAAAGTTGCTAAGGTAACTGTGCATTTTTTAGAGCACAGCAATGTAAATAGGTACATGACCTGTATAAATTCTCAGTGCATAAATTACTGGAGCCCTCAAGCTAGAGTAACTTATACACTTCCTTCTTTCCAAATGACTTTTTGGCTTCTCTGCATGTCTAACACACAAGGATTTGACGTGCCCAGTTCATGCTGTAGAATGTCCACCAGTAAAGCCAGGGCACAGATTTCCCCTGTGGTTTTGGTGCAAAGGGGAGCCAGGATTGCTTAATGGGCTGTAATGGCCCCTCAAAGAGAGAAGGAGTGGCTCAGTGGTCTTTGCCCCTCCAGCCTTGCACCCCAGCAAGTCTCCTCAGCTCATTCTCTGCTGGGGGATGCAACCCCTCAGGGTGGCATCAGCCTTGTGTTGGGCAGGCAAGGAAGCTTGGGGTTCTCACTGGAAACCTGTGTCCCTGCCTGCAGCTGTGCCTGATCACCCACCTGAGTGAAATTCCAGGAGCTGTTTGAAACAGGGTGGCTGGGCCCAGAAATGTAGGTCCAAGACACCCTAGTGAGTCCCACAGCCTGTGCACGGGTCTAATCTGCATCTCCCACAGCAGCTTTGTTCAGTGCCAGCTCTGCACGGTACCTGTGGTGTTCTCCTTGGGCTTCAAGAGGCCAGATTGTCTCAGGAAAACTGAAGCTGAACAGCTCCTGCTTTGATGCCAAATTCTACAACCCACATCCTTGTCCTTTGTCCTCTTTTGCTATTGTGTTTTTGCAGCATCCCTGAATGTAGAGTTGCTGGAGGGGATAATGCAGCTCAGTTAATTTTATGCCTGTGCACACTGTTGCTGTGTCTGCACTCAAATTGTGTGCGTGGCTTCGGAGCAGGGCTGGATGTTTGGGTCCTGCTGCCTTATGATAAAAGGTGTCACGCTCCTGATGGAGGCTTCTGGTGCAGAAATATGTGCACAGACACTGGGTAACACATGTCCAGTGATTCTTCAAGCTGTGTTCGGCCTGCTGCACATATGCTGCAAAAATAGCTTGACCACTCACAGCAAACCCAAATGCACTGAGATGATCTCTGTGTGTCCAGGGGCCACTTCTCTGGGATTTCTGGGTGTCCATGTGGCCAAAAACCTTCATACTACATCCAGATAAAATGCTCTGGGGGACAGGAGGGATGGCAGTGTCCAGGGGGAGGCTAGCCCTGGCTTGGTGGTACATACTGATATCAGTTAGGAGGGGGTGTACCCTTATCTCTGGAAATATCTGCTGCTGAACATCAGACTGCCCACATGTGCCTTAGCAACATCCCGAGCAGCTCTGTGGTGAGGTCATGGAGCACCGCAGGGAAGGCAGCACTAGCAGTGCCAGTTTCACAGGCTCCTTGTCAACAATACCATCTGCTGGATGGATCACTGCTTGGAAAGGGATGGCAGGACGTGGCATCTGACCACGGCGTGCGAGGCTTATTGCCATGCTTACCTGTGGATACAAAAGGGTCTCTGTATAAAGAAATGCTCTGGCAAGGTGGCAGTGTGCCCCTGTCCCAGCCTGTTCCAGTGGTTAGGGGTCTGGCTGAGGCTGATTGGATCTCCAAAGCTGGGCCAGCTTCTGCTGAAACAACCCCAGGGAATTTCAGGCTGGAGAAATATTTTGACTTGCTCTCTTACTTTGGTTCCTGAGGCCTTTCTTCTTTCTCAGCCAGGGAAACATCTCTGGGGACTTCTCATATGGTTTGGGATGATGTGAGCAGCCCGGTGCTGGCAGACCCAAATGGTGTCAGAAGGCAGGGGACCTTCTTGGAGGCCAGTTTGGAGGGCTGCCCCTCCCTGAGCACCAGAGCTCAATGTATGGGCAGGTTTGTTCTTGCTGCTGACACACAAAATCCCAAATCAGGTCTCTCATCCTCAGACTGCTGGGTTTTCCTTACATGCTTGTGGTTTTACAGTAATAGAGGTTGCTGGGGAGAAATGGCCTGAGCACATCCCAGCAGAGAAACTGAGAGCAGAATTTAGGCTGGACATTGAAGTAGAAACCACTTCAGTAACAGGAGGGTGAAGGAACTTCTGTGGGGAGAAATTTGACACCACAACTGGACTGATTTAGTGTTTGCTTATGTTGTACATTGTCTTATTTTTAAGAAAGAAATAAGTTGATCAGAAAAAGTCCCATTTGCTGTAGCAGGGATGGAGCTGGTGAGCTTTGATACAATTATAGTGAGACTCAGTGGAAAATACTGGAGAAGTTCTGCAGAGATTATTTTTCCAAGCAAACCAACACGAGGTGGGAACACTCCTTCCCTTGGCTTGTAAGGAGAGTTGCTGTCTTATGACTCCTTGCTTCAATGAGAAGTTATTTCCTTTCTTCAGGGCAGGAGCCTTGCAACCAGAACTCTCTTAGATAGGCAGGAAAATTCTGCAGTGGATGCACTGTTTTCTCCCCAGATCCTCTGCACTGCTGCTCCTGTAGCAGCACCCGTGGGTCACCCATCCCTGGCGGGTGACAGAGCTGCGCCCCGGCTCTGTGCGCGCAGCGGGGCGTGCGGGTTTCTGGTGGTTTTTTTAAACGGTGCACTATTTTCAGGAGGAGATGGACTGCGCTGGCACGGGGCCAGAGGCAGTCCTTTCCTTGCCAGGAAGCCAGATGCATGGTCACATTGCCTGGCTCTCCCTGGCAAGGCTGGGAAAGCTTCAGCAGGTGTGATCAAACAGCATGCGGGAGCCGCAGGTCCAGAGCCGCCTGCCTCCGAGGTACCGCCGCACTTTGTCACCGAGCACGGCCAGCGTCCCCTCAGCCAAAGCACAGCCCCTCGGTGCTGGGTGCTGCTCCTCCCTGGAGCATCCTCCAGGGTGCTGGGCTCGGCTTTATGGATGGCTTTGGAGCAAGGAGCAGCAGCAGGATGGAAAGGCTCTTTCCCCTGCCCTCCTCCCCCGCCGGAGCCTTCCACCTCCTCAGCAATGTTGTGGCGAGAGCAGAGCCTCACAGTCAGCAGACTGCAGTGACAGATGGCAGGTCATAAGCCCTCTCGCTAATCTAACACTGGAAAAGAAAATAGGGCTGGGGGTGATTCAGCTGCTAGGCCTCAAAGCGAGGGGCTGACGGGATAGCACGCTCCTCTGACATGTCCTTGAAGGATGCTGCATCCCAGAGGACTGCGGGAACAAAAGTAAAGTGACGATCAAGCAAAAATCTGTTTGCAGAATAAGGCAAATTTTGCTAAAAATGGATAATGTGCTCAGAGTCATTCTGAGTAATTGGATTTCTATTAGCAAGATGCAAATATTACTAATAGAATTCTCTAGCAGGAATAATTTGTGCTCCGGATCTGAAGCTACCCGGGCACCGTTGTCTTTCCATCCTTAATTGTCCACTGACCAGAGCTGTCTGCACCCTAAATGTATTTATCTATCAAGCTGTCTCTTTGTATGTGTAGATCTGAAAGAGAGCTGAATCCACTTAATTCAGCACAGCATTCTGGAAACATTCATGTGGCAAGAGGAATTTCTTGGCATTTGTAAGCTGCGACTTGCATTTAAAACTAATATATTTTATTTTGAAGGAAGGAATACAGGCTGCATCCTGAGCCGCCTGCTCCTGCTGGCAAACACCCATCCTGCTGAAGTGGCAGAGCTTGTGACACCGTGGTGGAGGCCAGTGTCAGAGGCTGCCTCCATCCTACCATGAAATGGGTTTAAGGTCGGGAGATGAGCGTCACTGATTCGCAGGGAAAACCTGGCAGGGGGCACGGAGGGTTCTAATGCCACTGGGCTGGATGGTCCCAGTGAAACCAGTGGGGCTCTTTGCTATGGGAGGCCACAAATCAGAGCTTTAAATGTCCAGGAGTAGGGGCCACGGGTCAGGTTTGCAGCTGTAAAGCACCATAGCTCTGCTGCAATGGAGAGTTATGGATATTTGTGGTCCTGCCTGCTGCATCTGCAGCGGAGAACATGCCCTGCTGTGTGTGTAGCTGTGAGGGCAGGCACTGCTACCCCTGCTCAATCACTGCTGGTGTCACTCTGAAACAAAACAAAACCAAAAAATCAGTGTATTTTTAAAACCGATTCCTGAAGTGAGTATATTTTAGGAATTTTTAAAATGAAAATGTTTTTTCAGCGGAACAAGTACCTGTACATGATGTTCTCCATATTTTCTGAGGAGGAAAACCTCCCACTTTTGAAAACAGCTTTTGCAAAAAGTGTTAAGGGGTTTTTCAAGCTACAGTTCAAGGTTTTTTTAGCTCAAATGTTCCACTTGTTGCCCCAAAATATTTTATAAAAAGTTTTCAGGCTCAAAAACATTTTAAAGAGATAGGAAATCACGGTGTTCTAAAAAACCATTTTGCTGGAGGAGAAACACTTGTGGGCTGGTACCACCAGTATTGACATCAATTCTGATTTTTAACTTAGTAACAAGCTTGAACTGGCAGACTGCAGAGCAATTTCTTCTGGTCCTTCCTGGCTCCTGTTGACTTTCTTCTTGGAGGAAGAAGGAAAAAATGACTGTAGAGAGAAGATACTTCCTCTCTGCACACTTCTGTATCCTGGTATTGTTATAATGGGGGAAAAAGGATATGGAAAAGGAAATTTTCCCTTTCATGGTGTAGAGCTAGAAGATATCTGGACATAATACTGCAAAACAGGACATGATATAGAAATTATATTGTCTCTTCGAACTTTTAGAAATATTATCAGTGCTGAAGAGGCTTAAGTTCATGCCAGTTTGAAGGTCTGCCCTGAAGTTTGTCTTCATGCAGAGCTACAATGGATTAGGAAGAAAAAGTATTTTCAGAACTACCAGGAGACTGGATGCTTCTGCTATGCTGATGTTGAAGCAAATATGAATATTGACATGAAGGTTTGGGGTGAAAGTAAAGCCATGGGGTGTGTAAAGGGCAATCTGTCAGGAAGTTTAAAGAGGTTTGTTTTGGCCTGGAAGTTAAACACTTTGGCAAGTTCATCTAGCCAAAACTGGAGCAAGGGGTCTTGTGCCAAAGAGCAGCTTCTCTGTCGTTTGGGTGCAAACAAGTGCTGTGGCTGTGCTGGCAAGCAACTGTGCAGGTCAGTGGAGGGGAAGGTCTGAGAGCCTGAACTGTCTTCTCCAAGCTCCCAGCAAGCTTGCAAGTGAAATAGTCGTGCAAGCCCAGAATTAGGGCTGGAAATTTCAGTGATCAATCCCTTCCGAGGATCCCACACTATACTGTCAATGACCTGCTCATGGATCTGAATGGGAAAGGTCCATTTAAAAGTACAGAACCCCCAGTGACTCTCATAACTGCCTCTCAGACAAGATTTAGCCTTTCTGAAATCCAATACAGATCAACCTTTGCTCCTGGGAGCTACTGAATACAACCCTCTACTGAATGCTCTGGCCTTTGCATCACAGTTTGATCCTGGGAGAAGATAACCTTGGAAAAGGGGTTTTGTTACCTTTTTTTTCATCTTGGAAAATGGCAGCAAAGATGGTAAATGTTGAGATGCCCAATAAAGACCTGTTTTGCAAGAAAGTATCATTTTTATGAACAAATGCCATAAAATAATGTTTTATTATCAGTGACATAGGGCAGGGTCTCACTGTGACCTCTTGTGCTGTTGAGCATCATAGGAGAGTGAGCCCAAACTCTGCCCATCTGCTCAAAAATCCAGAGGATTGGTTTCATTTATGGCTCAGGTAATTCTTGGAAAAGCAGAGGCTTCCCACCCATTATTACCACTGAAAATCTGACCTGGGAAAGTAAGTGCAATGCAGTCAATGAATCTGTGCTTAGACACGCCCACTCTGCTGTTGGAATAGTGAAATAAATAGGATTTTTTTTTTTTTTTTCCCTGGAAAATAAGGAAAACATAGAAAGGAAATGAACAAAAAGAAGGTGTTAAATGCTGTGTCCTGTTTTTAGAGTCCTCCTCATGTAAGTGCAGCCGAGGCACCGGAGGTGAAAGAACTGCTGGTTCCAGTGATGTGACAATAATAATAAGTAGTAGAAGTAGTGGCAAAGCTGAAGGCAGGAGCTGGGGTGGGGGAACTCTGCCTGTGTAACTCAGCTTGTGCAATTCCCAGAGCCCTCCTTATCTCCCTGTGCCTTTGGTTGGCATATCAGCCAGACAAAGAGCTTAACGCAACTTGGCAGAGCGGCTGGGGAAATTGTTTAAAATTTCCAGCCACTGGAACAATTAAGTAAGCCTTGGAACGAGGGAGAATAGTTGTCCCCTTAGGATTCCTATCACCCAAGGATAACATTTCCAGGCTTTGTCCAGCAAGAGTTGTCACTTCATTTACAAAGATCCTCACAATGTTGAGGTATATTGGATATTGGTTATTATATGCAGAAGACTATCAGGAATCATCTCAGCTGGGCTAATTGTTCCCGGGTTCAGGGCTGATGGAATTTTAATTTAAGTGCTTGTGAAGTTTCCCAGAATTATAAAAGATGATGGAAAAGCCATGGTTTTCAGAAGTATATTATTAATATCCTGGATTCAGAGAATTTAAGGTTTCAGCCAAATGCATCCCTGAGAAAGAGATTCCTCAACTGGGACTTACTGCCCTTGGTTGCCTGTTTTGGGATGGAGACAGGATGGAGAGGCAGCATTTTCTGCACGAACTGACTGTGGCAAGGGCTCGATTCCCTGACAGTTGCGTTGACGTCATGATCTTCAGTGTTTGTTTTTACAGCTTGCAAAAAAAAGAGAAGTGTTGCCCTATTTTGTGTCACTGCTTTTTCTAGGGTGCTTCTCTTCCCTTCCACCTCCTTCCTTTACTGAACCTGTGCTGAGGATGTGTCATTCCTTCACAACCTGCTCCCTTCGGATGGGGGAGGAAAAAGGGAAAGGGGTGGGGAGGAGGAGCAACGACTCCGTGGCACTGTATAAATAGTTGCTTTATTATCATAAAAAAAAAAATTGCGCTCTAAAGATTTTTAGGATCAAAACATACCAAAGAAAATGTAAAACAAAATTAAAATGAAGTCGGTATTCACATTGTCAGCAGTTATTTTGTCACTGCAAAGCATCTCCTCAAAGGAATATTGTGCAGCACAGCAGCAGCCGAATGAAGCAAGCGGCTCCGGCGTTTACTTAAAAGGGAAGTGCAGGGACATCTTCAAACTGCAGTAATGGATCCCTGGGGTTTCTCTAAAGTCTGATAGTGGCACTGACATTTCCTGTGAAGTTGGAGGCTGGCAGGTTGTTAAAACTTCCCTTTTTTTTTTTTTTTTTTAACTGCATCAAGTGTTGCTGTAGTTTGTTGAACGTATAAAATCACTTCTCCACCTCCTCCTTTTTTTTTAAAAAAAAATCCAGATATCAATAAAGAACTTGAGAGAGGAAAACACTATAATTATAGCCAAAAAGCTGGCACAATGCCTGCTGTATAAACCCGTTATTTTGGTAGCATAGAATTCGGTACTGGAATAATTCTCTGGGTGGAAACTTGGCAAACATGATCTCAGCCTGTGAGCTAATCTTTTCTTTTTCCTCCTGTAATAACATTTTTTTCTACACTACACATTTAGGCATTTTAAAATTGTGCATCCTATTACTGAGATTGTGTATGCACAAATGACCTATGTTATGGGTCTCTGGGGTGACGTGAATGTAGACAAGAGATCTGCATGTTAGATTAAAACCCCTTCGCTGGAAAATTGGTGCCCTGTAGATTCAAATACAATTAGCCTTGATCTGAACTGCTGCCACGAGGGGAGCAGCTATTGCTGGCTATTGCTGAGGGTGCCATGGGAGGACTGGGGCTCAGGGCAAGGTTTGGGATCAGGATTTTGGGTTGCTGTGTGATGGGGAGCATTTCTGGTTCTGCTTCGTACTGTTTCAGTCTGAGTCTCACAGCAATTCCTATCCTGGAGCTTGCTGGTCTTGAGAAGTAAAAGTCAAAATATTTTTTGACTTTTTTGACAAATCTGTTTTGACAAACAGATTTGAGGATTCAAGTCCATTGTGAAATGGAGCTGGTCTGTCTCTCTAACATTGCAAGAGGTGTCACCAGCTGTGCACAGAAACCAGGTTCTATGGTTACCCCTTCTTTTTAAGAGAGCTGAGACACCAGAACACCTTGGTGGAACTGTGAAAGAGCTCAGATAACACAGGACTCACAGAACTTTTTTTTTTCATTTTGACCTACATCTTCAGTTTTTAAAGAACAGTGTGTTTGCCTACACTTGCAGGTTCTGGGAGCTGCAGATGCTACAGAATGAGAGCGAGGTTTGAATTGAAATTCATGCCAGCCTGCCATAAACATGTTCCTAAATGAATGTAATAAGATCAAATCTCTCACTGCTGTCGTCACTTCATCCAGGGTGCCTTGATGCTCTTGTAGCAGAGACTGTCCCATGTGTTGGGACTGCCTGGGTGGGAATTCAGGGGCAAAACTGGCTTCAGCACTGTGGGGATAATTAGTTCCACTCCCCTGCAGCAGAAGGGAGCACTGCAGCCACCTTTGAAATCTTCTTACCAGAAAGTGGGATGTGCAGTTTGCTGATGTGCTGGTTTCTAGAGAAATCAGTCTCTTAAAGAAGGATTTTTTTTTCTGGGATGGGAGTCTTGGGGCAAAAAAAAAAAAAAAAAAAAAAAAAAAAAAAAAAAAAAAAAAAAGAGCACTGTTGGAATTGAAGCAGGATGAGACCAGAGGGGCTCTGTGGATGGCTGGTGCTTGCTTTGGGTGGGCAGCAAACCTGCTTATAACTTTTACAGTTTTTCATCTGGAGGCACAAATTCTTTTCCTCCAGCCTAAGCATGAGATCAGCTTTGGGTTTTTTGCTCCCAAGGTGGTGCCGAGTGCAATTTGCAGCCGCCTGCAGGAAACATGACCCCTTAGTGGGGAGATGTGAGCAGCATTGGTGCTGCCATTCAATCCCTGTTCTGGATTAAAGCTGAGTGTGGTTCAGGCTGAAAAAATGAACATTGAAGGCACCTATCTGCTCATGAGATGTGCTTAATTCTGGTGATTTTTAGGTGCTATTAATTACTATGGCACTTCTCAATTAAATGATCCTTTGGCACTTTACATCAGCCAGAGTTTCTCACTCTTGCATCTTTGCTGACTTGCTAAAGGCAATGCTCCATGTGCTTGGGCTGAAGTTGGTGCCTAATCCATAGCAGATTTTGAGGCAGCATCAGCACTTTAAATAATTTACCTATAATAAAGAACTGTCTGAGCTGTTCTGTGCCATTCTGTCTGACAAGGGAGAAAAGACTTTGCAAATGAAGGGGCACCACTGAAGGTCGTGGTGACACAGGAGTTACAAACCAGATCCAAAACACCACTGGGACTACAGAAAAGCTGCTGCTCCTTTGGTGGGGGCCTTTGGGTCAGGCTGGCTCCTGTCTCCAAGATGTGACCATTACCTGAGCCCTGAGCTCTGCTTGGCCCTAAGGGAGGAGCCATTTAAAAACATGAAGCAAGATCATCTTCCATGGTCATACCTGAATGGAATGGCCTCTGCAAGTGTTCACAAATCATATTAATCATAAAGTGTGTCACAAAGACATCCCATTAAAAAAAAATCATGAGGGTTCAAGGGGAAGGGAATTCAGTGAGCTGCTTTCTTTGGCTTTTTCAGAGTTTGGTTTTAGCCTTTGTAGAATTCCTGTTCACACTGTGAAATTTCTTAGGAATACTGAAAAGTGCATCATGAAAACAAAACTAGATTAACTTCCCCTTGCAAACTCAAGTCTGACTTCCAGGAGAGGAAGGAGTTTTGGTGGAGCCTTGGTCCCTGGGAAACAAGTTTTCATCTCTGCTATCTCCACAGAGAAGAAAAAAAAAAAAGCCCCAACCCTCAAATATTTTATCTTGTTCTGCAGGACCCAAGCAGATCTCTCCCCAGGGACCATAAATTCTTTCCTGACTGTCACCACTGCTCATGGACTCTGGTGCAGCACATTGGGAGAGTGAGCTTTGTTCCTCCACAGAGCAGAGGACATGCCACAAATAATTTAAGGGACCATTTTTCTTGTTATATGACGTTAAATATTCTTTACTTAAAAAAAAAAAATCACACCACTTGGCATAAAGTAATATATCCAGTAGAAGGGCAGATGCTGTTTAATAAAAGACACAGCACTTCCCTCTGCTCTGCATCCAGCCTCCTGAATCACTTCCAGCCCGCTTCCACCTCCCCTGCAAGGTGATGAGATGGGCCAAGAACAAGCTCTGTGCTGGGCCAAATCTCCTTAAGGACATTGTTGTTAACCTCCAATTCAACTGCAGGAAAAAGGAAATTGTGGTTTCAGTGCAGCTACCTGGAATGATTTTTTTTTTTTTTTAAACCCAGCTTATTTGGGCATCTTCTCCATCTTGAGTATAAATGGTGTATTCAAATCCTGGTGATGTTGGTGCTGTGGGAGGCTGGGCTGCAGGCCTTCAAGTCATAGAATTATGGAATCATAAGGCTGGGAAAGACCTCGAAGATCACCAAATCCAACAATCAAAGGTCAAAGGATGTGTCCTCTGGGCTTGCTCTGGTTCCTGTTTGGAGGGTATGATGAAGTCTGGAGCTCTTAATGGTAGTGGAAATCTGGTGGCTAATGGGGAAAGTTCTCTTGCTTTTAGAGAAAAGAGATTGGACCAATAAACCAGCAAAAGAGCAAACTTCAAAGAGCAACTTCCTCTGCTCATGTATTTATTGGGTCTCTCTGCAATGGAGAAGCAGGTAATAAGCTGTTCACAAATAGTGATTACAGGAGAGAAAAGCAGAAGGTGTAAAGGGGAAAATCTGACTCCCGACTCACTTTCTCACCTCCAGTTTGGGGCAAGGGTGGGATTTTGTTCCCCTGCTCTGTTTCTTTCCTGATACAGAAACAGAATTGGGAAAGAATAATACATAAGCAAATGACAACCCCAAACCAAACCTCTTGAAAAGCTGTTCCTCCGAGCTTTCTGTTTCTTTAGTGGACTTTTAGTTTGCCACCTGCTTATCTCATTCCTCCTTTGAGCCTGTGAAAGGTACCTTCATGTGCTTCTAAAACTTTGCTTCAGTGCTAAGGTAAATATGAATTTTCTTCTGTGAGCAGAGATTTTTGGAAACAAGACTTTGAATGGACAAACCTTGTGATTTCAAGGTAAAACATTTTCTTATAAATTTATCTACTGTATTGGCACTCTTGATGTTAGGGCTTTTTTCCCCCTTTACAATGTATTCTGATTTCCTTGATGTTTCTGCTTACCCCCCACTTTTTTTTTTTTTTTTTTTTTTTTTTTTTTTTTTTTTTTTTTGTAATTTTCAAGCAATTCAATTCTGGCATCTGCACTTGTGTGTTTGTGGGGAAGGACTGGACGATGACTTTCAGATTCCAAGTTCTGTTTGACAGCTTCCTATTCCTTGTAACAATTTCATTTCTAACAGCCAGGAAGCCAATTTTAGAGCACAGAAAGAATTTCATAGGTAGCATGAACGCAGTCAATGCAAAACCACCTCTGCCCCTGCAATGTAAACACTGAAGCATGTCCATAAATTTAACTATGACTGTTCCAAAGACGTGCTTGTGCTGTTGGCAGGGCCGGTGCCTCAGCATTTTCAAACTGCTGCTTTTTTGCCTTGTTTTTCCTCACTTTCCCATGAATTTTTATGAATGACATAGCATGTGTTTGTGTGTTTTTATGCTTGTGTCCTAGTGGGTTTGATCTGGGTGTATCAGGCATCTGCCTTGCACAGCTCCTGTCTATACCATGTTAATTATGTTGCTCTGCTCTGACATAATAAACACTGAGTGAGTTGTGAATAGATTATTTACGATGCCACCTGAACTCTAAGTAATTATAGCTGTGTAATTTAGCTTCCCCCTATTTCATTTTATATATAATGCAATATTTCAAAATATTCCAATGCACATCTATCTTTAGCTCTGTGTTTGAATGAATAAATTGTGATTCTCTTTCAAAGGTAATATATCAGCGATGCCCTTAAGGGAGGGTGCTGTAGCTCTGTCAGGAGTGATCCATAAACTAATTCCCACATAAACATAGACAATGGATACAGAGAATGAACACACACCTTCATTCACAGAAAATAATACTGTACTTACCTGTTTGGGCCTGTGTAAGTCTAATGTTCTACTGTCAAAGCACTAAAGGAAGGTATGCAAAACATCTCAGCCTAATGGGTTTTAATACAGGACTTTCCCTGCAATTCAAGGTGTTGGGACAAAATTTGTGCTGGGCAACAGATATCCTGCAGTAAATGGAATTAAAGTATTAATGCTTACAGCTGGAGGTGTAGAATTACTTGTGTGGGGAAGTTGTTTGAGGCTGACTGTTGGTATTTGTTTATGGATCCCACTCCAGTACCTGCTGCTGCAGCCTGGTCCTGTGGGAACCACACCTGTGCTTGATTGAAGAGTTCTGCAAGGAGGCACAACAAGGGCTGGGCCGTGAGAGGTTCTGGCAGACCTGGTGTGAGCAGGGATGCTGAGGGGCTCTGGGCACTTCCTGAGGGATCAGCAGTGCTTGGATATTGCCAGCCATGTCAGGCAGCTGCTCCCTCTCCCACCTGGTTCTCTCTGGTCAGCACAAACATGTGTAGAGTGTTTTGGCTCTGTTCCTTACTCTAGCTCTCAACAGACTTTGACTTTTGGATCCATGGTCCCAACCTCCCTTTGCCTCAGTTTCTTCAACTGTAAATCTTATAAAATCCTGTAAAATGCCACTTGCTTCTTAAACAGATGAGCTTACATTTTTCAGTATTTGAACTAGGGCTTGAAGCCTCTCTAGAATGTGCTGAACAAGAAGTTATAGACTTAAATGAACTTTCATACTGAATTAAGAGCCAGGAAATCATGGAATCACAGAATGGAAGGGACCATCTTGTTCCAACCCCTGCCATGGGGAGTGGCACCTTCCACTATCCCAGACTGCTCCAAGCCCTGTCCAGCCTGGCCTTGGACACTTCCAGGGATCCAGAAGCACCCACAGCTTCTCTGGGCACCCTGTGCCTGGGCCTCACCACCCTCACATGGAAGAATTTCTTCCCAATATCCAATCTAAACCTACCATCTTTCAGTTTAAAGCCACACACCCTTTTTCTGTCACTACACGCCCTTGTTCAATTGACCTCAAATGTTTGCATTTTTGTTTTGCAAAGTGCTTTGAGATCCTCACACCAAAAGTAGTGTAAATGCAATGTATATTCTCTTATATCCTTGAAAATCCATCCAGTATGATTTTGCCCTCATTTTAATTTCCACAGAGTCTTCTGGGCTCATTCTTGTGGTTCCTCCACACAAAGCCCTGGTTGGTGACATTGGCTGTGAATAGGGGAGCAATCCCACCCAGGGCTCCTGGAGTACCAAGGATGTGCACACCTATATGTCAATTAAAAGATACTTAAGAGAGCCAGAATCTCCTTTTTTTCCTTTTTTTTTTTTTTTCTTTCCCCCCCTCCTTTTTTTTTAATTAAAAATGTCAGGATTCAAACTTTACATGGGATTTGTGATGGCTCCAATTCCCGGTTGGCATGTGTGAGGCAGCACCCAGGAGATTCGAGGTTTCCATGACATCATACGGTAACTGTGAGCCTAACAGTTAATTAAATACTATATCCATGTATTCTAGTTAATTGATGCTTCCTTTACATGGTTTATTGTGCTGCAAACTGGTATTGCTTCTGTCTCAGTGAGCAAACACAGAGAGGGAGCGGGAGAAGGAGACGGTGGGATGCTCCCGCTGGCGGCTGGGGAGAGGGAGCTGCTGGCACACGGCTCCGTGCCCAGGGGCATCCTCGAGGAGAGCCCAGCGTCACCTGCACACCAGGGGCTGGAGGTGGCTCTGCGGGTCAGATGGAGATCTTTTATGAATGAGCTGAGCCGAGCCTTGGGAATGAAGTGCAGGCACAAGCAAGCTGTGCATTTTTTATTTTTTTTTTTCAAGTCCAGCTTTGTCTGGGGTTTCTGTTTATGCAGCAGAGGACACGCAGAGGAGGGTGCTCCCTCCTTATGTTCATGCAGTGCACAAATGTGGCATCAGCTCTGTGGCAACCGTCCTGCAGGAATGTGGCTCTGCCCAGACCAGAATCTGGACCTCTCCTGCATGCTGGCCTTAAGGGAAGGGAAAAAAGATCATTATTTTTTCAGAAAATAGAAGTATTTAAGTCAGGCAGTGCAGCTTTATTGGGAGTTGGTAACATAACAGGATCTGGCAGCGGGGTCTGAGCACTGACCTGCAGCAGCACACCTCAGTCTCTGGCAGTTTCCTAAAGGGTGTCGAATCCCTTAAGAAAGAGCAAGCCCAGGTGGGCTGCTGTGGTCAGGCCACCTGCAGAAAAGGGCAGGGCACATCACCAGGCTTGCCTGCAGAGGTGAGCACAGTGTTAAATGATGCGTCCACAGTGAGCACGACCTTGTCCACTGACAACACAGCTGTGTCAGTGTGGAGAGATGATAAAAATTCAAAGTGCCCACAGAAATTCTGCCTGATATCTGCCCCTTTCCTGCCAACTCCTGCTGGGAAAAGTCCAGGTCTGCTTTATCCTGTTTGTGTGCCTCAGGGTATACTCACCTGTTCTTAAGCTTGAGGCTCAAATGCTGCTGCAAGAAGGAAAGAAAATATTTTTGTTCCAGGGATTTCAATCCAGAATGTAATTTCAGCAGCTCTTACCAGGAGTTCATTTGGCTCACAGTCTCAGACTGTGACAGATTTTCTAGTCTCCTGATCTGACCTTCCACAGCACTGGGGTGATTTGTGTGGCTGTGTGTGGGAAGGAGAAGGGGATTTGTTCAATGCTGAAATAGGACTGAGAGCATTTAATTCATAGACAATGAAAAAACCCTGGTTTTGGCTCAGACTCCAGATGTGAAGCTCTAAGACACATCTGTACACTGCTGTGCATTGCTGATACTGGAATTCCTAAAGCATTGAGACACTGTCAAGTTGGCATCAGGAGCATTTCTTTATTTAAACTCCCAAGAAAAAGTGATTCTGGATGTTTCAAATGAGAATGTTTGAAGAAAAGTGTCACACCCTGTATGAAAACCAAACACTGGTTGCCTTTTCTCTCTTCCTCTTTGTCCCCTTCTTTCCTCACTTTATCTTTCTCACCAAATGTATAATTTCTCTTCTAAAAGAAGCTGGGATACTGCAAGTGTAATGAGAAACATTTCTAAGGATGACTTTGCAAGGTTTCCACATTTGCTCTCTCATGGTACTTCCAGGGTGTGTTTTTTCAAGCTCACAGCTCTTGTCCACTTGCAGCTCCATACTTCTGGTGAGGTGAAGAAACACTCTGAGAGCCATCACCCCCAAAATGTTTGCTTGTTGCTGCTGGCCTGGCCTTCTTCCAAAAGGTAAAGTGGCCCTAGACCCATGAACAGACATTGTAGATGAAGCCAGTTCAGATGGAGGGAGAAATGAAAGACATTTACATCCCATTTTGGTAATACCCCTCCAAATTTTTACCTCTCTGATCCCACCACCATGCCAAGTGCTGCAATGGTGGTGCACTTTGGAAAATAGTGCTGTCTTCTATTAAAGGTAGGTATTTTTTTCTGTAATTCTCTTTAGTGTTGCCTTTAGAGGCCCCTCTATGTGGCTCCTTTCACTTCTAATTACTGCACTAGGAGATTACAGAGTGGTGCTGGCGACAGAGAGAGAGAGGAAGGGGGAGGAATGGGATGGTGGAGAGGGAAAGATTTCTGTGGTAATTTGCATTTAAAGCTGGCACTCAGCATTATATCTCCCTGTTCACCCATTGTCTATAAACATTTTAGCTCTTCCTTCTGCCTCATCAGAATGAATTAAGCATTTTCATTGCACCACCAGCCTAATTAGAGTCATTTACTATGTTGACACAAAGGGTTTTTTTATGAGCATCTCAGCTTTAATACACTACAGCAACATTGGAAACCTCCGATCAAAAGGTAAATGTTTGGGGGTCAGAGATATTTTTCAACATTCTCCCAAGAATACAAACAACTTCCTGGGGAGGTGACGTGTGCGTGCAGCTCTGCCGGGGCCGCGGGGAGCTGGCGCCGTGTGCTGCTCCTGCCTCCCACTTGCACTTCCTGGAAGGGCTTGGCTCAGCACAGAGGTGCCTTCGAGTTCTGCAGGTGCTGAGCAGCACAGAAATGTTGGTGGGTGAAGCCAAAGGGCAGATGCTTGGCATGGATGGACGGGGCTCCGAGATGGGCTCCTCTGAGCCTGAAAAGTCTCTGTACATTGAGCGTATTTGACTCGTGATGGATCTCAGGCTTTCCTTGGAGCTGGGATTTCCACATGGGCAATCCACGCACTGAGGCACTGAGATTTTGGAGGGGTTTTCATGTCTTGTAGGCACAATATCGAGAGCCAACTCACAACCTCTTGCACCCTTCATCAAGACAAGATAGCAGGCTGTGAATTCTTTTGGATTTTTGGAGCCCACATGCACCCTAAAGAGATGAACGTGGCCTTACTTAAAGCCTGGAGGCTTTGACTCTCTCTAGCCTGCTTTTCAAACTTGTTTCTATTGGCCTAGGAAAGTTACATCTCTCACAACCAAACCCCAGAGAGTAGGAAATGGTTTCATCTTGGTTTCAGAGTTCAGAGATGCAAGTGCTCTGTCACAACCGTGTCACCTTTGTGCTGAGTAAATTAGTCACACCTCAGAAATCTGCCACAGATCTTAGGAATTTGTGTATGTTTACAGGATTGCAAATATTTTCCGCTAGTTATGCGAGTCATATTTACCAGTTTAGAGTCCTCAGGTTCAGCTTTTCCAAATTGCTGTGACATTTCTTATCTTTATCATGTCTGATCTCTTCTTGGATTGTTTCTATGAAGATGTATTTGCTCTAGGCAGGAAGCCCATGTTGCCAGTAAAGAAGATTGGATGTTCTGAGCCTTCTCTTCACCAGGCTGAACTGTCCTGGCTTTCTCAGCATTTCCTTGCAGGAGACAAGACCTGGGTCCTTCACCATCCTTGTGGTCCTTCATTGAACTTCCTGTGTATTCACATCTCTCTTGTACTGGACAGCCTGGTGGTGCTGGAGAGGTTCCATGCAGGGGAACGGCTTGAATAGCTGAGGTTCCTCCAGTAATAATCATGATTCCAACCACGGTCCATACCAGGAGATCTTCGGATCAAACCTCTCCCAGAGCAGCTCTGTGCTCTGTGGTGCTCCTGTCTGCTGCTCTCTAATACAGGAGTTGCTTTGCAACAGTCCATGAGATCAGCTGCCCTGTGTTTTACTCTGTCTAAAGAAAAAATGTGTAGTAGATGTGAGTTGAAAGAATGAGAACCTAATTCAGCTTTCTGGACCTTTATGGAGATTTGGATTCCTTTTGCTCTTAAATGCAGTGTTTGCTTGGTCTGCAGGGTTGGCTTCAATTTCTAAAGGGTTTAATGCTTTCTCCATGGGGACAGTGTTCATTTTCCTTGTGGCAGGTGCTTTTATCTTTGGGAAAGGGAAGCTGAATGTCCTAATCTTCTGGAATCTCTATGTCACTAGATCCTAGAGCAGTCCTCTCTGCATCCCCTGGCCAGTGTTGCTGCCATGCTCACTGCTCCATGCGGTCAGAGCTGTCCTCATCCCCCAGGCTGTGCAGCATGGCACAAATCAAGGGGCACCTACAACCTTTAAGTTAAGAGTGTGAATGTAAATCTTTCCTCGTGGTAAGAGCTGTTATTGCCTCACACACTGTCTCAAACCCTTTCCCCCCTCCTTGTGCAGTGCCAAAGCTCTCCCGTGTTCCCGTGTGTCCGTGTTGGTGTCCATGTGTAGGCACACATAAGCTGGCCAGGAGCCTGTTCTCTTCTGGGAAATTAAATACTTATTTCCATAATCCTGCCAGGCCTAGATAAAGCCTGATGCTTCCCCTGAACTCCTTAAACCAGTTGCTCTGCTGAGCCCTGTGCTGCCCAGGTTAGGGCCAAATTTTAGCCAGAGTGAACAGTTCCTACAACACCTTAGAGCAGCTGGATGGTCTGGAGGTAAAGCCTGATCTTAGAAATGTATCCCTGGGATCACCAAAGCCTCAGGCATCTCTAGCTACATCTGCATCTTGTAATTATTCCACAGACTAAAAGGAAAAGCGAAGTGTTGCTTTAATTTATACATTTTCTGGCCTCTGCATTTGTTTCTTAGTCAGAGACTAATGGTTAGACCACTGGACTGGAACCCAGGAGACCTCATTTATTTCAGGCTATACTACCAGCCTGCTGGGGAGCTCTAACTGAGCCTTCTCCTTCCCTCTGCTGCTGCTTCTCCTCCACAAAGAGGAGGTAGCAGTGGTGAACTTGTTTGTAAAGTTTCTGATAAAATAGCACCAAGTGAGATAAAGCAATAATAACATAGTCTAGCCAAAAAAAAAAAAAAATTAGGCAGCAAATTATTAGAGGCGTTAGTTAGCTACCATGTTATTTACATGCTAGTAGTAGGGGAGAAATTGTCTTTTCCCTTATTGCCTCTTTTTAATCTCTCTGCTAGATGCTTTGAATGTCCAGAGACCCAAAACTCAGCGCCAGGGCTAAGGTGGCTCCTCCAGAGCCTGGAGGAGGGGGAGATGGAGCAAGGGTGGGGGCTGAAGAGGAGGGGAAGGTGTTAGAGGGGGAATATTGGATGGGAAAATAGAGCAGAGTGGGCAGATTGGAGAGCGACAGATTGTGAAAGCGGGGGAGAGAGAGAGAGAGAGAGAGAGAGGGGAGAAGAGATCCTATTAGAAATACCATGTGTGTGCCTGCATCGAGGGCTGTGCACGAAGGGACGTGGCGTCTCCTGGAATATTATTCAAGCAATCACATGAATCCTGTATTAGATAACTCCTCTGGTTGGTTAGCACTGCGAGGGCTGTAAACGTGTTCTGCTTTAATCCCAGACACAGCACGTTCTTAATCTCAAACGCATCAGGCTTGTCCTGGAGGGTTCTGGGGGGCTCTTTTTTGCAGGAGCGGGGAGATGCAGGAGTTTGGGATCTCTGCAGCCTTGGGGCGCTCCTGCTCTTGGGGTTCGTTCAGCATCAGCTCTCCAGGATGGAGGAATTTGTTCTGCCTGGGAAAATGGCTACTGCCCTGACACAAGGTTTTTTGGGCAAGTTCGGTGGAGAATAGCCTCCTGGAAAATACAGCACTTTGAAAGAGGATTAGAAAACCCCCAAGCCTCCCTCCTAAATTGTTGGAAAAACCCAACTTAAAGGGTCTGAGTTAAACAGGCAAGGCACAAGAAATCGGACTCAAAACCCCGTATTGACACGATCAGCCTTAATTTACCCCAGAGTACAGAAATAAAAATTCATAGAGACATGATGAAAGGCTGAGAGTATCAGACAGGAATCCAGAGACTTAACCCTGAATTTACTGCTCCCTCAATGGGTTTGCGCTCAGAATATTTTCCATTGTGCAGATGTAGATTCCTGGTTTGTATTTTTGTGGGGAGGTTTTTTTTAATAGTTTACTGAATTTGCAATGTTTCTTAGAACCAGAATTGATGCAGTTTACTGTCATTTCTCTGTATGTGTGTGTGGATGTTCACATACATGTCTTTGAGCATTTTATGTCGGTATCATTCACAATATAAGAACAATATTTATGTTGCTCTTGCTCCCGTGTAGATTTCAAGTTAAAATTCTTTTCACAGCTTGGGGATGTACATTTTAGCCAGTATAACATTATTTAAAAAAAAAATAAAAATCATCCTCCAAGTAGAAAAAGAGAATTTGATTCACATGGAAGGGGGACAAAGTGAATTGGCAAATTGTGGGCAAGTGCTAGGCCAGCTTCCTCCACATGAATTTGTTAATGCGTCTTAATCCTGACCTGCAACACCCTGCCTGGCTAATGCTGTGGCCTCTCATGGCCAGGAATTGCAGACTGCTGGGTTGTGTGACACTGGGCTGGGATTTTGTCTTTTTCTTTCATTTTTCCCCTGTTTTGTAGGTTGCTAACTACATTTCATATGTGACCTCCATAGGATTTGAATCCAATTCTCTACATTTTTTGTGAGAATGGAATTACTCCACTTCTCTTTGTGTGCATGTACATCTATGCTTGCACATTGCCCCCTGTGAAGAAATTTCCACTGCACAGAGATGAAAAAATGCTGTTTTGAAACAGAGCCCCCAGTCTATATTTCTTTAAATTGAACGTGGCAGCTCAACACGCTCCTCTTCCTTTTCTTTTGCTGCTCTCTTAATTTGTAAATGGGTAATTATTTGTTGGGGGTTTTTCTTCAGATTTGGGTGGATGCAACGTGGAGCTGAGTGTTGCTATGCAGATTCCTGGTTTTGATGGCAGGAACATAAAGCTCTGCAAAGAAGGGCGTCATCTCGGCAATCCGGGGACGCGCGCTCCAACTCGTGCCTGTGATTTCATCCTTGCAGCAGCGTTCCCCACCCGGGTGACTCCCTGAGCCCAAACAGGGGCTGAATCTTGGGCTGCAGATGAGCAGATTAAAAGTTGGGATAATGGTGTTAACAGGGGGATGGCGGACACACGGCAGGTTTGCGGGGAAGCGCCACGTCGCGCTCCCAAAATACAGTTTGTGTAGGGAAGCACTGTCATTCCCTCTTTTCTGTGTTTTGGTGGAGAAGCAACTGTCTGTTTTTATAACTGTGTATCTAAAAACCAGTGTAAATATATGCATCATCCTGCAAAATAATAGAGAAACCAGTGCATCCATGGAGTTAATAGAATAGAAACTGAGCATTTTTTCATTGGCACTTACAAAAAATGCAAACTTCCCCCACACAGTTATCCTCTCATTTCATTCCTCTTTCACTATTTTTTCTCTGTTTTTTTTGCTCGCACGTAGCTGAATTCAACAAACAATATTGAAATCAGTGTTGTCCCTACCCCGCTGCACACTCTGCCTTTTGCTGTGTGATTTTCCTTCAGTTGCTGACAAAGGTGAGAAGCCAAATGCTGGGTGATCATGGTCAGGTTTTCCAATCTTTCCATCAGATCTCTTACTTCAAACTATTAATAACTCCATTCCAGGAGACTCCTAACTGTCATGTAAAAGCATCTTTTCCTGTATACATAATACAGGAACCTGAGAGAGTTTTCAGAACAAGCCAAAGAACATGGTGAAAATTTATGTATTTTCCCAGGTTAGGGTTGTAAGGGCTGGATTCACAAAGGTGGACTATTTTTTTTTTTTTTGACCAAAAATGTTTCATTTATTTTTAATTTAATCACATGTTTTAGTTTTCAGGCACATTCTGAAAAATGATCTTTATAAAATATGCAGTCCTCTTCACAGTCTTATTACATCACTACTGCACTGGGAGAGACATCTCTCTAAATTGAAAACCATCTTTAATGAATTGTTGTTTTATTTTAGGATCCCTTTAGATTTCCTAGAACATTCAGTCTGAGTTGTCTGTCTGAAGGAATTCGGACCTAACAAATCAAAATAAAAAAATATTCTGTAGCCTTTGACCTGGCTCACAGCAACCCCCTGTGTTATAAAACAAAGGGCTGTGGTGATGGGGGGAAATCCCACTGTGAGGTAGAAAATCAGCATTATTGCTTAGCTGCAGATTTGGAATCAAATCACATGCAAGATTTTAAAATTTGATGGAAAACTGTGACCTTCTACTTTACCTGCAACTGTAGTAGAAGACAGTGACCCTAGAAGAATGTGATTTATTGGTGAGATAAAGTGAGCTGTAAAATACGAGGAGGATGGGTTATTGTCAGTAAAAAGCATAAAGACAAGGGAAAAAAAAATCTGAACCTTAATTGCCAGTGAAGGAAATATAGAGGAGGAAAGAGGGAGATGAAGGGGAGAACGAGAGCATCCCCAGTGGCAAAATGGTTAAAAGAGACGACTAAAATCCAGCAAAAAATCAAGCAGTCAAGTAGTTAATTGACTTTGCTTTAATCAGCCCAATGAATATTCATTAGTGTGCTGGTCCTAATCATGGGGGCCATGTTGTCCGCATTTAGCAAGCGCACGCTCAGCATCATGCATGCCTCAACAGCTTCCCTTCCTCTCCGCACTGACATTAAATTTAGAGGCTTTGCGCCTTCCCAGCTCGAAGGGAGCGGGATTGGCCCAGCTGCTCGCTCCGAGATGCCATAGCAACCCCTGGCTCGTTGCCTTGGAAACATTTTTTTAAATTTTTTTTTCTTTTTTTTTTTTTTTTTTTTTTTTTTTTTTTGTGAGGGCCTGAGCCAGTAATCCATAGGCTTAACGTAGAAAATATGTCTTTGTGGGGCATGTGTGTATAGATATAGAGATGTAAGGCAGAGATTGAATGGGCGGAAGGCGAGCGCGTCTTCCATTGTGTGGCTTTCACGACAGGAATGGGGTGAGGGATCTCCTCCTCCACAGCCCAAGCTCTGCTTTGGGTTATGAGCTTTACATTTTCTATTTTATTTTATTTAAATTAAAAATGCATCAGCTCTCTCGGTTCATTTCCAGACCCGTTCAAAGGGAGGAGGACTATTTCTCTCTGCCGTAACCCTCCCCTCCCCACCCCAGGAAGAAGCAGCGAGTGCTTTAAGGGCTATAGGACCCTATTATCCACATCGAGTTGAAGTTCCTCCTCCTGAAGGAGGTGGGTCTGCAAATGAGCTGCCCCATAAATCAATGGAGAAGTGCAGGCATGGAGCTGGAGTCACGGAGCGGTGAGTGCGGCTGCTGCTCCTCACGTTCCGGCTGCTTCTCCCTTCGCGCGAGCAGGGGGAGGCTCCTGCTGGAGATTGGTTCAGCCAATGCAACTCCAATCCCACTCCAGTCTCTTAATATTCCAGATGTTGCTGGGGAAAAAATTACGATGTCCTGATCCTGGTGTTTTAGGAGTAGTGTGTGTTTCTGCCTCCGTGAAAGAAAATAAATGAAAAAACAGCAAAATCCCCAGCTGTGTCAGACCCAGCATTCCGGGCTTTAAAAATAGAATTTAAAAGCAAAGGGAAAAAAAACCCAAAAAACAAACCACCCTAATATATTCAGAATGCCTGCAAGGAATTTTGGAGCTGGGAAATCCAAATGGTTAATGTTGTCTGGTAAATAAAGCTCATCCCTTAAAGCAAATTAAAAAAAAAAAAAAAAAAAAAAATTCCCTGACCCAGTGAGGCATCATCTCCAGTGGAACAAAACAGCTGCAGGGAAAATGCGCAAAAACAACCCGTCCTCTTTGGACTCGGGCTGTGCGCGTGCGAGGTGCCTTGTAAAGCACTCAGGGTAAAGATGAAAGCTGCACAGGAATCCAGAAATAGTCCTGCAGAAAATTAAGCAGTAGGTGCTTTCAAGAAAGCATTAGTAATTTCCTAATATCTATCGTGACTTTTTTTTTTAATAGCTCTTAAGATAGAGCAGAAATGGCTACAAGTGAAAAACTAATTCAGAAGCTGCGAGAGGAATTGGGTTTGGTCTCTACGAGAGGTTTTTTTTAATGTTTCTATTATCGTTATCTTAAATTATTCAAAAGTGTCATTTTGAGCTCACAGTGCAAGCACATGGTTTAATGAAAGCAGATGAAGAAGGATCCTCCTTATTGAGAAAAAAAAAGGAGGTGCATTGTCCCATCTCCTTCCACCTGTGATGGGAAAGATCCTGCTGGTTCAGCATCGTGTCCTACGGGGAGCATAACTGGAAAAGGGGGCTCATTTTTTTGGCCCAGCAGGAAGATGCTCTGTAATGATGCTAAAAATGTGGGGACGGTCAGGACTTGTTACCAGGGCAGCATAGAAAGGGGAAACTTTATTTACCCCCGATTCCCATGTCCTGAACAGCACCATAACCCCATTAGACATCTCTAGAAGGTGTAGGGCTCAGGATGTCAGACTGTGTGCTGGGCAATGGTCCAGGCACCAGTTCTGGCCAGTGTGGGTGGGAAATTGTTTCTCAACATCTGTATCTGCACAGAAGAAGATAAGGTTAATCAGCCTCCGGTTCCCCATCAAAGAGAACTACTGTGGTTTGCAACATTTTTAAGTGTGAAAGGAAAAAAATCTGCCACCCACGACCAAATGTCAAGATTGAAGGCTGGTGGCTTGATCTCCAAGGTCTTCAGCAGCTTCCATCTGGCTTGGGCAGCCCTGCTGCCATCCTGAGCACAGCTCAGTGGGGGTCATTTCCGGCAGGAAAAGATGAATATTTTGGAGAAGAGAGGTTTAGAATGCCTTTTAGTGGATATTTTGTTTGTTTCTTTGTGGCTTGTTTTTTGTTGTTTTGTATTTGGTTTGGTTCGTTTGCTTTTTTAAAATAAAATTTAAATTCACCAGTAATTATAGCTGCAAGAATGGAGAGGAGAGAGAATTGTGAAATGCATGAATCAAGAAAGAGCTGATTTAAAGCAGCCTATCAGAGCTCCTGGGGAAGATCATTTTATCCCAAGAAGCATCGAGGCAGAAGGACTCATAGGATCCAAGAGTGGCAGAGCGCTGATGTGAGACAAAGAGCTCCTGGGGAGGGAGTGAGGAAGAAAAGTAGGTTAAAAAAATATTGATAGTGAATTTCCAGGGGAAATTTTTAATCCTGATAGATCCATTTCTCTACAAAAATTGTTTTGGGAAATTTCTCAAATATGTTTAAGAAGTCCAGACCAAAGTACACTAGAGAAAATCCTTCCTGTAGCCCTACTGAGGAGCATTTATTAAAAGAATATCATAATGGGAATGATTTCATTTTTGTACTCATATTTTGTTGATTCAAATATCTGAATGGAGTCTGCTTCCTTGTGGTTAGTTTTGAGAGCTGTTTGTGGTCTATTGAAAAGACATGATCAATTAATTTTGTACAGGGAATATACAATCAAACACTGAGCATGGTGAGCTGTCTCTTAGGCCAGTAGTGCCATGGGCTTGGCATCTCCTCCTGGGGCTTTCCTGTGGTTTGAATCTGGTTTGTGCTGGTCCAAATGACTATGGAGGTGAAGGACAGAACTGTTCCTCTTGGAAATCTTGAAAATGGAGGCAAAAACCAAAAAGGTAATGAGCCCCTGCTTGCATGGGCAAGGCAGCACGTGCCGCTCAGAGGACCCACATCTGCATTCAGAAATGGTTGAGTAGTTTGCCATGGTGCTGGTGGAAATGTATGAAATTGCCCAGGTTTGTATGGGGGATCATCTTGCAGGTTGTGCTGATGGTACCTGGAAATTCATACGTTGTTAACCTGGTGTTGTTTTAATTATTCTCTTGGGGAGCAGAAAAACATACTGAGTTTGGTGATAAACTGCCCTGGTGAAAATGATGAGATGTCTTGGGGCAGTTTTGGGCCAGCCTCAATTTCAAATGTGGCAAAAGGCAAGAAAGCAAAGAGCTGGAAAGAAAAGTCCTCCAAGTGAACCAGAGAACTGATGTTGTCCAACAAAAATGAGGATATACCTATGGAGAATGATTTTTTGCAAAATGTAATCTCAATTAAATTCAGCTCTAATACTATACAAAGATAAAAATAAAGCCTGTAGAGCTTTAATAAAAAAAAGGTATGCTGATATAATTTTTTCTTTTGATTTGTTCTTACAGTATTTTCCTTTTTTTTTTCCTTAGCTACAAAAAGTCCAGTGCTCTTGAGGAGCAAGAAACCCCCAAGCTTAACCCACCAAAAGAGCATGGTAAGCATGATTACTTTTTCTTTTTCCTTCATTCTGAAGTTATCAGTAACTGAGGTTTTTTAAATGGAAACCGATCTTGGAGTACAACAGCAATGTATCTGCTGAGCCACAGAGCCAGTGTGTGCACAGAAAAGTGCTTTTTGTGTTAGTGCTGCAAACCCAGAGCAATGTTCCTCCCCAGGTGTGCCCGAGGAAGATGCACACACCACGGACAGAGCACGTTTGAGACGGCTGCTCCCTCCTCTCAAAGGCTGCTCAGAAAAGCACCAAGCAGCACTGCTGGTGCCATTTCACGCCTGGTGCCTTCACTAAAGCTGGAGGCAGAGCAGGCAGGGAGCTGGAGGTCAAGGGCCAGCTCAGCTCGATGCATCACACAGCCTCCCTTCAAATCTTACCTGCCCAACCTGCAAAGCTTTTGCAGCGAGGCAGAGCGCAAACCAATCCCCCTCTGCGATTAAAGATGGAAAAATCCCTTCTTTTATGCAATTGTGTCTCTTCTCATCTCTATTTTTGTCATTGGCTGACAGGGTGGGAAGAGAGAAGGAAAGAATGGGTAGGGAGGCACCAGAGAGAGGAAAATTACCACCAGATCAGGCAATTGAAGTGAGAAGGGAGAGAGAAGGAGAAAACAGAGGCTAATTCCTGAAGCTCCCCCCTGCAAAGAGAGCTCAGGCTCCTTTACACGTGCTTGAGCCAGGACCATAAAGCCCTAACTTTAGGAGGTTTCTCTTCCAAGGACTCATCTCCTTCCTCAAATCAGCAACATCAAGCAATGTGCTTCTGAAAATACAGCCCCAGTGGTGGTGGGTGCAAGGCTGCTGCTCTGTTCTCAGTTTTATCCTAAACTCCTGGGGTATCAGGCAGCCAGTTGCTCTCATGCTTCTTAAGAAATTCAGATGCCAATTGCAGACAGAGTTTGGGGAGTAAGGAACGGGTTACTTTGTGCCCAGCAGCCTTGCCTCAGCCATGCTCCAAGCAGAGGGGCAAACCCAAAGGTGCCACCTTCTGCCTACAAACCATGGCAGCGTTGCAGAGATTTGTGTTGGGTCATTTCCTGCTGAAATGGGAGGAGGCTGAGTGCTTGTGTCAGGTTTCTTGATTTAGGAAGCTGTCTAAAGGTTGAGATTTCAGAGAAATTTGGGGTTTGGCTTGGAAGGACTGGCTTTTTCACTGAGAACCTAACTACTGTTCAGCTAACTGCAAAGTCCCCCATCAGGAAGAATGTGTTGTGTTAAATAGTTCTGCAGAACAGTGATTTTTGGAAAACAAAGCAACAGTGACCAGAAAGAAAACCCCAACAAACAAAATAATATTTATTTCTGCCATGGCATCTCTGTGAACTGAAAATGGGATGTTTTGTTTTGCTGGGCTTGTGTGCAGAAAATGATTGGATCCAGTTGCAGACAAAAATTACATCTGGGCCTTGGAAGGGGGAAAAGGAGGGTGGGAAGATCTATGTCTGCAGAATCACTGATGCAGGAAGATGCAAGTGCTGTGTTGTGTCTAGTTGCATCATGTGTGAATCCATCAGCGACTTAAAGAAACAGCAAACTCAGTGCAACCTCTTTCTGTGGTTTTTCCATCTGCTCCCTGATCTGCTGGTGATGAATGTTTGGCTTTGCCATCTCCTGCCCTCGAGATGTCCTCTGTGGGAGCTCTGGGTGATTTTTCTCAACTGAAAAAGTACTCAGGAATATCTTCAAACTTTTATGAAAACACCTTTGTCAAATTGTTACTGTGAATGCTGCACTGCTGTTGTATCAATGCTGTTTGTTAAGGACTTCATGGGTACGGTGTCTGTAAAAATTTTGCTGTCTTCTTTCTTAAAACAGCAGTAAGATGGCTATTATGGGTGGAAAACAGGCTACTTCAGCTTATAGATTTGGGTGCAAGTCCATAATATACTGATTGTGAGGTCGAAGTTGTTCTGTGAAACTGAAGATTGAGTTTAGCCTTGGGAATAATTCTCTTCCCAAACCCTTGTGCACGACTTAGTGTTATACTCTAAACCAAACCCTTCTCTTATATTGCTCATTGAATCTCAGGAGAGCTGTCTGCCTCCACAAGGAATCCATCAGCCCATACCAACAAGCTTGTACCCATGTCTTGACCAGCTCACGGACTGACCGTTTTCATTTTTAGCCCAGTTTTTTTTTTGTTTGGTTGGTTTTTTTTTTTTTTTTTTTGTTTGTTTTGTTTTGTTTTGTTTTGTTGGGTTTTTTTGGGGGGGAAAACAGTTCTGTGCCATACGAAGCAGTGTGTAGGTGTCTCTGTCTATCAGTTTCCATAGTATGCTTAAGCCTGTCAGCTAATGTCTCCCAGTTTTGACAGAGGTAGAAGTCTCAATGATATTTCATTCCTAGTAGTTTTCTAGCATAGGCAGTGGAGGAGAGGGCAAACCCCATTGCTGCTCCCCCTGAAGGGAAGAGATCTGCACAGTTCATACCTCTCTTAGACATAAGAGACTCCACCTCAGCAGAAGGTATTTTGAAAAATCAGGCAGAAGGATCCCTTTTCATTTATTTTCCATTTGCTCACTCACCCATTGAAGGATTTGCTTTTTCAAATGAGCAATGACTACCACAGAATGGTCCTGGGGAGCTCTGTCTCTGTTGTGCTGGGCTGGGAGCTGGCAAGAAGGTGGTAGGAGTTGGGTCAGACCTGGATGCTTCTCTTCCTGCCTGTCCCAGGACCTCCTATCCCAGTACATCCCCATTTGTAATGATTACAAAAGACTTGTACTTGACATCTGAAATACAGCCTTAATTACTGTGGGAGGTTTCAGTATTAGTGGGTTGGTGCCACACAGATTTTGGACATTCTGTAGAAACACCCATGATTTCACTGACTCATAACGAGAGCAAGGATATTTGCCAGACACAGCACAGCCCCCAAAATATTTTGCAGTGACAATCGGGGCCATGCTGCCTTTTGCTCTGCAGCAATTGCAGGAATTGTACATTAACGCGAGACAATGACACTGCCCTGATGTTGGCCAAGCTTTGTGCTGCTGAACTTTACACTAATGCCTGCGTGGAGAATGACTTGGGTCAGACAAGAAAAAGGCTGAAAAGCTGTTGGCTGCTACCCCAGAGATCCTCTAGCGGTTCCACATCCCCTCATTGTGCCGTCATTTGTGCGCACGAGTTTATTACCAGAGAAGGGCTGTTGTGTTAGCAAAGACTGTCCTCAATGGTGGCAATTTGGTTTTGTCATGGTAATACAGCACTGATGCACTGCAGACACAAAAGTGAGTTCTGCATGGCTTGGCAAAGAGATTTTCACATAGCTGCTGGGTGAGTCCATTGGTTTCTCAGTGTTCCTGAACAGGAGTGGGTCAATGGCAATTTTTAGGAAGGCAGATGCCCCTTGCTGAGCTTGTCTGACTATAAAGTGCTACACAAGACGTGCGACGTACATAGCATCCTCAACCCTCTGTGTAACTCACAGACTGTTAAAAGTGCACAGCAGGAATGAGAACTCTTTTAATCCACTGAATTTGCTGTTTAGCATGACCTGAATAATCCGGTGGGGCTAACGTGATCTTCAGCACTAGCACTCAACTGCCTGTTATTCCCTTTGAAGCTGCAGGATATCAAAAATATCTGACTGGTTTGGACTTGGATAGTGCCTGTGTGTAATTTGTTTTTCAGTGATATTGTTCCAGGCTCTGCTGTTCTCAATGCCAGTGAGGCTGTTCCTGTGTGAACTTTTTAGATAGGATCTCTCTCGATCATGCTACTTCTTCTGTTGACCACAGCTGCCTGTTCATCATCACTTCCTTTATGTTTTCTCTTTGGTGGGAAATGAAAAGTAGAGGAGGGCAGAGCCAGCGTAGGGAAGCTAAAAATGTGTCAGTAACTGCCTAGCAGGAGGCAGACTCTTTCCTCCAGATTGCCGGATACATGAAGGTACAGCCTTGATTGGTGCAAATTGCCATAGATGAGAAACTATTCGTATTCATTCAAATTTATAGCAGCTCTGTGGATGTTTAAATTCCTCCCCCTGTTTAGCAGTGCCCTGATGAGCCACAGCACGGAACTGGTGGATGATGGAGATGAAGAATTGAACCAAAACGTGGCTGATGATCTCAGTGGTCAGTGTGTGGTTACACCTTTCTGCAGAATGCGTATTCTTTCTCAGAGAAATAATCATGTGGGAAATGGAGATGTATTTTTGGGAAGGGTCTCCTGTTACTCCAGACCTCTCTGGTTGTGTCTGACTTGTAATCTGACAGCCCTTTCTGTCACTGATGTTAAGAGCTTCTCTGGGGTTATGAGAAAAGACAAACTTTCCAACCTAGCATCCTTAAGAGGGCATCCAAATGCTACACTCTACAAAGGGATTGAAATTAGCTCTAAATGCAGTTGGCTTTACCTGCTTTATGAAAAAGAGAAATATATTTTAAAAGGATATGTTTCATGTAATCATGCTGGGTTTATCAAGCGCAGAAAGATGTCTCCTAACAATACCCAGGAAGATTACAATTGTCAATCAGAGCAGAGGTCCTGTTCGTGCCTCTTTGCCTCCCTCCCCTGCTGCTCTGATTTTTTTGGGCATAGCAGCACTGAACAAGGTGAAGAGTGTAAAGAAAGCTATTTAACCATCAAAAGACAGTGCCAGCCAAGCACAGAGTGGAATTTTGGCTCCTCAGTGCCAATAATGAAGTTTTCAAAGGGCAAAATGTGCACAACAGCAAGAGTGGAAGCCATCCTGTGTGGTCCCATAAATGGTACACTCCTTCTGGGGCTCCACAATAGCACAAGGGCTGCTGCAAAGTGGGCAAAGCACTTCTTGAAGGGCTCGTGGAGCTTTTCAGCTCATTGCAGGATCCTCAGAAACCCTCAGCATCCTTCTCCTCTTGGCACGGCAGGGTCGATAAAATCAGATCAAGGCTTAGTATTTCTAAACAAAAGGGAGTGGTTAAATGGGCTTTTAAACACTGGATCCTGTCCAGCTCGTTGGGAGGCAGAGCCCAGAGGGGTGGGGTTGAGGAGAAAGCTCAAGGTGCCAAACTTGGGGTAGAGTGGCACTTGTGGGCAAAGTTGTTGGAAAGTCATTTTGCTGCTTGTGTTGCACAGAGTGTGTGTGTGTGTGTGTGTGTGTGCAGAACAGATTGGCAGACGCCTGTGCCCATGGAGGCGGGCTGGGGCCGGGGGGAGGCTGCTTTGGAAAGGTGCCAGTTGTTCCATGGGCTTTCTGCCATCAGGAATTTTTTCCCCCCCTTCCTTTCCTCCCCATCCCAGCCCCCAAACGCACACGAACAGGCTGGCAGGAAGAGCATGCTGAAAAGGATCTGACAGTTTGAACAACACTCGATGACTTAGTTTGTTTTCCCTGACTTTGCGCCAGCAAGCAGGTCTCTGGATGAAAGACTTTATTAGGCTTTTAGAGCCACTGTGACACAGGTCTTTCTTTGACCTGAGGTACTTGAGAAGAAATGAAAACAACGTGTAACTTTCATGGAGTTGAAAGACTGCCCAAATGGAAGAATACGGTTTACAAGGGATCCAAAGTATCACAAAACATTTCCCAGGGTGAAGCGCGGCAGAGCAGAGCGGGGGGAGAGCCCATCCTGGGAAGAGGGAGAAGGCATTCCGTGGCTGCTCGTGATGAGGAGGAAAGCTGATCTGGCTAATTAGGAGATGATGAGGTGATCGCATCCAGCGGAAGGTGCCATAAGCAGTCATCAGCTTTCGGAGTGTCCAGTGGAGGGAAGTGGTGGAAATTAACACTTATTGTCAGGAGCTGCCTGGGCTCTGGCACGGGGCTGTGTGCTCAGCACTGCAGCTCCTGCTCTGCCCGCTCTGCTCAGACCTGGCAGAGCCATGGAAGAAAAGCCATGGAAGAAAAGCCACGTGAGAAAAAAAAAAAAAACCATGGAAGAAAAGCCATGCTCTGTTAGCAGTGGTAGCATCCACAAGTAAAATGTAGGACAGTTGGATCCTCCTCCTCCCACAGCGATGCTGGATAGTCTTAAAAGGGTCGGAGCTGGTTCCAAACACTACCTAAATTATCCCCTCTTCAGTCCTCAGGGATAGAGGGAGAATTTCTCATTAACTTTCTGTATGCCTACTTTACTCCTTAAGGAGCTTGGTTGAGGAGTTTGAACAAGAAAACCAAGAATTAGGCTTTGCTTATAAAAAAAAATAAACAAGCCCCTTGGTGAGGAAAGAGGAAGCATCAAAGAAATGGGAGGTACCACAGAAGGAACAGTGCAATGGGTATTAGGAGTGAGTAACTTTGTGAAGGAGACCCTCCACTTGAAAAAGTAATTTTAAAAAGGGTGATTCATCCTTTTTCTAAAGTCTCATAGAAGGAAAAAGATGGCAGGCCAGTTTGTAGAACTGAAATAGTTTCTGAAAACTGAAGAACAGATGACTGAGAAACAAGAAATACTGTTGCTGGCTTATCAGTCTTGGAAGAGAATCACAGAAACTGAAACTGCATCTTTTTAAGCCTCAGTAGGCTGGGGAAGGAGTTTTCATGGTTACAAGCCATGACTGAGAAGTTTTTCTGCAGCTCACTGCAGGCCTGATCTTTCCTCATACTGAAAATGAAATGCTACAATCAGCGAAGACGGTGATTCCAGCAGCTCTGGGATGGGATTTGCCACACAAGGACATCATCTAGGAAAGATCTGGGGAACAGCCAAGTTTTTCTAGCACGACTAATCACAGCTTCTGCTCTCTTAAAACTTTGCTCTGTTGATAGTGCAAAGGGATGAGGACTTTGAGGCCCCATTCAGCTGTCATGGAATCACAGAATCACAGAAAGCTTTGGGTGGGAACAGATCTTACAGCTCATCTCGTTCCACCCCCTGCCATGGGCAGGGACACCTTGCACCACCCCAGGCTGCTCAAGCCCTGTCCAACCTGGCCTTGGACACTTCCAGGGGTGGGACATCCACAGCTTCTACGTCACTAAGATGTGACAACAGCTATGTTTGCACAGAGCCACCACCACCTAGAGTCACTTTACTACAGCTTTACTCTCTCCAGAGGAATTGCTCTCCAGTTTGCTCATAAGCAGGATTTTTGTCAGGCTGTCAGGGAGCTGTGGCTCTGGAAGTGCTTGGTGATACCCCCAGGTCTGCAGCAGAGGCCTGCAGGATGCCCCCGGGGAGCTTGGGTTTGCATCATGCCTCCATTGAGCCCAAATTGTGTCACCTGCTGGCTCTGTGGAAGCAGCACACAAACCCTCTCTGCAAAGGTTCGATGTTCACAATGAACTTGTGACCAGGAGGCCTGGAGGAAGCTGACTCCAACACAGAATTTGCTCCTGTCCCTTTTCTTCCAGGCCCTGGTGTCACTGCTGTGTGTGTGCAGGAGCACAGGGACGTGTCTGTGTTTCTTGTTTCCTTTCTATAGGACTGAATGTTCTGAGCGATCATGTTATTGTATGTGTCTGATGAGCCATATGGAAGCTGTGAGGCTTCAGGAGTGTTTTGGGAATATAATGCCAGGAACTGATAATCTCAGCAGCTCTTCCTTCATATTATCACATTGCTTTTGCTGCCATACCCACTTAGAGCTATTTACGCCCCTTCCCCGAGAAGCTGGTGTTTCCCTGCCACATTTTTTGCTCTCCATGGGATAGAAAGGCTTTGGGAAGTGCCATTTGAGGCTCATTGCTACTCAGAAATGCTTTACAGAGCCTGTTCTGTTGTCAGGCTGCCTGCATAGAGTTTACAGCATGAAATAGCTCAGGCTCTCTGCTCGGAGGGATCCTGGTTTTGCAGTACTATTAGGCAGACAAAAGGTGAATTAGCCCCACTCTGTGAAACAGCCCTGACACGGGGAGGTGCTGCTCTGTCACCACCATTATTTCACAAACTGGTTTTCTACGGTCTTTGATTCCAACAAGGCAACTTGCAGAACACACAAAGGATCAGATTGTATCTCCTAGCGCTGGCCACCGTTTCCTTCCTGTGGGACATCGGCGGCTGCTGCTTTCTCTATTTCCACACCTTTGCATCTCCCAGCCTCCCTCCAGAAAACCCACTGACAGTTGTTTAACAGTTTCAGTAGCGAGTCAGGCAGTGGGCATTTTTCCATACTGTGTGTTTTTCTTCTCCTGTGTTCGAAGAGCCTGTTCTTCCCCTGCACCTGTGGAGCTTGTTAATCTCTGCAGAAGATTCAGTTCTTTGACAGCAATCCAAGCCTGCACCATCTGAGGCAAACTGCATCCTTCTGCCCTTTGAATGATCCTGATTTTCCTTTGGTCTGGCTCAGCCCTGCAGAGGAAAGGACAGCTGACAAAACTGGGGAGGGATCCTCTGAAAGGGGTGGACAATTTGAAAAAGTCTAATACTCCTTGCTGTGCATCCAATGGCCAAGACATGATGCTTGACCCTGGGGTGGAGCTGGGGCTCCACGTGTCTCCTCTCCATGCACATGAGCTGTTAACAAGGCTGTATTGGATAGCCTCAAGGAATGAGGAATTATGACCCCTCCATGTGACAGATAAAGGTACCACAGGGACAGTAATGTCTCCTCCAAAGGTCCTTATCAACATGGGGGCTTCCAGCCCCACTGTGTGACCAGGGCATCCCAGTGATTCAGCTCTTTCCAAGGAATGCATTGTTCAGTGTCTGATGCAGCCTCAGCTCAGTATGGAGCAGTTCGAGATGATTTTCACATTGAGTTGTTTTTCATGCTAAAGGCAGGAATTGTGAGACCTCTGCTAAAAGTTTGCCTCTCCTTGAATGAGTGAATGCAACTTAACTAACTGGAAAGGCTTTAATTATCATCCAGTTCTTGCAGGAGTGTCTAACCTGGCTTAAGAGCTTTTTGAATCCTTTTAGCCCCTTGAGTTTTCTTAACCCCTGTGATATGTTTCATGATCCCTGCAGCCTCTGTGTGCTGCACTGGGGATAAATGCCAGGCAGTTTTAGCATTATGCATCTTACGAACCCAGCTCATCCCTCTATGGGCTGTTCATTTCCATATGAAACATTTCTTTAAATAGCAACACTCTCAGGGGCTGATTTTATTGTCCTTGCTGTGGCTCAGATCACTCATAGTGCCCTTTTGAACATCATGACTTATTGTTTATTTCTGCTGATTTTTGTGGCCCTGTAATTACTTCTTACCCATCCATTTTTCGTACAGGGAGCCTTACCCTCCAGTCTGGCCCCAGAACTCTGCCACATTCCTGCCAGTCACATGAGTCTCTGAGCAAGGATCTTGCTCTGGCAAGAAAATCCTGGTCTTTAGGATCTATCTCCATTTCTCCAAAGGAATAAAGGGGCACCTGCCCCACTTTGCCCCAGAGACAAAGAGAAGGAAACTCCATCCCAGTGCATGAGGTGGTGGGAGCCCCATGGGATGCCTATGAACACCTTGGCAGAGGTGGAGTGCCCCTGGGGCAGCCTTGGATTACTGGAAACCAAAAACGAGGACCAAGTGCATCAGTGGGGGGAATAAAAGTAATTTGAAAAACAACACCTAGCATTTCCAGAGCAGGAAAGACAAGTCAGTGAGGTGGATATTTTATTTGATTGCTCTTTGGTGTTTCTAAGAGGATTGGTTTAAGGAGAAAGGTTGGTAAACAAATAACTTTGCTTTTTCAGTTAGTTCCCTTGAATGTACATATTTTTTGATAATGAAACCTCTGTGCATGTCCCCTTGTTTCAATTTCCCCTCAAATTTTAATTTTCTTTATAGGAAATAAATGTGCCTGGTTATTTCTTAATAGCTTTTCTGTTAGTCCTGGCAAAGTTGTCCATATATATACATGTATATTTTTCTAGGTGGTTCTTCTTTTCCCCAAATATGTGTGCTGATCTTCTGTGCTCTTTTAACATCTTCCAGGAGATTTCCATTCCCCACATCAAGTCTTCCTAAATTGTCTCTTTAATCCCCAGGTTTTTAGTGCTTGGCAATGCTACTTGTTCTGAAGTGCCATGATGGGAAGGTGGAGGGTTTTTTTCCCCCTCATTAGCTGCTTTTAACATTCACCTCCTTTGTTTGTGTATCTTCTTTAGATTCCCTTCCCTTTGTGGGCAGGGCTTTGCTCTTCTGAGGTGTTAATAAGCCTCTGGCAGAGACGACATCTGTGGCAGAGGACATTAAGTTCTGAAAAACATACTTCTTCTGTTATGAGGCCCGTTACCTCATCTGAGCAGCAACTACAGCTTTTAAAGAGCAAGGACAAAGGAAACATTGGCTCAGGGCTGCTTCATGGTTGGGTGTTTTTTTATATATCAAAACTTGAGCTCAAAGTGTTTATATGGGAGAGGGGGGAAGAGACTACTGAGTGGAGGAACATTAGAGGAAAACTTGTGAAGGGGAAAGGAAAAAGAGAAGAGGCTATTTAAAAATACTGTGCATTGCTTAAACCAACACCTAGCGAAGGATAAAGGCTCTGCAGTGTGTATACGTGATCCATCCATCTGTTCATCCCTTTCATCCAATCCTATAGGCATGGGTATCATAAGAAGGAATAAGAGCAGTTAAAGCTTCCCCATCACAGGCATGTCAGATGTTCCACACTGAACGAGATCAAACCAGGGATTTGCAGCCTGTGGGATGCAAAAAGATGCCGTGGAGGGATAAGTGCTCTTCCCTTCCTCTATTGACAAATGGGAGGGGATCGTTTTGAGCAGGATGGAGAGCAGGGCACTGGTATCACCCTCACAAACGGGGGTAACAGCTGGGTTACCACCTCCCTACTACCAGGTGTAACTCAGTTGCAATCTGAGTGCATCAAGATTGATGCTCCTGCCTTCTCCTTAACCTTATCCCCTGATATGACTTATCAGCTAAATGTTTTTAGCAAAAAGAGGGAGGTGCTAGTTCAGACCTCAGGTGTTTGCACTCTAAAACAATTTTTAATTAGAATCAAAGAAAAAACATTTTTATCTCCTCCACGCATTCTACCCTCCTCTAAATTTCCTGTGATTTACCTGGGAATATTATTTTTGCAATGTTTTCCTTAATTCCCCATTGTTCCCCGGGATGTTGCAGTGCAAACACCTCAGTGTGCTTTCTGGTCTGTGAAAGTCATTCTGACACGACATTCTGGCTGACATGTTCCAGTCTGTTTTTAAATGAAGGTATCAATTACTTAGTGCTAGCTGAGCACCTTGTTGGCTATCAGGTGGTTTTGCTGTAGCATTTTCATAGTTGTTGGTATCTTGAAAACTGAATAAAACAAAAAGGTTCATTGCACAAGGTGCAGTTTTTAATCTTTCTGTCTCCGGTTGTCAGTGCATGGAAGAGGAGTGCTTGCCACAAACTGGGGGGGGCTGAATGACAGTGGTTTTGTCACTGTACCTGAACCATTTCATGTCTGTGCCTTTACAGAGCTCTTAGCAGCAGTGGGGGGATTGGATGGTGCTGCTTATCAAACCCCCTCCATGCCCTGACCCACAGCGTGGGACCCACCTGGCAGCCCCCCACCTGTGTCCTTAAGCAGCAAATCCCTTTGCCTGGGGCCTGCTGCTGTCTCCCCAAGGACACCTTTCCTGAAGTATCTGTTCTCCACTCCTGAAAGGCATCCAAACCCCTGTGTGAAAGCTGAAATGAAAAACTGGCTGGCACATGTTTCCACCGTGGAAGGAGGTGACTTCTGCGCCTGCAGATTGACGGTATCGCTGCTGCTGGCATGACAAGTCTCTGCGTGCTGTAACCCTGGCACCAATCAGTGCCACGGATGTGAGCTAGCCTCCTCTTTCATTACTCTCACTAGCTCCTTCCCTTCCCTGCTTAGGAAAAAGAGCTATTTATGGACCTGGACAAGGTGACCTCCATATGGCAGATTCTGCCACTCACCGTGGGGACTCAAGCTAGGCACATGCTCCTTGGGCAAGCCAGAGAGACTCTCAAGCAGTGGGCACACACAAATGTGTGCTGCTTTCAAAGCAGCAGAAATTTTGTTGTTTCCTTGTTTTGCTTTGTTTTGTTTTTAATAAAAAAAGGATTAAAAAAATACTCATAAAGCAAACACTTCTGTTTTCCTCTGAGCATTTAAGAATAGCAATGCATTTCTGCAGATTGCATGTTTGGAATATTCTGAACTTTGTCTGGAATACTCTGAAAAGATCCCAATATAAATGCTTATCTATGTATTCCCCCCAGACAGAGAGAACTGAATTCCTGTGCACGGAGAGACGTCTGTCTCCCTGTAGCATCAATCCCCACTTTATTCCTACCCTGGGGGACTGCACAAAAGCAGTTTTCATTGGGCAAATCTGTGCCAGTGTAAGCAAGGTGACCCAAATTTTTAAAGAAAAGGAGAGGCTGAGGGGAAGCGTGAAGGAGGAAGCTGAGTAGGAGGGAGGATGCAGAATCCCATGGATGCAGAGAGGGGCTGATCTGGGCTCTCACAGGTCACATGAGGATGCGTCTCTGCCTTCGATCTGTTTAATTTGATCAGGCGTCAGAGGTGTTGCACGGTGACCAAAGTCAGAGGAGAGGAGCTCTGTTCCCTGCAGCCTCAGACAAGCACAAGTGCAGATTACCACTGTCCTTTGCGTGCTGTGTCCTAGAAAAGGCAGGCGAGCCCAAGTGCCACCATCCCCGTGCCAAATCTGCTGTTTGACCTGCGAGCTGCAGCCCTGCTGCTACAAACAGATTTACACAGGTTTAGTTAGCCACCAGCCAGTATTTTTTTATTTCCATGTGCATCTAAATAACTGTCAGTATTGCAGTAACAAAATGGCCTTTTTAGTGAAGAATCACTCTTAATTATACTGGAGCCTGGATTCCCTTGCAGCTCCATGGCCCTAATTTCCAGCTGAGGGACCCAAGCTTCCCCGCAGCTGCAGAATTTTCTGTGAAACCCTCTGGGTGTAGTAGTGGGCTTTCAACAGGGACATAATGTGCTGAGAGCTCCTAGTTGCACAAAATGGCTTTAAAACATATATATATGCAAGCTGTAAGGCAAGGAAGAGCATAATCTGTCCTGTGCATCGTTGCCTCCCATTGGATTTCCTCGAGGAGATGCAATTGTCCGTATGCAGCTTCCAAAGTGGAATGTGCTGTTTGGGTTGTTGCAGGACATGTGCAACACACAGAAAGGCAAAAAATCTTGTCTTGCTATTTGTGGCAATTTATATTTGGAGCTGCTTGAATAATTCATGGCAGATCTTAACCATTTCCTTTTACGTGATGCTTATTCAAAGGTAATTTTTCTCATTATCTGACTATTTTTGCTTATACATGTTTGATACATGGTAATAGAGATAAACCTGTCAGAATTGCCTCCTTTTTATGCTGAACAAGGAACTTTACTGCAATGAGCAAAACAGTAGCAGCTCAACAGTTCCTGGTTTATTTGGCATCTGAAGAGATGTGTTGTAGCATCATCCCTCTCCCTTTCTGCTCAGCTCCTCACTGGAATGCTCGTCAAAAGCAGGTATCCTGCTCATAAATCCCTTCTCCAGGCAGCAAGGGGAGCAAACACAGTGGATGTGTATTTGTAGCCAGCAGCAGTCCATGAGTATGGATGTGCAGAGTCCTGTGAGAGGCACTCATTAAAAGTATTTCATAGTTTGTTTTCAAGAATATGTTAAAATCCATCTTTCTGTTGATACATAAGTTAATATTCTAAGGGTGTTTACAAGTCCAAGTACCTAATTTAAAATCTGAGGGGGTATCTTAGGTTGGTATTTCAGCTGTCTTTGTGCAGGTGCATGTGAAAATCCACATTTCACAAACCACAGCCATTACTCTGCTCTCTTCCTGGTCATGTTCCTGCTAGTCAGGTCTCATTTCCAGGAATGCCCACCCTGTGCTCGGTTCAGTCAAACAGCAAATGAGGCAGAGTCCCTACCTGGGGGACTGCAATCACTGTGAATTTTCAGCCTCCAAATGCAGATTCTCGATGCTTCATTAGAGAGGCCACATTTGGAAACTGTCCTCCAGGGAGGGACACAGTCCAATGTCTATCGAAAGGAGGAAAACAAAAACCTCCCCTTAACATCATTTTTGTAGGCTTTGGAGCAGACCTGAAATGTTTTTCTGTTCATCATGTTTTTCTGTTCTTTTTCGGAATTACTCTTTTCTCATCCCTCCCCTTTCAAAATCCCTGTTGTCAGGTGGGAACGTGATTCTGCTTTCCAGGCTGGGCAGATTCGATCCGTGATGGGAATTTCTCATTGAGTACAAATATATCTGGGGGATGTTAACTGTCCTGCATGACCTGCTGGCTGTCACTTGATTACATAATTTATTTTAGGGTGGTTTGGCTGGGGTTTTTTTTCATCAGGATTTGTATCTAAAAGCACCTCTCCTAAGCTCTAGATGCTTGCTAGCCCTGCCCGGCAGTCTGCCAGTTCCAACCAGCCAAAAATATATCACCTTCCTTGGCTTGTGGCATTTTTGTATCTTTAAAAGTTAATCCAGCTCTAAGCTGGATTAATAATGGAACATCCCTTTAACCAAGGGCACGTAAGGTCAAGGCAGAGCTATGTGAATATTCCAGGCTGGTAACCAGAGAAGTAAATTTTTTTGTCCTATATGAGACCCAAACTGATTTATTTCAGCATTATTTTTGCTGCTGGACTGGAGGAGGAACAGAGAAGTGGAAACAGGGTGAGACTGAGGGAAGAACAGACAACCTGAGAGGTCCATGATGCTGTGGGGTGTTGGACCAGCAGGCCCTAAAGGCAAGAAGACAGGTCAGAAAAGCCCCAGCGTTCGGTGGGGGGGAAGCTGAGGGCGAGATGAGCTCTTTGCACAGATTAAAGCGAGGCAGGCTGGCACGAGGACGCCTTTTGGAGCGACAGCGAGCACACTCAAGCTGTGTTCGCGTGGTTGGTGTCGTCACCCGGGCACTTTGATGTGCCCTGCAGAGCCCGGCTGTCTGTCATCCCTCGGCGGCGTTATGTAACACGCTGCTCAGATCACTGACTGGGCACCCTCCGAGCAGCAAAATGCTTCTCCTTGTTACCCCCCCGAGTAAAGGAGGCACGCAGAGATCTTCAGATGCTCCCCTCCTCCCGCTTTCGCTTCAGAGCCTTTAAAAATAAAGTGGAAAGGAAATGGAGGGCCTGGGTTTTTTGCTCCCATGTGGGGCTGTTTCTGTCAGAGGATGCTTGTCTGGAGCCTGGTTTGCCCCAGGGTTGGAAGTGATGTTAGAGCGGCCAAAAATGTGATGGTAGGTTGGGCTGATTTTGCGTTAGAGCAGTGTCCTGGTGAAGCACACACTGGGGGTCAGATCCAGCAGCACAAGCATTAAACCCCGGTGAACCTGGGCTGCTGCTTCTGAAGGCAATAGGAAATTCAGGCAGCTGGAAGCCTGTGTTTTGAGGGCTGCTATTTTTTTCCCTTGAATTATTTTTCTCTTCCTTTTCCTCTCTTGAAGCCCAGAAATCAATGCTTTTCAAAGATCCCCTTTGGATAGGTTTCTGAAGTGTTCTCTTTATTGTCTATTTTAGTGCTTTCTCTCCCCATTTCTCCTACTCTCTGACATGGGTTGCTGGGGTGACTGGAGCAGGGAGGACACGCTGCTTCTCATCAGTGAGGGGTAAACCATGATGCCTCCAGTCCCTGTGTGCTCGTTGGGTGGGCTGTGTGCACCTCCTGGGATTATGGGATGTATCTAACCCTGAGGCTGTGGGTGCTTTAGGGATCTGGCTTCAGGGAGGGTTTCAACTCCATGGGCAGATGTAAAGCAGAACTCTGTTAGCCTTAGTCTTTGGAGTAAAGGACTGATTTGGTCCTGCTTTCTCCACCCTAAAGTATTTCACTTATTCTCTCTGAGCCTTCCTGGCAGAGCCTTCAGCTCTTGGGTGCTTTAACAAGGTTGTAAAGAGCAAATAATGTAACAGAAACAGCGTGAAAACTTATTAGATTGAGAGACTTGACCTTTTCTTCTCAATGCTTCCAGGAGCCTGTGCATCATCAGCTGTCTGAGGGGTCCTGCTGGGCACCCCAATTCCATCAGCCTTCAGGCCCTGCACTTCCATGGAGCTCATGGTTTAAACTGTCAGGGTACAAAGCTTGGATTTGAGCACAAAGTACCTTATAGCTTGGACTGCTCTGAGGGAATCGTGCTTGAAACACATGTAGGAAACATATTCATCTATCTATATATTCATCTATAAAGATACTGCTGCTGAAGCAGGTTTATTGAAGATCCCATCGTGTTTATCAATGATGGATGAATCACTGATATTTTTAATACCAATCCCCCAAAATACTAAACCCAGTGCGTCAGGCAGCGAAATCACGAACAGAGCCACGCAGAGATCTCCTAACCAGGCCAAACGCTTCTGCCTTACCTATAAAATCCCATGCTGTAAGAGACATTAGCTGTAAACTCCTAACAGATGGGGCTGTAACAAGCTGTTACAGAGCATCTCCTCTGCGGTGGGGTTGTGCTGCTGAAATGGTGCCACGTGGCTGTCTGAGCCCTCACGCTACTGAGCCGAGCTGGAGGAGGAGGAGGCTGTCATCTGTCTAGGTGTTGATGTCCTGCCCATCACCTGGAGGTCCAGCCAAGCAGTGACCCCCTGTTAGACTCACTAGGCTCCTCTGCACATTTAGGAACACCTTGAGGAGAGCTCCCTCTTGTTAAACATGTGCCTTTGCTGTCCCGAACGTCTCACAGGTGATTTGGAGACGGTTTAGAGAGCAGGACAGGTTTTGGGGCAGGCCACGTGCATCTCTGGCACATTAAAGGGTCGGTTCTGTGCAGGGTTTTTTCCTCTCTCACCTTTTCAGGGTGGGAGTGAATGAGATTTTATCTGGGCAGTGACTGAGTTGGGTTTGGCACATAGAGACCTGTGGCGTGTGCACAGTTATGGGGATGCATATATAAATATATGTATATACATATGAGCACCAAAATGTGCACACAGGTATATTATAGGTGCATTTGTATATTTGAATCCTGAGCAACCCTATTTAAATATGAGAAAGGAACCCTCCAGAAAAAGAAGTCGATCTGCAAGTTTTCAACGTGACAAAATAAATAAAACAGCAAACATTAGAAGTGGTTTTATACAGAGGTGACATATTTCATTACACAATTCCCCAACTCTCTATGATCTAGGGATGCACTCTCATCTACAGTGTGTTTGAGAAGACAATAAATGTTTTTTCCTGGTTTTTTAGTACATTTGCCTTAATCTTGGGTCATTCCTCCTGCACCAAACGAACTGGAGCTCTTCTGAAGCCTTGAAAATCATTGCTCCATAATCCTGTAATGATAAGCAGGATTACCTGCAGTGTGACACGTGCAGGACTCATCTTTGCATGACGCTGGTGTTGGTTACCTGGGCAGGCGTCTCAGCTGCCCTGAACAAGAGGGGCACAGAGGCTTTCCCAGGTCTCTGCAGCACCTTCACCTCTTGTGACTTCCCCTGTCCTGAAGCATTTTATCATTTTATCAGGCTGTTTGCCCTCAGACTGAAGAAGGACCATGAAAAAATAAAAATACTCTCTAAAATCAGTTAATTAAAAAAAATTATTTTCAACAAATCCATCTGCAAGTCATCTAGGCATTTTTCTTTAAAGGTGAGGATTTAATATTTAAAACTCAGCCCCAACTGTTGGTCTTGGTCTCTGCTGTAAGAATGGATTGAACTCACTCTTTGCTGCATTCAGCTGGTGCAGAAGCATCAGGTCCAGGAAATAAATGGGCCCCCTGTGCAACTTGTGAATAATTCAGGTGCCTCAAAATCACACAAGGGAATTTTTTTTTTTTTTTAAATAACGCCTAATCAGCCCTTGGCACACAATGCCACGAGAGTTTAATGAGATTCCAAAAAGAGCCATCTCCAAACAGCTGCAGATTGAGCTTGTGTGTGTAAAATACATAATTTTGTGCCTGGGTGTGTTTATGTGTATATACAAACACAAGAATGCAATAAAATAGTTGGGAAAAGTGAATGCTGTAAGAAAAAGGAGATTCAAATGAATTTAGTACTACCCAGCTGATATGCTTTTTTTTAAGTGATCTTCTGAATCTTCAGTATGTCCTTGTTTATTTTCTTTGATTGTGCTTTGATTTAAAATTCTAGACTTATTAAATGCCATAAAAAGAAACATTTACATAATTTACAAGCTCTTTATATGAGCATTTTAATAAAAGAACACACCTTTAAATCAAATCACAAAGGCATATGACATCTTTGAAGGAGAAACTTATATTCCCAAACACAATAAACATTCTTCTATTACTATGTTAATTTGGAAAACAGGTCATGGGAAATTAAATTGCTTAAAATAGGTCACCAATTATAACTCTGCATTCTATTAAAGCAAATGCATCTCTGAAATCTTTATTAGTTTATTTTAATTAAAGGCAGAAAAATATTCAGTGTTAAATTATTGCCATTTGTATGTTTTACATTGATACGGACACACATTTATTATGCAGTGTAAAATGCTGCACATCTTTTTCATTATGATGCTTGTATTGTTCTTAGTTACTCTACCCATAAAGTAAGTCTGTAATAATGTTGTGTTTTAAACATAAAAGGAGGGGAGCCCAAATGAAGTAACAGTGCAAATTTAATTTGATCATTTATAAAAGGAAACGCAAAAGCAAAGGCTGTCTGTATATGAAAATAGTCATTGACATCCTCAAAATTGTTACAGTGTTGGAAAGGCCTGAATTCCAATCGCGTCCCGTAGCAGCATGGCTGTTCATGTTATGTTTCTAAATTAAGTACTTTGGGGTACATTCCCCGTTGATGTTCTCTCATAAATTCATTAATACCAGTGGTAATTACTGCACCAGCCCATGGTGAGAGCTGGAACCTGCCCTACATGCCTGTGTTTGCAAACACCATTCCCAAACCGGGCTGCAGCCTTCAGCAGAGCTTGAAATGATTCTGAATTGTGTGCCTGATCTCCTGGGCCATGCTGAGAGCCCACGGTTCGTGTGATGCACACACACTTGTCCCTGCACTGCTCTGGTTAAGGCAGGCTAAATAAAATCTATTCCTTTAGGCTGGAAGAGGTCTTTTTAGAGTTTAAACCCTGTAAAGGAGAAATTCACCAGCAGAGAGTGAAGTGTGAATGGGCACAGCCATGATGGGATGTTACCTCTGCACTGGACAGGCTCTGCTCCACACCAAAAATAGGGGGTGTTAACTTTTTATGCACCTAAGAAATGAAAATGTTGGACATGTTCAGACTGCTAGGATGGCATGAGGGGATTTTATGGAATACCACAATCACTGGTGTGGGATTTTTAGGATTGTGTTCAGGAGCCATTCCTGAGCATACCACAGCATTGCTTGGATTCACCTGATGTTCTCCTGCTGAACGTGGTTGCCCAGCCCAGCTGGACAAGGTCACCATGGCTTCACAGAGCTGTGTAGAAATGGCCTACCCAGGTGCCACAGAGGAATTTCATGTTGTAACCTCTCCAAATCACAATAGTGAGGGTCTTGAATGCTCCTAAATAATTGACAAACAAATAGAAATGCCCTTCTACCTGTAAGCTGTTGGCTGAAATCCATCTTCCTCTCATGCTGGTCTCTGAGCTCTCTCCCTGTTTGTGGGGATGTTTGTGAGCCCTTCTGCAGACTCCAGCCAGCTCATGGGAGGGCAGCAGCCAGACCAGGTTCTCTTTAAGGTACAATCAAACCTGCACCTCCATCCTTCACTGAAATCCTTGTCTCCTGCAAGAGGTTTTGTTGTTCAGTCTGTCTTGCAGACAGTTTTGTTGTTCAGTCTTCTATGGAGGCCTGCCAGAGCAAAGCAGAACACAAGAATAGCTTTGGCTCCTTGCCAATGGACTCACCTATAGATTTCCTGTGCAGAATTTTTTTTTTCACTTCCCTTAGCTGCTCAAAGCACGTCCTTAAAAGAGGCTCAAGAGATCTTTAAGTCTAAACAATAAAAGACCTATTACTTACCTCAGAGACCAACAACAGCTCTCAAGGGTAAACCTGCATTAATTATGTATTTGAGCATTTGTATGTTATGCATTTAGACAGAATACGTGTTATTTACTGAAGAGCTGGTAATGGCTGTGAAGCAGTTGTGATGATCCAGGGTAAATAGGAATGTCTGAGGATTTCAGGACACAGAAAATGGGGATGGAGCACTCAGCATCTCACCTTGCTTGCCTGGCTGAGTTGTGGCTGCTGCTGCTCTTTGCCAGCCTTGGGATGATGTATACATGAATGGCGGTAGTAGAAAACCTCAGACTATTGCTGTTTAAGTCCTCAGATTGTTTTGTAGCCAGAATCTTCCCTTTCAAATATAATAATCTATATTTAGTTGGGTGGTTACAAAGGAAAGGAATGCTTGTTTGTTTGTGAGTCCCTGGAAGATGGGAGCTCTTGGAAATTCAATTTTTCTACCCTGTAACCATGAATGTAAACTGCCTTCTTAATGGCAAAATCCACCCAAACCTTATATAGTGCTTCTGTCTGAATGCAGTTTTTCCCCTCTGTAAGAAGATCAGGATTTCACAGAGGAATATTATCAAATATTGCTGTCTTCTTCAAGAGAGGAAGGAAAAGCAGCCAGTGTTGAAAGTACCAGAAACTGAACCTAAACACCAGTCTGGTGCCACCAGCTGTGTTGCTGCTGTCACAAATCTGGATTCAGAGACTCTTGCAGAGAAACCACCCCTCTGTAAGTCCAGGGGATCAGCTGCTGGGAATCATAGGTTTGTGTTGGAAGGGACCTGGAAGAAAGGTGCCTTTTGGCCAGAACTTTCTCCCTTTATTTTGCACTAAATGTCATTTCCGAAACAACTGCTTTCTTCCTGAATAGCTGATTTTCATTTTTCTAATATTTATTCAAATGTAATGTTGTAGATACGGACCAGATGGTTTTATGAGGATAACTTTTACTAATGACTATGTAGCTAAGCCACATAACACATTATCACTTCTCTGAAATAGTGTATATGTATTTCTTCCCACCTTGCTTACCATTGGAAGTAGTTCCCTGTTTTCAACAGAGATAAAACTTGCTACAGTCATTATTGATCACATTTATCAACACTGTTTTTCTCCGTGGACCTCATGCTCTTCCTATTGGAGTTAGTGAGCATTTATAGTTTTCTTTGAAGTTTTGACTTTGATATGTGAAGAATTTGCCCAGAAATAAGGGGTCTCTTATCACAGCAGTTGCTTCTATGAGTTAAGGTTGCATGATTGGGTCCAGTGCTCTTTCAAGTCCTGAATCAAGAAAATATTTTCTTCAGGGATGCACTGAAACATATATCAAAACATCTCTGCAATTAGTGGGATTTAAATCTGCTTAAAATTAAGAACCATCTCAAATATGGATGGCTTTCAGCCTGTTCTTCAGTGCTTTCTTGATATGCAGTTTGGATCTGCTAAGTTTTATGATGAACTTGTAAAACTTAGTTTTGAACTATTCAACACAAATCACAGTCAAACATGTTCACCAAGTCTGCAGCTTCAATTTTAAATTTCTGCAGTTCTATTTGGGTTTTTGATTGCTTTAACTTGCAGGGTATGGAGTTTGGGTTTGTTTTAAAATCTTAGTCTAGGTGCTTCCAAATGAAAAAGTTGAAATGCTCCAACTGTGCAAACAGCATTATTCTAATCTGCATAAAGATGGGTGCGGAAGAGCTGGGTATTAGCAATTCATTAATATGCAGTGAAAAGCTTATTTGCACTTTGTCTAAAAGTAACAGTAACTTCAGATTTTCTCTCATTTGCATAAGTGATACAGCACAAGACTAAACCACTCCAATAATAGTCCTTAATAGGATAATCATGTACAGACTTTATGTATAGGCTCCTGAACTGTCCATTTAGGCACATTTAAGTTAACACACAATGCACAACGAGGAGGATCGTGTTAAGGAATGTGCTAATTTGCTGAATCCAGTTTCCCAGGCAGCATTTACAGGGGTCATTTTTCATGAACTACTCTAGCCACTTAAATCATAATATTTCATCATAAACATCAAAGCCTACTGTACAGTGGGGATCATAAAAAGGCAACACAGCTGCCCCGTGCTCATATTCACCTTCAGCTTGGAGCAGTGCCTGGCTGGGGGAGAATTTTAAATATATTTACAACTTCTTACCAGCAAAGCTCAATATATAATGGTGCCTGCTAAACCTACATTAATGACCAAAATAGTCCTCCCTAGAGTTGCACCTGCCCTCTAGAAAATAAATCCTCACCTCCAGTAGGTAAACAGTTCCATCTTTGCTCACAACAGTCCTGCTGCTGAGAATTCTGGTGTGGTTCTGGGAAAAGCAGCCTCCAAAAGCTGCTCACCTGTGCTTCTCCAAAGAGATTTCTGTGGGTTTTAAACTTGTGCTCATAATCCTTCTGTGTGTTTTGGGATTGAACCCTCTGGGCTGCCAGAACTGATCCCCTTCACCAAAACATTCAAACATTATGCATTTAAGCAAAACATGTTTAATTTTAATTTTAAACTTGTCCTTACTGAAGGCATCTGGCTTCACTTGGGGCTGCTCATTTGGTGAAAGCAGAGCCCACCCTGCCCAGTGCTGGGTGGGGAGAAAATTATCAGGGTTGGAGATAATTTTTTTCTTTATTTTTTAGCAGAAATAGCATCATTTTTTAGGTGAACCACCAATCTCTCCCTGGCGGAGTTAGACAGCTTAACCTTTGATTTGCCTGCTGGAAAGATCTCTGCCTCTTCCTCTGGTTCTGGTCCCTGCTGTGGGATCACAGCCCTTCTGCGCTTGCTCTGCTGGTGTGAAAACAAAGATCCTTTTAAATGAGATAATTGGAAAGAAATGGAATCACAGAGATCTTTCCCAGTACCATTTCCCATGTGCATTTAAATGGTGACACTTGAAGGGGCCAGCATGAAGGCGTTGCATGTTGCAGATGCAAAGACACACATGAAAACCCTGTTCCAAAAATGTGGCAGCTCCATTGTCCCTTCCCTTCCCTTCCCTTCCCTTCCCTTCCCTTCCCTTCCCCCTTCCCTTCCCTTCCCTTCCCTTCCCTTCCCTTCCCTTCCCTTCCCTTCCCTTCCCTTCCCTTCCCTTCCCCCTTCCCTTCCCTTCCCTTCCCTTCCTTCCCTTCCCTTCCTTCCCTTCCCTTCCCTTCCCTTCCCTTCCCTTCCCTTCCCTTCCCCCTTCCCTTCCCTTCCTTCCCTTCCCTTCCCTTCCCTTCCCTTCCCCCTTCCCTTCCCCCTTCCCTTCCCTTCCCTTCCCTTCCCTGTAACATCAGAGGCTTTGGGGCTGCTGGTGTGCAGAGTAACAGCCTTCTGCATCAGGTTTTTCTGTCACAGAGGATTTTTAGATACAAATCCATTGATTTCTGTGTTTGGCTGCTGAGTTTCATGTGAGAACCTAATCAAGCCTGAATGTCTCTAACTTTTCTAATGCAGGCAACCTCTCCGCAGATGAACTCTGCTCTGAAATATTCATTTTGGTGGCACATCTTAATTGCATTGCAATTATTTCTGAAGTTACTCTGAGTGCTTTGCCTTTGCTGCCTCTACATTTTCCATAGGCTCTTAGAGCATCCTTTAAATCAAATGGTGCTCAGATACCATGGTGATGATTGACATTATTATGGGTGACTCTTTCTTTTGGCCTTGGACAGCAATGGCTGACAACAGAGAAGAGCATTGGCTGTTTCTGTGTCAGGGTATGTGGGTGTTTTAAAGTCCTCGTGTGAGATGGTGGGTACAGATTAAACTGTGCAGTTTAAATCATAAGGCAAGAAGAATAAAAAAAGTCATATGTGAAAATGCCAGTAAGAGAGGCTCAGCTGATTTCATGACACTGCCATCAGCATCCCTGATAATCGTGAATTCTGGCTACAGAGAAAATAGATTACACTCTTTTTGCAGGGGTGGAATATGGATCTGCTGAGAAAGCAATGTGATTTTCTGCCTTGGCTTTGTGTGTGTACCAGCATGTATGGGTGGAGGTGCGTTAGATATTCAAATCTTTTGCCTCTGTAGCATAAATGTCTTGATTTAGTCTTGTAGGCAAAATATAGGGCCAGAAATTCAGCCTGCAAATGTGATCTCATAGGGGTGTCTGTCAATTCAGTTTTCAAAATAATATGTGTATGTGTTCACACACACACACAAACACAGAAAGATGTTTCCCTTTGGACCCAAAGATTTTCATTAGAACAGCCCTGATCAAGCCCAGGAGAAAAAAAAAATGCAAAATGCTGCAGTGTGGATGGTTCTATAAACTGAAACCCTTTTATTGAAAGCAAAAAAAATCGGAGTCAGATTTTTGATGATTTTTATTTTACCACAAATTAGAGTTAGATCTGGAATTTTCAGCCCAAACCTTAGAGACTCAGAGCTGCGGAGCCACTGCTAAGCTGGCTGCCCAGCAGCCAGTGACACTCCTGCACTGAATGTTTAAACACCCTCAAAAACAGAATGAATTTTTCATCTATCACTTCGGCAAACAATCTGGCTGCTGTGTGCTGAGGGGATGAATAGCCCTGCGTGTGGGATCTTAATGGGAAAAGACAAGGGAGCATGAAGTGATGCTTTCCAGAGCGCGTGCGAGGAGCCCACCTCGCTCGCCTTTCAGGAGTTAGATGTCAAGAACTGTGTTTTGCAACAGCATGACTTAATAAATGTTCCCTTTGCTGCCTCCTCTGATGATGTCTCCTGAGCCAGCAAAGGGCATTTTCTCTGGTTTTGGGCTGTGGGATTTTGAGGGGGTTTGGGAGCTCACACCTGGTTCAGAGGGGTTGTGACGGTGTCTGCGGAGCTACTGTTCCCCTGGCTCACCTTTCCTGGGTGCTGGAGGCTTTGACAGAGCCCATCATGACACACCTTCCTGTCTGCAAGGCTGTGAGGAACGTGTCCAAAACATGGCCCATCTCCAGACTCCCTTCTGTTGCAGAAACACAGGCAAGAGAGAATATTTATAGACAGGGAAGCGGCTCTTTACAGTCCCCACCCCATTTCTCGCTTCCGTCTAATCTTTATTCTCCATATTGGTGACTAAGTATCAGCTTGATTTGCTATTTGTGGCACACCAATTGCTTGTAAATATAGCAGATTTCTAATTTATTATTTTATTTTTTCCATTTCCTGTTTTATTTTTATGCTGTCATGGTTTTTAATTTTTTTTCCTCTTCCTAGCACACCAAGTATTTAAAGAAAAACTGCTAGACCAGTGTGACTCTTCCAATGTGATCTGTTTGCTGCCCTGATTCAAAAATCCTACAACCACACACTGGTCCTTATTGAAGGAGAATTCTTATGAGATCAGTTATAGAAACTAAAATGCAGTTAAGGTTCTGATTGCTGATACCACATTGAGAGGCATGGCAAATGTATGATGATAATAATAATAATATAAAGAAGAAGAAGGGACAGCTATTTAGGGGAAAAGGGTGGACTAGGATTAACAGAAAATTAGTTATTTGTGCATGAAATTTTAGTGGAAAGAAACTTTAAAAATTTATGCAAAAATATTTCAGCTTTCCTTCCCCCCACCTTTGCTCCTCGGGGGTTTGGAGAAAAATGAGACTTGGGCATGAAAAATTTAGAAACTGATATATTGTGAACATTTCGCATTCAAAGTTGACTCTTGGAAAATACTATTTCCTTTATAAAAGACAATAAAGGAGAGGTTTTAACCCCTATAATTTACTTGCTGTCTTCCAGAGTCTGATGTGGGGCTGATCCAGCTCTGGGCAGCAGCGTCAGAGGTGGCAGTGGTGAAGTGCTGTTTCTTTCATTGATGTGGTCGAGTCTTCAGGGGTTTATTCTGCAAAAATTTCAAATACACAACTTTTTAATATTTGTCACTGATTAATATTTCTCACTGCTTCTTACAATGGGTGAAGAAGCAGAGACACACCTGTGAGTGAAGATGCAACTCATGCCATTATCCAGAAAATATGACTCCAACCTGAAAAATTCCAGACATTTTGAGTTCCTTTTGTTTACTTTCAGCCAGTTTGCTTTGGGGCAGTTTTTGGAATAGTTTGTAAGGTCTAGGAACAACTTATCCTTTTTTGATAAAGCTAGAAATCTGAGAGTCTCTCCCAGAACCTTTCCAGGAGCTGAAGTCTGGAGAGTATTGTGTGGTGACATTCTGCAAGGAACATCTTGATCATTTCCAGAGTGCTTTGTCCTTAACTGTACTTCTAGTCACATATACACAGGTGCAGGAGGTTATATTACAGCTGAATGAAAAACTAAAGTGCAAATGAAAGTGTCTTCAGGTGGAATTGACACTGGCTCCGTTCCTCTCCCTCTAGGAAGTGTAGGTGCACCCAGAGGAGACGCCTTGTGCTGGAGTCTCCTCCATGGATGAAATTGTGGAGGGACAGGTTTCCCCCACCAGCAAGGCTGGACTTTCTAGCAGACAAGGGCAACAGCAAGGCTTCAGCTCTTCCTGTGCCCCCAGAGCCCCCCAAGCTTTTAACAATATCTCAATTGCTGGGATAACTTTAAACAGTGGTGAAGCTTCCAAAGGTAACAAGACAAGGACAGCACGGAAACAGCTTCTGTGTTTGCTGCCAATTCCCTGAGAGTTTTGCTTCGACAAGGACAGCACAACAACTCCTGTAGCTGGAGGTGATGGAGGTGTGATCTCTGGAGAAGTGCTTGGATGCAGGATATGGGGTTCGACCCCAACTGATGTAGGCAAGAGCTTGGTGCAGAGAGATCTGACAAAACCCCATGAAGAATTTGCCCATCACAAAAATACTGCAGGACTGGGTAAAATCAAGTGAGAGAGGCGCAGCTGGAGAAAATAGGTTGGTAAAGAGGGGAGGCTGGGGCCCAGAGAAGGCTGGGCTGGAGTGTTGCTGGACACCAGAGCAGTGGAAATGATTCATTTAATCACCAGCAGCCTCTCTGGCTGCTCTGGCTTATGCCAGTGGCTACAAGGAGCTCCTTGGGGCAGTAAAAGTGAAATGGTACATTAACCATGCAGGATGGGGCTGCTGAAGCAGCTTTTCTTGGGAAAGCTCACTTTGATCCATATGTTTCTGCCCTCACCATTTTAGTCTCACTGCCTGGGAAACGATTAGGGTATTAAAAGCACGTGCTGTAAAAATACACCCAAAAAAAAACCCCAAGTGTGAGGCATCAGTATCCCCTTGTAATTTCATTTTTACGGTTTCACAAATATAGGCTGTGAGTCTTTAATTGCAGACAAGGCACTGCAAAGCAAGGAGGGATATCCTTGGAATGTAATAGCTGGCCAGAATTAGGCAACAGCTCTGCCCCACCCGCAGCACCCTCGGTGATTTCCTACAGTACTCAGTACAGTCGTTGGTATGTGTGGTGCATTAGTTAAGTTAATTACAACAGCACAGAGATTCATTGCAAATTGTTCCTAGTTAAAACTGAAAATTCACTGGAACAAGGAGTGCTAATTATATTCCACTTGTTACTGCTGTGTCTAGTTAATATTCCAACAGCTGCTTTGGCAAGATAATGATGGCTCCAGCAGAAATTACTGAACAAATAGATTTTTAAATCAGTAACAACATATTTACCAGCGGGTTTTTTTCCCTCTTCATACACAAAGTTAAGCCCTGCCAGAGCTGGGCATTCATATTCACTGAAAAGTAGAGATAAAAAAAATCAACATTGCCATTATTGTGTTAATTTGGCACAACTGAAAAAAAGAAAAAAGCTAAGCAAAAGAATATTATTGATAAATAAATTCTATCTTCTTAGAGGAATTTAGTGCTGTTTTCAGGGTCGCAAAACCCAGTGTAACTTTTTGGTTGACCATACTCAGTTAATTGTCCAGCATTGCAAAGGACAGGACCAGGAATGGATCTTTCTCTTCCTCACAGCTGAAGGCAGGGGCAGCCCAGGTTCCTTGGGCTTTGCTTTGTAGACAAACATGTAAACCCCCATCCCACGCAGCACTGGGAGACTCTCCGAGGCAAAAGTTCCATCTTTCATCCAGCACAGCAACACTTGTGACCTGAAACAAACCATTTCTCTGTCTGACACAGCAGAAAGGGTTTCAGGGCTGTTGAATGTTGCCTACGCAGGAGCTCCGAGCCTCTCCCTGGGCTGCAGGACTGGCACTGCACCCACACAGTGATGCACAGCTGCCTTCAGCAGGACACGAGCACACCACCAGCCAGTTTCTGTGCCTGCTTGTCCCCAGCCCAGCTCCTCTCTAAACTTTTTGCAGGATTTATCAGCAGGAAATCATCTGCCCTGTAAGGCACCACCACCTCCATCCTGCTCTGAGCACCTGAGGCCCAGCAAGATGGAGAGAGCCATCTAACCTCACCCTGAGGTGTCACCTCACCCAGGAAAGGGCTCGGGTTTTGTCCCTCCTCCCACCCTGTGCACTCATCTCTGGGCAGACCCAGTAGCCTGTGTGTAGGAAAAGATGCAGGACATTTTTAATGAGTCGTGAACAAGAAGTTCAGCTGGTGCTGAATGTTTAAAATCAGAAGCAAAACAAACATGCTCGAGTGTCTGGGGTTCTTTTTAATGGATAGCACAGCTTCTGGTTTATTATTACTGCTATTATAGTTTGCAGCTGCAAAATGATCTGAAATTTCAATAGCAGCATGCTCTTCATGCTGCTACAAGAATGTATATACTCTGTTGTATAAATCGACATGCACCTCTCATCCAACCAGGCTGGAGCTCTGGATCACACCATTTTATCATTCATCTCCCAAAAAGGGGATTTAACACCTCAGCTGACAAGGAGGAATGTGGAGCAGTGCTACCACTGGGAGAGCCTCTCCTTTTTGAGAGAGAGCATGCAGCAGGGCTGTCTTTCTGGAATTACTTCCATTTTCAATTAGTTTTCTTCAGAGAGAGGATTTTCTTCCCACTTAGTCATAACACCAGGATGTGTTAAATAAATTCACTCTGGGTTGTTCCTTGTCTGGCAATATAATTTGTGAATCGAGGTGGGGGGAGAAAAATCTAGTTAGCAGCAATTGAACATACAAAGTGGGGTGACCAGCAACTCTCTGCTGCTGAGCCAACGTTGATACATGTCCTATGGTGTCTTAGGGGAGGTTTCTAATTGCAATATGAGTTTTGCATGGTAACCTACAGGGAGAAGGGGAGATGCAATTGCTTATCAGTTTATCATTACAACCTTTTATTAAGGTTGTTTTTAATTAAAATGGAGCAACAAATGTACACTCTTATCCCTATAAGCAATCTTATCTAGTGTGACTGCTGCTATATTAGTGAACTAAATCCTCTTGATTACATTGGATGTGATCTTATGAAGTATGACAGCTTTACATATTAATAATAGGAACTGTCTGAATGGGCTGTCGCATGACCCTCTTCTCTGTGGCTCTCCACTAGCACAGTTTTAATCTATTTATCTCAGTCCTTTTCCAAGATAAGCTGTCATACTCTCATGAAAGTGCTGTTGTCCCTATGTCACTGATGTGGAATGGAAGCACAGAGTCCCAGGACCAAATCCCCAACTCCAGCACTTTGCCCCTTGGTCCCAGGAACTCCAACTCGATCCCTCCTTTCTTTAGAGGTGGGGAGCAGGAGGGATTTTATTTTCCTCTATTTTTTCTCCTCTATTTTATTCACCTCATGTCAAACAATCTCCTGGCATTTTTCTACTTGCATGAAGTGAGCAACTATTTTTGTTTAGTCCCTTCTGCAGCACCAGGAGGGAGGGAGCTGCTCTTCTGGGTGATTTAACTGTGCAAAAGGGCAGCTAAAATAGGGTGCAGGTGGCTTTGTGTGCCCAGATAGCTGCATGCACACAGCTGGGAGGACAAAATGGGAAGGGGGCTTAAAAGAATAGGACTGAAGGGTTCTAACACACATTCAAATTTACCATTACTAACATGGGGTTTGTTATATAGAGCTACAGTTCTTTACTGAACTTTAACACTGGCAGATAATGATAGGACAAGAGGGAATGGTTTTAAACTAAAAAAGAGAGGGATTTAGATTAGAAGTTAAGAACAAATTCTTCCCTGTGAGTGTAGTGAGTCACCAGTGCATATAGCCCAGGGAAGTTGTGGATGCCCCTGGAAGTGTTCATGGCCAGGTTGGAGCAACCCGGTGTAGTGGAAGGTGACCCTGCCTATGGCAAGGAGTTGAAACAAAATGATCTTTAACATCCCTTCCAAACCAAACCATTCTGTGATTCTATGAACTATTTCTGACTGGCATAGCTCTCACTGAGAAGAACATGAAGCTCTGCAGCACGATGAGATTGATGAAAGATGGAGAAGGCATTGTTTGCTACCTCATTTGCTTGCCTGCTTTCCTTCACTCTGAATTAGGATCCCCTTTAGGCCAAGGGACACCAGAGGTGCTCTGCAGCTATAAATCCATGCAACTCCACAGAGGTGTGGAGCTGTAAGAGCCGTTTGCTTCCACCTTAGCTTTACAGCAAAAAAACCCACATACCATCCTGCTGTTTCCAATCAACGGCCCAAATTCTGCTCCCTGCAGCACCAGTGCAGCCTCCTGGAATTGGTGGAGTTGCTCCAGGCCTGCAGCAGCACGGGATGGGGATGGGAGCTCCTGCAGGGCTGGCTCTGCTGCTCGCGGGAAGCTCCTCACATCTGCGCCTTTTATGACGAGCCAGCAGAATCCCTCCAGAGCCGCTGGGTTTTTATGGCAGGCAGAAAAATCAAAGCACTCTCAGTGGGTTAAAATTTAGAAAATCTGGAGGTACAAATGAATGAAAAGGAGGCGTGGGATGTGTGATGCAGTCCTAACTGTTGTAGTGCTGTCAAATCATAAGTGGGGCTGGAAGTGATCTCTGGAATCCTGGAGACAAGCATCAAGCCAAAGAGAGCCCAAAGAGGGCTCTTACAGCTTCTGTGGCTGTGTCTAAATTGGAACCTGAATGTCTCTTCCCACTCACAACTCCACATTATTGTATTGCATTGCAGTGTTGCTCCATCAATGCTCCAGTTCTGTTTCATAGAAAGTTTGGGGGAGGTTGTGCTTTTTTAACCCTTACATTTCTTTATAATGTCCATTCATGTCTTTTCATTGCTTTTCAGAAGAACAGTTGCTTAATATTTCTACATTAATTCCATTTTGTTGTTTCAAACTTCACCCCCTTAACAGGAGTGACCTGCCTTAATGATATTTCATTAGCTACAAGCAGCTAAAATAAATAGACTTATTTCTTTAGAAATTCCCTGGCCATTGCAATGGTACTTCACACATATTTAAAAGGCTTTTATGATTCCTTTCAACTGGGCTAGTTAAGGGGACCTGTGGAGCACCTAGAGGATCAGCACTGGTCTTTGTAGGATAAAACAGCTGAGCAGTGATGTTTCCTTTCTGTGCAAGGCAAAAAGATGCTTGAGAAAATGTGCCAGACAGTCCAGAGCAGAAAAAATAAATCCATTCCCCAGGGAAACTGGAAACATTAATGCCCACTGGCTCATCCAGGGCTCGGTGGAGGGATTCAGATGGCGCAGCTTGGACACAGTGTTTGTAACCTGTTCACACCAGTGATGCATCTTATAAGTTCATGAACACGGGGATACCTGGGAAGTGTAGCTGCTTAGCTAGTGATCAATATATGCTTTTAGAAGGAATCCAGTTGAGGAAATGTGGGTGTTAAATAAATTGTTGTTGTTTGTTAAACAACAAACCTGCTGTACTCTGATTCGAAAATATATCTCTACCTATGCTAAAAAACATCAGAATATGAAGGTCATTATAAACAACCAAGCTCAAGTTGATGTTTTTAATACTTGGCTCAAGTAGATTCAGAACTGAGGCTGTTTCCTTCCATGGCACCTCCTGTGTTTTAACAAACAACCACCAGACAATTAATCTAAAAGGGCCTCAGATGCCCCGGCCAAGCCGCTGATGTGAGTAATGGTTATGGCCCCACATAACACACAAGGATCATAAACAGTTAATCTTCACCAAAAGGGAGAGTGAAATATTGTTTGATATCATTTTTAATAAAGAGAATAAATTAGGCTTTAAATATCATAACGCATCTTTAAACGCTGGTTACAGCTCCTGCACGCGGGGTGAATTAGCAACTGAATGAGCGTGTCAGGGGTTATCTGCTGAATTATTACCTCCCAGTCCACTTTGCATTATACTGGCCCTTGTGTCCATGGGAGCTGGCGAGCTGGCCACCTGCTTACGATGGCTGTCCAGATAACCAGCTTTGTCTGAGAAATTAAAATGGTGGCTTTAATCTTGTCGTTAATTCCTAATTCCACCAGTAACGTCGGTCACGTGAGGGAGGAGCGCATTGTTCTCCTCTGTCCACGTATTGATATTTTAGGGTTTGATGATGTCCTAACCCCCTAAGATGGTAAATTTAACTCTTCAGGTCTGGCCTGCAAATGTGTTTATTATCCACCATAAATCCAGTGATGGGAAACAAAAAAAGGAAGGGGTTAAAATGGAATTCAGTGCACACGTCCCTTCCCTCTGGCTGTGCATCAGATTGAATTCTAAGGAAGATTGATGGTGGGCTTTAAAATTAATTGCAAGTACAATTGTTATTATTAATACACATGAATATAGATCTAATAAAGCTATGCAAGTCTTAGGAATAACCATGCTAGGAGAGGTAAATCAGATGTAAATGCCTAGTTTGATGCTATTTATCCAGTAATGCCCACCTTTGTTACAGTGCTGCCTTCAGGAGCAAGAAATAATCATTAGAGCCATTGATGCAATGAGGCTACTTTTGTTGAAGTTTTGGGCAATCCATGAGAAACAACTCCTGGTGTTCCCCACAGCAGCAGCTGTGGGAAGTGATGCTGTCCCTCCCTGCCCAAGGTTGTGATTTGTGTACTCTGATCTACCCTACTCCTTTAGGACCTTCACAGAGCCAGTGAGAAAACTGGTAGCCCTGCTGGAGCCTTGCAGTGCCTCAGTTGCCCTCTTTCCACATCAGAGAGCACTCCTTGGCCTCACCTTGATGATCAGAGGCCCACGAGCCCCGTGCTAATTAATGTACAACTCACACTCATTTAAAAACTAGAAAGATGTTTCCCCCTTTTTCTTCCAAGCAGAGGCACAAACTCTGCTTGCAGGCAGACTGGTGCACACCCAGAATGTCCCTGTGGAAGCCACTTGTTTGCCTGAGTCATTGCTGGGCCCATGCACAGAGCCCAGCGTGGCGCAGAGCCCAGGGGTGGCTGTGCCTGCGCTGTCTCTGAGCTCAGGAGCGTTCCCAACGTGCTCAAGCCTCGTGGTTGGAGCATCCCACAGTGGGAGCAAACACAACCTGTGCTGCTGCACATCCCCACCCTGTGCTGCCCAGGCACAGGACAGGGATCCCCACACAGTGCCCGTGACTTTCTCCAAACCCAGCATCCTCCCTTTCTTGTCCTCAGGGAAAAAAACCCTGGGTGAGGGGTGACTCCTCCAGCTTCCCAGTGGTACTGGCACTGAAGGAAAATCAGTTCCAGTATTTTGGATTCCTGCTGTTCACATGCCTTATTAATTATACAACCTAAAGCATATTTCCAGAAATATACACATTTCTCTTTTGAAAAGAATCCTACATTTTGCTCTTCATGGTTAAAAAAGGGGCAGAATTTGAGGAGATCGGGAAAAAAATAGAACCAGAACAGTTTTCTTTGTCAAGAATTATTTGATCTTTTTATTTTTGAGGGGGAGGGAGGAAATCCTAAACTTTGCATTTCAATGGATTTTTTTATTATTATAAATCCATCTGTGCTCACACACACACACACATACACACAAAAAAGTCTTTTCTGTTCTGTACAAGGCACAATTTAAGGCATCTTTCAGAAATAAACGGCAGAACAAATGTTATTGTTATTCCCAATATACAGATGTTTATTCTTATCTTCCCCCCCCCCTTCCTTTCTTTATTTTTATTACTGTCTTCTCGGTGACATCATAAGTAGGACTTGTCTCTTTATCGTCTTGCAAAGACTTTTGTTTTCTGGGACAGGAGCCTATTATGTCGTCACACGCTGGAACAGTAATAATCTCCCCCCTCGCTTGGAAGTCTTCACAGAAGACAATGAAAGAAACCATATTGTTTTCTGCTGGCACTAAATAAAGGAAGCAAGGGAATCTGAAGGGGGAGAAATTACCCAGGAGAGGCAGTCACTCTGGCATTTTGCTTTCTAAATTAATGTTTGGGGTAAAGAGAGAGAGGCTTTCCACACTTAATAGACAATGAAGGACATGTTAAATGCTAGGTCAGACACCAGGGTGAGTGTCACGTCAGGTGAGAGGACCTGATCCTGGAGGGAGCTGGGCACGTTTGGGGATGATCTCTCTTCCTTCCCTTGCAGTTCCCACTGCTGTGGCTTGCCTTCAGCACGAGGGGGCTTTTTGTTTTGGAGTTCATGCTGCCCCAGCTCTCCAGGAACTGTCCCAGTGCTGCCCTGACCTCTCCAGCTGTGCTGCACCTCCTTGCAGCTGGATGAGTGCGGCTTTCACACATGGGGAGGTTCCTCCTGTTGCTCTGCAAGTCCTTTCCTGAAGCAAGAGAGCTGGCACCACCTTGCCTTTCGCTTTCCCCCCAACACCCAGTGCCCAGGGGAACGTATGAAATACTCAAGAGTTTGCCTGTACCTTTCTCAGGGTGAGACACACACTTTGACCAGAATCTATTCTTACTACAGGACCTAAACACTCTCTCCATGTTCTGGGATGCTCTTCTCTTTGGCTTTCCCTGAAGCAATAAGGGAGGGTTCCAACCCCAGGATAGGAACATGCCCTGGAAGATGTGCCAGCTCCAAAGGGCAATGTCCACTTAAGGCTTATTACCCTACAGAGGAAATGCATGTGCAGTTATGATGATGAGTATCTGAGCCATCTTCTGGCTTCTCTACTTTCTCCTTTCTGCCTCTGGTCAGACAGAGATGGTTTCTTGAGAAAAGAGGGTGATGCAGCAGAAGGAAAGTATTTTGAATAGCTAGGATTTTTTTCTTCCTGTAGGCAAAAAGAACTACTGAAACAAAAGCCTTTTTTTCCTTCTCTTCATCTATATATTGGGAGACAAGCAGCTAATCCCCTTACTTACTGTAACACTGTGCAGCAAAGAAGGCAATATAATAATATCATGAGGGAATTCAGTGTTCTTCACACCCTGCCTGCCTCTCTGGGAGTTGCCATGTCTAATGTGTTATCCCTTTTTATCTCTTATTTTCAGACATATTGAAGTGCTTGAAAGGAAAGATAATGCATACAAAATAAATGTACATTAAACTAATACAATAGCACAAGAGTGAGCCTTGTATCCCATTTATTAAATGAAAGCCAGAGAAAGAAAATTGCATGTATGGGGCCAAAGTTTCTAGGATAGGCTTTGCTCCAGCTGGAGAGACCTTGTTGTGAGTAGGGCACCAGCTGGGAAGGAGAGAGATCTGTTCTGTTTCTGTTCCTGCCATCGACCTGCTCTATGACCTTATCTCTCTTCTTTGTTTTCTCTCAACAGCTAAAAATATCAGCTCACCTAAAAAGCAGCTTTTGCTTCCTGTTCTTTTGGAGCACGGCTGGGCTGTTTGCTCCCAAAACTCTCATTTCCAGACTTCTCTGAGCAATAATGAAATTTCCTGGCCTCATCAGGTCTGGGGCTTTTGCATGGGGTAAATTGACAGTGCTTGTCTTCTCCTCAGTCATAGACAACAAGGGCTGGAAAACAGCAGCCCAGTGGTGCCAGCCCCCTCACTGGCAGTTCTGGTTCAAAAAGGAAACCTGTCCATGGCCTACAACCCCCAAAGCATTATTTATTTTATTTCTAAATCTAAGGAATCACTCATATCTATAGATTGATCTGAAAATATCCTTCTAGGCAGCCCCATCAGCACTGAAATGAATCAATTTAAGTAACGATCCCAGAGGAATTTTTAAGGTGCTGTGTGATGTAGCACTCTGTCCATGAGCAGAGAAAAGTTTTCCATTGAGAAGAATATTTTCCAGTAAGTTAGCTGTGTCTGTTCCTGTGTCAAATGTGGTTTTCATTAATAGCTGTTAGAGAAAACAAAGTCTTCCACCTTAGGAAGGTAATCCCTTCTGGATTGGCCTTGACTCTGTTTCCATCTGCTAGCAGATGAAAACCTCGGGACTCAGAGCATGTTGTGTGGTTTGGAGAGAGTCACAGTGCACATTTCTGACTGGGAGAAGATGGCCACAGATGCTTATCCAGAGGCAAAACTGCATGGAATGAGGCCTTTCTCTTTATTCACAAATTGCATTCCTCCTCTCTCTCCTCTCTGCAACATTCACATTCTCTGGACAGAGAGACATAATTCTATCTCTCAGGATTTCTTAGAGAAACACAGAGAGAAAAAGAGAAAACAATCTTTATCTCTAGTCCTTCATTTTCCCCTTATAAAATGAGGTATGGAGATTGTTTACCTTCCTCCTCCCCAACAAGTAACATTTTTCATCCTCTTTGTGCCTCCAACATGAATTCTGAACACCTTTCTCAAAAACTTGGCTTCTACTTGCAGCACTGGGCAGCTTTATCCCTTCTGTGGGGCTTCAGTTTGGTTCCTACCCCAGGGCTCAGAAATTCTGCTTCTCCTGGCAATGATATGGCAAAGGCACTGCTCCTTCACATCCAGAGAAGGCAGGAATCCTGGTGACATTTCAGTCCCTGAGAAGGGGTGCCACAGCAAGACTGTCCTGTTCTGCAATGTCAGAAGCTGAAAAGTTGTCAAAGAACTGGAAAATCCCACATAGGGAGAAAAAGGCAATCTGAGATCAGATAATTTGGTCACAAAGTTCAGGCATATAAAAGCATGGATGTCTTCTGTAATCTTTAAGTGGTGTGTTCACCAAGCATCTCCAGAAGAGCACATGTCACAGGCTTGTCCCTTCAGCAGGGAAAGGCCTCATTGCTTCATACATGCCCACACATCACAACGAGTGACAGCAGAAGTGACCTGAATCTCTCTTAAAACCAGCCCTTTATAGCTGGTGGCACAAAAACAAAACTAATTCATTGACTTCTGCACATTTTATCATAAAAGAAGTCTGCATCCCCTGTTTAACATGTCATTAACTCTCTGCAATATCCATACAGGTTTTCAGTTTCAAACTCTTTTCTAGGTCAGACCTGCAGATAAGTCCAGCCTCAGAGCTGATGCATTCACATAATAATCTGACTTTTTTCAGAGAAGTTCCTGGCATCTAACACAATCCTAGTGAAGTGCCCACTGTGTATCCAGCACCCAGCCTGCTGAGTGCTGCTGGAAAGCTGGATCTGCTGATGCACCACATTTATTTGAACACCTGGTGGTCTATGACTCCTAATTTTTATAAAGACTTTCTGGCATTCCATCAGTATCCTCATCTGTTTTGTCTTTTCAGTTTACTAACCAGGCATCTGTGTCTCCATCCTCCTTCCATCTGTAAAACCTGTTCCTCAGAAAGCAGTTCTTACAGACAAGAAGGTCCTGGGTGAAAACACTCTGAACTGATATGTATCTGCTAGGCAGAAAGTTAAAAGGTATTTTAGATTGAGGATAGATAGGAGGTGATCTACCGGGCCCTTTGCAGAAAATGTATTTAGCCTGACTGAGGTTTGAGATATATTTGTCTTTTTTGAAGTGGTTCAGTCTCTCATTTCTGTCAACTACCAACTGTGTCCTTAATTCCACTGAATTAGAAAAGATGTTGCTAAGATCAGCTTTTGGTCTGTATCATTAAAGCATTTTTAAAAGCAATTAAATTGCATACTATTGTGCAAAAAGGTGTAGAGCAGAAATCACCCCGTAGTGTTGTCGTGGAAGAATGATTAATGAGCACCTTTTCCTTTGCTCTGCCTCTTTAAAGTGCTGCTGACTTTTGAAAGGGTGGGTTTTGGGCTGGGGAAAAAAAAAAAAAGGATGTTGTTGAATGTCTCAGTGCTGGCAGTGGCATTAGCATCTTGTTAAATTGCCAATAACATTTCAACCAGACTTTTCTTTTGATTTGTTTCTGGTCAGCAGAGACCTGAGAGTGAGGTGCAAGGTTTAGGGGCTGCCTGTTAGGTGGTGGAGGTGTGGGACATGTGGGTCCCTGTACCTGCAAATCCCATCTCAGAGAGATGTCACCTTAGTCCCCTGCAGCAGATATTGCACCCCTTTTCTTCTCAGATACAGAATTTGTTAGTTAAATTTAGCTCAGATGAGCAAACTATACATTAAAATATTGACGAAGATAAATTAAATCAAATCATAGATCAGGGAGGCCACAATCTCCCAAGCTCATTTAAAACTTGCTGCCTTGACTTCTCCAGTTTTACCTTAGAACCCAAAACTCGCTTTTCTTGCAAGCTCCGTATTCCATGCTCACGTTCAGATCAGCAGCTAAGCCCAGATCTGAGCTCAAATAAATAATCTCTCCTTGTAGTTTTGATCCAGTGGAGACTGTGACATTTAACTTTTCCTTATGGTAACTAAGGAGACTCCCACAAGCTGATGTCCTACCAACTGCCTTTTGTGCTCGCGCAGCGACAGCCTTGGCTCCAGGAGAAGAACATTCCACCCTCGTCTCCAACTCCAGAGCCAGCTTGGGTGGCTTTCAGGGCAATGCGTGGTTTCCAGATGCGTCTGTTCTATCTGAACACTGAGTAGGGACTGACATTTGGTTTTAAATTGGGCGTTTGTGGAAAGGAAGAGCAGAAAAATCACTGCCCAGATCTAGCTCTGGAGCAGAGTTGCAACCTTCTAGTGTGTGAGCTCAATCTGCCTGGAAACAGAGGTGTTTTTCTGTTTTTCTACTCCTGCTTCTTTTCAGGACGCCAGTTTGTGGATAAATTATGCGCTGGGATCAGGACATAACCCTTGGCTACTGTTTCAGGCATTTATCCTCTCCCAGATCAAGTGATGCTCCTTGAAGACATTAAGTTTCCCCAGCTGTCTATTACCAGCCCCGCGGGCTGGAGCGTTGGGACTGCACTCCCTAATCCACTTCGGGCAGAATCAGCCAGGTTAGTTTAGACAGCCAGGCACTGCAGGTAGGAGATGGATGACCACGTGGAACTGATTAGGGAGCACTCACACACTCCTGGCTGGTGGCAGGAAGGAAGGAAAAGCTGGAGGCTGGGAAAGACTTCAATCAGTTTTTCACTCTGCAGAGAATTACCTTTTCTTAACTTGCACTCTCAGCTGCTTTGGAAATCTTCCTTGAGGACAGTGTGGAGCCTGGTGCTAGCCATGGTCCTTGCAGTAACCAAAGTATTGGACAAATGGGGCTTTCCAGGAAAATTCCTGGCAGCAAGAGCTGCTCCGAGTCATTTTACCTTCTCCCTCTTTTGATTTTGTTCTTGAAATTCGAGGTGTTGTCTCAAGGATGGTCTCTGAAATAGGCATGAGGATGAATTTTTTTGCACAGGAAGCATGGAAAGAACTCTCAGGAGAATGACACCAGGGTTTAAAGTGGGGTTAATGACAGGTATTCTGCTCTGGATGGTGGAGGCCAAGAAAAGCTGTTCATGGGAGAGCAAGGACACACCAAATATCTAATTATTGGTAAAAGATCAAAGGAAAACAAAAAGCTTAAAAAGCAAAATCTTTTTCTGGAAATACTATATGGGCCTGTGGATGAAGGCCACCAGAGGTAAACGTGCAGAGAGCTGATGGGGATCATCAAAACCTGGGGAGAGATATCAAAAAAGAAGGAGGAAAGCAGTGCCTGTTAATGGTGGATCCATAAATCTATTGCAAATCACACTGACATCATGAACCACCTTCCTCTACCCCCACCACCTGCTTTGCCCTTCCCCTGGATGTCCTTTCATTATTAAAACTTCATGTTTCTCTCCTCAGTGCCACACATGGGAGCACAGTGACAATCAGTGCCACCAGTCTTTGGAGACTTGGCTGAAGGACTGAGCAATGAGCAGAGGAGGCCAGAGTCTGTCCTTTGCCCAGGTCCCAGCCATCCCTGCAATCCCAGACACAGCCCTTGAGCAGCTCTGCCCTGCATTTCCTTGGGCTCTTGCTTAGTTCCTGGCCCTCAGGAAGATAAAAACCCAGCCTGAAATACATCTCAGTGTGGGAGAGGAGGATTCTGTGGGGCTGTGGAGGGAAGCCAGCCCAGGAGCTGTTATCCCCTACCCACGTCTCCATTTGAGGGTGCCTTTCCCAAATGTCAGGGTGGTTGACAGTCCTGAAGAATAAGGGGCAGAGGAGGTGTTTCCTGTCAGAAAAAAAAGGGAGAACAGAAAATATGAGAATGAGTTCATGATGGCAAAGAGTAGAAGGGAGGTGGGAATAAGGAGGTGCCAAGGATCTCCCAGAGACACAGGGAAGAACAGGAGAAAACTCTCCTCCAGCTGCTTCCCTTCAGGCAGGTAAAATATGGGGAATCTCCTATTACAACACATGGTTTTGAATTGCCTGTTGAGTAAATTGTGGTTTTCCATCCCCATTACTCTACTGGTAGCTATCACTCATAACACAAATATACAAAATAAATTAATTAAAAAAAAAAAAACAACCAAACCTTGTAATGATTTTTCCCTGCTTAAGTTTTCAATTACATCAGCTATCTCATACTCATTAGAAAGACATGAGCCCATATTCATTAAATGCAAAACTAACTTTCTAACAGCAAAAAGGCTTGGGTGAAGAGGGTAATGATTTAATTTTCTTCATTTCAGAGAATTACATCTCTTATCCTGGGGCAATACGTCTGTAAATGCAGACTAAGTGCTGTTTCAGACTCAGTTTAAATTCCTCATTTGGAGGAGCTACTTGTAGGAAAACCTGAGGAAGGTCCAGGCACCCATTTTGTCTTTTACATTCTACCAAAGCAGTCTAAATTTTAAAATTTTGGAGGATTCCAGAAAATAGTTTCAAAAGCAACCATCTTCAGAAGCATGTTTGTCTACATTCTTCTAAATCTATCCCCATAAATAGTAACCTGTGTTTATAGAAACACTTCTCTGCCTGAAAATTCATACAGATGTCTACTGCAGTGTTCAAAACTTGTGTCATGCAGCTGCTGTTAAAGATGTCCAAGAATTTTCAAAAATCCCAGTATGTGCATATGCATCCTCAGGTTCCCAGATATTTTTTAAACAGCAGTAACCCCCACTTTTGAGGTGTACAAGTGGTTAGTTCCTATCTGTTGGATAGGAAGGGACTACTTCAGCTGCAAGTAAAACTTCTAAAATTGTAATAAGGATTTCTTGAATTTGCTTTCACTTGCCTAAGTACATCAGGTATTTAATTCTTCTGGGTTTTTTAGTGTAAATTGCATCTAGATTCATGAGACTTTAAAAAAAATCTCATGCTGGATACAAAACATAACAGTGAATTTCGGATATGTATCTACCTATATGTAAAAACAGTAATTTAAACCAAGGTATCATTAGCTGTGTACTTGGTGTTTTGTCCATTATTTGTGTGCAAATGTGTGCTGCTTCTTTATTACATCTCACTGTGAACCACCTCAGCTGGAGCAAATGGGGGGGTTTCAGTTCCAGAGTAGTTGCAGTGACCATGGTGAAAGTGCTCATACAGTGCACCAAGGAGAAATGTCAAAAAAATCTCCTCCTTTGGCCTTTGACAAATCTTGCCCCAAATCTCAAGAATGAATCTCTCTCTCTCTACTGGATGTCAGCAGAGCCAAGTCCCTTAGACTTAACTTGGGAAATTACTCAAAAAAAACAAAAATCCCAGAAATACACATCTCTAATACCTCAGATGTTTTAGAAAACTAATATGTTATTTGACTAAAGAAAAAAAGTTAATCAGTGAGAAATGCACTTCATTGTGTACGTCACTTTTTATCATTGTGGATGTTCAAAGAACACTAAAATACTTCTTAAAATACCATTGCCCTCACCTGCTCATCTCATGCATTATAGTCACACAGGAGGACTGAAAAATTGCATTCCTAGAAAATATGTTTTTATCAGTAAGCACTGATAAAAGGGATACAGGAAGCACAAAATGTGGGCCATGCCCCAGACTCACAGAATTTATGACCTACACAAAGTCTGTGCCTCTCCTGTGTCTAGTTAGGAGTTATTTTTTGGTGTTTATTCATTAAATATCTTTGGTGGAGGTGTCTTTGATAAGTTGAGACCAGAGGAGACAGATTTGCTGTTTAATGGGTCACCCTGTTTTCTAGCACCACTTACAGCCATACTCATCTTTGGCACATTGTGTAGAAGCTGTGGTGAAAATGTTCCCAGTTTATAAAAGGCCTCTGAACCAGTCCTGGACAAACCTGTGTGCCTTGGCTCAGCTCTGTGCAGTCCCTCATGAGCCCCCTGATCTAAACTCTTCTCCCTTTTTGTGTCCTCAGAGTTAAAACTGTGCCTTTTCTATTTGTCTATTTCTTACTATAGGTGGTCAAATTACTGGGAAAACGCAGCATTTCCAAAACTCTCGATGGTTTTAGACATATTTTCATTTATTTCTTCAAATATGTGCATGGCTTCTAAGAGATAAATCACATTTGCTGATTTTTATGGACTGAATCAAATCATGAGTCAAAATGAAAAGTTTTAATGGAAATGTCAATTGTTTCACAGAGAAAAATGTGACCAATACCAAAAATCCACATTGAAAAGCCACTTGTGTTCAAACAGAAAATCTTTCCTTAGAAAAGCTCCTCAGATCAGGTTCTTCCCACCTGGCTTTCCCTTGTAGGTCTCCAATTTTTTCCACTCCCTGTCCAAACTAATGAAACAGCTGCATTTTTATCAACTGCTCTTTCTACCTCAGAGACAAACACGTTTCACAGGAGAGAGAAGCAGCTTTTATGTGCAGTACCACAGACAAAGCCCTGCTGTAGCATCAGATGGGGGGGCACCCCTGAAATGTGATCTCAGGACAACAGCTCGGGCTGTATTGTGACATCTCTATATTACAGTAACACTCCAAACAATATCTAAGTGCAGATATTACTTTCAAGCTCCGTTTTTTCTCTCTCCAAGTTTTCTGCTCTGTTTAATAAAGGAGCAGCCTTGGGTTTCTCACATCCCTTTTGCTGGTGATGGCTACAGGGCTCTGCAGGCAGAGCCAGCGAGGGAGCAAAATGTTCTGAGCAGCAGCTCAAAGGCGATGTGAGTTTTCTTCTAAAATCTGGGTCCATGTTAATGCATAAAGATCAGCTCCACTTCCAAAATAGCTGCACAGGGCTTTGTGAAAGCCGGCAAGCACCGGCTGTGAAGTCAGCGCCCAGCATGGACCGAGCCAGGGAGGGGCACGAGGAGCATTTGTTCATTTGGCCTTTTTCTTATTTATCCATAAAGATAAAATACTCTCATTCCACTCTAAGCTTATCACAGGGCAAGCCAAGCAGGGTAACCACAGTAAGATTTGCTTCATTTTTACAAAACCTTGGCAAACAAGAGAATTAAAATCCTGTCCGCACCCCAAGTGTGTGCCCCAGCCTCCATCCTTCAATGCCATTAAACCTGTAACTCATGGGTTAAACCAGGCAGGTTCTGTGCAGAGATGACATCTTCAAAGCAGACCAGGACACTCTTCAAGGAGCAACACTTGACATGATTTCCAAAATGAAGATGTTGAGGTTGTTTTCTGGCAGGATTGTGTTCAAATTTAGAGGTGAGATTCTGACTTTCAGCAAAGTGTCCAAGTTTGATTCTCTGGAGGGAGTCAAGGATTTGCTCAGTGCAGAATGTTGTCATATGTGGGGATTAGGGTGAAGGATTTCCTGAAGGGCAGAAGAATATCTCAGAACTCACCTCCCTGCTCTGTCACAGCTTCCCCAATGGTCTCAGCTTCCCCGTGGAGATCCAGACCACAGCTCTCCCTTGGTGTACTGGAAAGCACCATCCTGAAAGGCTTTGGGAGAGGAACCACAAGTGAATTTTTAGGCTGTCTGCTTCTCACAACAAAATTAAAATAGTGAGGGTAACAGACCAGAGTCCACCTAAAACTCTGCCAAAGAGCCACCTCCAGAACAATGGAAGTTCAGGGAAGTGGGTTTTGTGGAAATTGTGCAACGAGTGAATCATGCCCCCCTCCCCAGGAGAAGACACCAGTGTGGGTCTGGATGACGGCAGCAGTGTCAGCCTCAACCACCTGCCCTCAGCTCATGGGGCCATTCTGTGCTCTCTGTTCTAACGAGGACAACCACCACTTTCTCTTCCCAAACACAAAGTGGTCCTCCCAGACCAGTTTGCAAACTTCCCCCTTTCACTCCCACAGCCTTACATGACTCTGAGCATGAAAGTTTCACAGCTCCCCCAAACATCTCCTGATTTCTGCAGGAAAGGACACGGGCGTTTCAGCATGGGAGGGATGGAGGGAGGACAGCCAGGCACAATTCAAATACCATTTCCAGCCTCTTGCTGGCAATATCCCATGACTTCCACTTCACAGCAGTCTTGACACAGCCTTGGAGGAGAATCAAGTGAGAAACACCAAGGCAGCCCATGGGCACAGGGGAGATGGAAGGGTGGAGAGGGGGATGGTGGATGCAGCCTCCCAGCTCCATGTTCTGCCTCTCCCTCTGGAGCTGTTCATCCTGGGTTTGAGAAATGAAATGGTGCTGGAAATGCAGGGAAGCAGCAATTGTAATTTCTTTAAAAGTTCTTTCCCGTGATTCAGGGTGGTCGCTTGTCATTTATTGTAGCCTAAAGTATGAAGTGAATTTGGCACACAGGCCTGTGACTAGAGGATAGGATATTTCTCCTTGTTAGAAACCAATCCTTCTGTCTGCAGTAGCAACTTTTTCTCTCTGTGCTGGTTGTAAATCTCGGTGGAAGCAGTGCAAGTTGGGAAAGAGCAGCAGCCAAGTCCATTCTGTGCTGCATTTTTGGAATTAAGCTCGTATTTCAATTGTGCTTATTTTGGATTATTACTGTTCAATAGAGTAGGGGAGAGACAGGATTTGTAGGGAAATCCTGCAGGACCAGCTTCCAAATGACCACCGAAATCCAAATTGTGCCAGTTAATTTCAGGTAGCTTCATCTTCTTCACCAGGATGACTCATGACCTAACTTCTAAACAGCACCTGAGATATTTAATAGTATAAATTACAAGTCCTGGATTTTGCAACTGACAGCAAACAGGAAAGCTGCCATCTGACTCTGGAAACCCAAAGGGTATCCCCAGATGTCAGCTGGACCCCGCAGAGCGGCATTTGCCAGCAGCCGCAGGGTATCCCAAATTAATGCTGTGGCACAAACACAGGAGCTATGTGAACATGTTGCATTGTCACATTGGGCTAGTTTTGCAGAAACATCTTTCTTTCAGACTCACCCAAAGTCTCAGTACTCTACGTGATTTTAAGTACAATGACTTTTCTGTCAAAAATAAACTTTGCTCTCGAAATAATTAGCACATCATCCGTTGGAAGTAAGCCTCGTCTGGAGTGAAAGAATGGAGTTATGTGGGTTATTTTTAAATAGCACAACAATATATGCCAGAGGAAAAAAAATTGCTTAAATTATTTACATTATTTACACCATTCTTCTGAACAGCATCTTCAAAAACATGTTTTTAAAAAATGGCATTATTAATTGAGGTGTTTTTTTTTTTTTTAAGAGTATTTTTGAAGTTTTTGGAAGGATGGTTAAATACTGAAAATGACCTCAAAACAGATCACTGAATTATTTGTCATTTGATTGGGTTTCAGATCATGTGCAGAGTTTGGCCCACTGCAAGTGCCTTCCTGGGGTGGTGAGCTTCTCCTCACGAGAGCAGATCCAGGGCAGTCAGACTTCAATAATGTGGGGACTCAACCATCTGTCCCCAAACAAATCGACTTACAGCCTGATCCCCAGCCCTCCCTGGGTGTCATTTACTCCTGTGAGTGGCTCAAACACCTCTCCTCATGCACGCAGGGCACGGAAGGGGGTCACACGGGCTGACCCATGGAAGCTGGGTGAGGCCCAGTGCTGAACCTGCCAGGGCTTCACCCCACGGCTGACACCCATCAGCAGGGTCTGAAGGCTTCAGCACGAGGTTTTCTGGTGGAAACAATAATTTCAAAGCTCAAACCTCATCCCCTTGGTTTATAAAGCCCAAACCCCCTCTGTATGCCCTGGACGAAGGTTGGCTTTGGGGGGCACCTCCACCTGTGCCCCTCCTGTGAGGAGGGAAGGACGAGTGATGTGGGGAGAGATCAGGCCCGAGCTCTGCGCCGAAGCCTGACCCTTTGTTTCGGCGGTGTCTCTGTTGGTGACAGATGGTGATGCTGTCCTGGTGAATTTGTTACCTTCTCGATGACATGCAATATGTCTGCATCCTGACAGTGAGAGGAGAGACTCCAGCTGTCCCTCCAGTAATTGACAGCAAGGAGCTGTTTTCACTTTTGACAGAGCTAAGAAGCATTAGCATCATATTGGCTACTAGGAGGGGTTTTATTATTATGTTTATCATCTGAGAAAAGTCATTGTGATGTGGGACTGGGTGGGGGTTTTTTTACTACTTTGCTCCAGCAGCAGCCAGCTCCTCACATTGCAAACTGTCTCATGCTCCAGCGGAAAAGAAAGGGGAGGAAATCTGGGCTCTGACCACCTCATCCCCAAATGAGCCCCACTTCTCTCACGCTGATGGAAATGACAAAATCCCACCTTCTTTCTTCTGGAGCAGTGGAGGAGGCAGGAGAGGAAGGATTGTTTTAGGGTAATGAAAGTGCAGAATATGAAGCAAGAGGTCTTGTCTTGCCTCTTGCACGCCTGGTGCCTGCTGAAGTCACTGCTCACTGACAGAGTTTGGGTCGCATCCTCTGCTCTTTGGAAAAGAGAAATAATCTTGTTTTTCCATGGGTTTTAGGCTCTGCTGACTGGCATTCTGGATGATTTATGTCCAGTTTGCGTCCCTTTCTCTCTTCCTAGCTCGCACACTTACCCCTTGCTAGCAATAAAGGGCACCTCTCCCATCCCCTCATGGACTCTGCTGCAGTCTTCACTCTATAATCAGTCCTTAATAATATTGGGCCAGTAAAATCAACTCTGAACACATAAGTCACACAGACATCCATGCAACAAAGATTCCTCCCTAAATTAGATTCAAGCTGACCTAAAACAAAGGTTGGGTCTCGCTGCAGATCCAGCAGCAGCAAAGCTCCTGAGACAAGCAGTTGCTTCAGAAGAGCTGGATATTTCCCTTTGGTCCTAACAGTTGTAGTTCCCTGGTTGAAAACCACACTTTGTCACACTCCTGAAATTATAACAGAGGAAATAAAGAATTTATTCAGACTATTAACACAATCCTATCTATTGTTTTCTCCCAGGCAAAGATGAGGGTCTACAATGATTTTGGGCCACTCTTATGTCTCATGGGTTTGTGTAGCACATATAAACAGGGGACACTGATCCTGTACCAGAGGGTGTTGATATCAGACATGGGTGTTTCATGCTGGATTAATGAAAATCTAAGCATGAGAAAGCAAACACAGCCCAACAAAACTCAAAAGGAAGGTTTCACCTGGCAGGACAACCAGCGCTGCACTGCTTTTGTATTTTCTGCCCCATGGAGTGGGGTGTAAGCACAGACAGTGCAACACACACAGGTTCTTGGGACAGGTGAGGGAGAGTCACAGATGAAAGAAGAACCCAAACTTCAGCTGTTTATGGCCACAGACCATTTGTTCAGTTCTTGTCTCAAACTATTTCAAGACTGGACATGATATGTAAATATTATGGTGCCACTATTTTCATCGTACATGTGAATTTGAAAATCCCCAAGGAATTTTTTAAATCTCCAAAATTACTTACATATTAAAAGATAGTATGAAGAAAAGAAAAAAAAAAAAAAAACACCAGTTCTGCCAGGTTTATAAAAAGTCCTTCAAAGTTTATGGAGATACAGTTCTGAATATTTATGTGAAGAAAGATGGCATCCACAACCAGGTCCTCTGTGAAGACAAATCTACAAAGTAAAAAAAAGCCAAAAATATTTGTCAGCTCTGATTTATTATCAATCCAGGCATTTTAACAATAGCTACTACAATATTTTGCCAGTTTCTCCAAATGAGGATTGATTTTTAAGTCTCATTGAATACCTTTGTTGAAAGGTCCTTTCCCCATACTGCTTTAAATATGCAAGCATAGCACTCTGCTGCAAGGCTGTTTGTGCTGACTAAATTCGGAATTTATCGATCTCAAAGCATGGCACTGACCTCAGAAATTAGCTGGCTTGGGAGCAGCATCAAACTCCTAAACTCGGATCGGTGTTGACACGAGTGCGTGACAAAACCCAAGCCAAGTCAGAGCTGAGCAAAAAGTCCAATTGCTGGTCCTGGTCTGGGGCCAAAATCTTGACTCATGCCTTGGACCAGAGTTTGGAGGAGGGTGAGTTTTCCTGCCCAGCCTTTTCATTCAGTAATTCCTGAGATCCAGTGAAAGAAAAGTACATACTGTCTGTGCATGGAGAGGGAATGAGTGCATTTGGTTGAGGGGCTGGAAGCAGGATCTGCCCAGGGATGCAGAGCCCCTGGAAAGCCCACTGCATTTAAGAGAGCAGTAGATGCTTTAGGAGTGAAGTAGATGGGTGCCATGGAAGGCCCCTGCTGTGTGTTACATGCCTCTATGATGGTATTAAATTTCTTTTGCCATTCTTTTTATATTCTGCTTCTTTCAATACTGCGCTATGCACTGCACCATCCAGGTTCCAGTTCAGAAAGAGAGCGAGGGAGAGGATATGGGACTGAGAGCAAAGGGGGAATCCACAGCATAAACCAGTATTTGTCAGAAATGGGAGTAATTGCTGCTCTTTGGTGTGATTTATTGAGGTAACAAAGGTTAATAACAATGCCACTCAGTCCGTTTATTCTATTCATTTTCATGTCATTACAACGTATCAGGCACGGTGCATGTTGCAGCTGGGGTAAGGACCGAGTCTTTCCCAGAGACATGCTCCTGTCTTCCTCCTGACCACCAAAGCCCCTCTCTGGGGTGGGCTGGGGGCTGGGTGAGCATCACAGGCATCAAAGGACTCCTCACTCTTTACATCCCCGAGGCCTGAAATTTCAGACAAATTAGAGGGGGAGTTAGCACGAGGAGAAGTTAACACAGGGCCAACTTATCAGAGCAGTTCTTTGCTGGAAGCACGTAGGAGTGAGGGCAAGGGTGGGCAGTGAGGGGGTGGGAAGCAGCCTGCAGCAGCAGAAATCCCCACGGGATGCCTGAGGGATGGATGGATGGATGATGGATGGATGGATGGATGGATGGATGGATGGATGGATGGGGCTTCTGTGGGAAGAGTGGGGAATGCAAAGGAGCCGTCTGTCATGCAAATGGAGAGGCAAGAGGAGTGCTCCTGAGAGAGATCCTGGTGGCTCTGGGGGAGTGATGAAGGCTCTATAGAGGGATAGCCACCTGCAAGGGGAGCAGGAGGAGGGCCAGGAAGGGTAGCAGAGCAGGTTGGGATAACTTCATTGTTCTGTTCAGGATTTGGCACAAACCAGAAATGACAACTGAGAATTCTGAATGTGAAGGAGGCTGGCATTTCAAATTAAAGAGGTTCATTGCCTGTTGATGAGGCTGCTGTAATCCAAACACTCACCTGGTTGCCCCCACCCACATGAATTCGTATTTATGGTGTAGGGATCTAAAACATGTTCCCTGCTGAGCCCTCATTTATCAGCAGCTTTCACTGAAAACTTCCAATTCCCATGATCTTTTACTGCAAAGATCTATTTTAGCTCATCTCAGTATCTTCTTTGGACTTGTAGAAGTCATCAAGGCTTGGAAATTTAATGGCAGTGGGATTCCCTGCTCTGCAGGAGTCAGGGGTTGCTGCTGAGTTTTGTGCAAAGTACTGCAGTAGCAGCAGAGGCCCAGAGTTTCCAGGGTGGCTCAACAACCACAGCTCCCTGCAAGCTGAAGCTTTTCCACAAATCATTCTGTGCCGCAAGAAATCCACCTGATCTTTTTCCCCAGCCCTGAGTATCAGTGTCCACACGTGCTGCATCTGCACACACAACCATACAGATCTCCTCTGACAGGCTTAGCCCAGATCCATCCTTCTCTTAAGCTGCACCCAAACACCTCCAACCTTTAAACACCCACGGCTCAAAGCCCCCACACGGACGGTGTTCTTTGTGTGAGAGAGGGTGAAAGAAAACCCAACATCTTGCTGCAGATCATGCCTCCCTTCCACCCACTTTGGTGCTGGCAATCTCACTCTGTTCTTTCATCCAAGTGGGCATCAGCACCAGCCCCGTATTCATAAGTGTCAAGAGGTGTTGATGCATACGGCAGTCGGCTGCTTTTGCCCACCCCGGAGACTAAAATGCCTCGCACCTCCACTCGGCTGCTGGGACTTGGCTGGCTTTCAGATTTTAATTTTTAGAAGGACTTTGAAATTTTTCCAGCTCTCTCTCTCTCTCTCTCTCTCTCTGCAGTTTTTCACTGCTTGCTCAGGGAGGTACCTGGGCTGCTTTGTTCTCAGAAATGCATTGGTGAATTAGCAGTCTCGAGCTATGGCAAACACTGCTTTTTTTGCATTCTGACCAATCTCAGCTCCTGTTCTAAGGTTTGAGGTGGGCAGCAAAGGACAACAATGCCTCAAAGTGCCACTAAATTGTCCATCTAAATGATCCTGCTACAGTTAAGGGGAAAGGATGTGCATAGAGTTAGGTGGAAAATGGCAGAGAGAAACCTTCACCCACCCTGGTCAAAGTCCTAATGCTGATGGTAGAGCAGACAGCTCCATGTCAGCCTAGACCCCAGCTGTTCAAAAGAGGTGTTTTCACTCAGAAATCTGCCTGCTGCAAGATTCCAGAAGGAATCTTGCATAGGACCAGAAGGGTCCTATGGCAGCTTTTAGTATTGAAAGAATTTTTGGTGTGGGTGAAAATTCCTTCAGATTTTTTTTTAATACTTTGCAAGTCCTTGAGTATTTTCTTGATGTCTTCTAACCCTTTGGGGAAAGGCCATCAGGGAGCATGTCTGGTGATATCTCAGTCATGTCAGGAGCCCATGGAAGAATACTGGTTCTAGGTAGCACTGCCTGGCTTGTGACTGGGGGCAGAGGTGAGAGCTGTATGGAGACCCAGAACTCAGGCAGGAGGAATTTGGCATATAACCCAGCAAAGAGCTCTGTGCTCATTTAAATCTTGATCTGTAGGTTTTTGCTTCTTTGAGCAGCATTTTGTGACCAGATCCAAAGTTGTCTGAAGAATCAGGGTTTTCACTCTTCTAATTGAAAAAGAAGCCTCTCAGTAGGGGCACAGTCCAGGGTTTGCAGCATTAATCCATGAGGCACTAGCACCAGAGATCTCTAGAAAGGATGGCAGAAATCAGCTCACAAATGTCTCGCTCACCCATCAGCCCAAAGCAGAACCATGAACCCGTGCTGCTGCAGGGCCCCAGCCTGCACTGGTGCCACCAGGCTTAGGTGGTGCCACTAAACCAGCCTGTGACACACTGGGTGGGTTCAGTTGCCTGAACATCATTGTCTCCAACTTCAGGGCTCAGGACTGGACTCAAGGATCCTGTGGTGCTTCTGTCAGTCCCTCAAGGATGACTTGGTTACACGACAGAGTCTGAAATAGCTCTGAACCTTCATGTTTGGAAAGCTGAATGCAGGTGAAGGAGCATGGAGAACCATGGGACAGCAGGGACAGGGATTGAGAAGAAGTCTCTTGGGGCTGGAGCATGCTGCTGAGTTTGCTTTGGTGTGGTCTTTTCTTTGGTTTTGGTCTTTTCCAACATTGCTTTTGGATCTCTGTGTGTCTCTTTCCTTTCTGCACTCCTGTGATACATTTTCCTTCAGATGCCTTGAATTTCTCCAGAGAAAAGAGAAATCCTTTTACTTAGCCTCATGGCAGCCCTCAGCCCCTAAAACACATCTGTGGACATATGTTTGCCTTTCCTTTAGTAGAGAAGTACAAAATTTCTCTGTCCCCTTCCTGACCCTGCAGGCCTTGTGTTTGAAGAAGACCTTGGGCTGGAGCAGGATGAGTCCTGCTGACCCAAGCTCAGCTCAGGAATCCCTGCGTTCCCCCTGGCCCTCCCCCATCTTGTAACATCAAGGTCTTTCTTCTTGGTAGCAAGGTTAGGCTCTATATGTCTTAACCATATGCCCCAAGTGGGGAAATCATTAGCATTCATTATGCATTCATAAGAAACAAACGGGCAGAGGAGTGGGAGGTATTGCAATTCCTCTCAGCTGCTCCTTCACACCCAGCCTGGAGGGAGGGGCACCGGCCCCCACCAGCCTCCTCCTGCCTGAACCACTGACCACCCTGGACTGCTGACCACCCTGGGACTGCTGACCATCCTGCCACCACTGACCACCCTGGACTGCTGACCACCCTGGGACTGCTGACCACCCTGGGACTGCTGACCACCCTGGACTGCTGACCACCCTGGGACTGCTGACCACCCTGGACTGCTGACCATCCTGGGACTGCTGACCATCCTGCCACCACTGACCACCCTGGACTGCTGACCATCCTGGCACCACTGACCACCCTGGGACTGCTGACCATCCTGCCACCACTGACCATCCTGGCACCACTGACCACCCTGGACTGCTGAGCACCCTGGCACCACTGACCACCCTGGCACCACTGACCACCCTGGACTGCTGAGCACCCTGGCACCACTGACCATCCTGGTACCACTGAGCAGCCTGGCACCACTGACCATCCTGGCACCGCTGGCCACCCTGGTACCACTGCTGACCACCTTTGCACCATTGATCATCCTGGCACTGCTGACCACCTTTGTAGCACTGACCATTCTGACACCACTGACCACTCTGGGACTGCTGACCATCCTGAGACTGCTGAGCACCCTGGCACTGCTGAGCACCCTGTCACTGCTGACCATCGTGGGACTGCTGAGCACCCTGGCACTGCTGACCACCCTGATACCACTGACCACCCCTGCACCACTGACCATCCTTGCACCACTGACCACCCCTGCACCACTGACCACCCCTGCACCACTGACCACCCTTGCACGCCCACCTTTGCACCCACCTCCCACACCAGCAGCTGATTTTCAGGTTCCCAGCTGAGAAGCCCCATCCACCTGTGTGAGTTCCCTGTCGGTTCATTTAACTCTACAACATAAGCTGATTATGGAGGGAAATGTCTGAAGCATAAATCTGGCTGCACACACATTGTCACAGGGTGATGTCCCAGGACACGGTGACAGAGACTGTGTCAGCTCTTGGTTCTCACCAGTGCAAAGACACCCTTGCCTCAAAGTCACGAGAGCTATGGCAGTAGCAGTTATGGGTTATTTTTTATTTTATCCCTTTTCTTCACTTACAAATAACCAGAAGATTTCTGGCTACTTGTGAGAGCATGTCTTGAAGACACAGGTAATAGGTAGGAGAGTGGTGAAATGAGCTCTGCTTCATCTCTAAGCAGCTTGAGGATTGGATCCAGCATTTCTCTGGCAAGTCTCCCTTAAATGTGGTGAGGAACATCTACCCAAAACAGGAGAAACTGTCCAAAGGGAGAGGTGGCTTCCAAAAAGCTCCTTAAGAGGAACACAGAGCACTCTGTCTCTGTCCATGGTCTCCCAGCTTGCTTGGGAGGAGGATTTTGAACCTGGCTGGGTTTTGACTTGTCCTTTTAGAGTGATCTGGATCCATTTCAGTCTCCTCTGACAAAGCCCAGCCCCTGGAGCAGGCAAACCCTGCTAATGCTGTCACCTGCTACTCTGACAGTGCTTTTCAATAAATCTACTGAGCAAATCTAGAAATCCAGTGAGGGGAAAAACTTATAAATCTCATCTGACATGTTCAGAAATAAATTCCTGGTGGCTTTGGTACATGAGCAGGATCTGGGACCCCTCCGTGGTGAAGGCAGCTCTCGCTGCAGCAGTTCCCATGCTGTGCTGTGCTGTGCTGAACTATGCTGAGCTCTTCTGTGCTGAGCTGAGCTGAGCTGAGCTGAGCTGTGCTATCTGTGCTGTGCTGTGCTGTGCTGTGCTGAGCTGAGCTGTGCTGAGCTGTGCTGTGCTGAGCTGTGCTGTGCTGTGCTGAGCTGAGCTGTGCTGAGCTGAGCTGTGCTGAGCTGTGCTGTGCTGTGCCGTGCTGAGCTGAGCTGAGCTGAGCTGAGCTGAGCTGTGCTATCTGTGCTGTGCTGTGCTGTGCTGTGCTGTGCTGTGCTGAGCTGTGCTGTGCTGTGCTGTGCTGTGCTGTGCTGTGCTGAGCTGAGCTGTGCTGAGCTGAGCTGTGCTGAGCTGTGCTGTGCTGTGCTGAGCTGTGCTGTGCTGTGCTGAGCTGAGCTGTGCTATCTGTGCTGAGCTGTGCTGTGCTGTGCTGTGCTGTGCTGTGCTGTGCTATCTGTGCTGTGCTGTGCTGAGCTGTGCTGTGCTGTGCTGAGCTGAGCTGAGCTGTGCTGAGCTGTGCTGTGCTGTGCTGAGCTGAGCTGTGCTGAGCTGTGCTGTGCTGTGCTGTGTTGTGCTGTGCTGTGCTGTGCTGTCTGAGCTGTGCCGTGCCGAGCTGAGCTGAGCTGAGCTGTCTGTGCCGTGCTGAGCTGAGCTGTGCTGAGCTGTGCTGTGCTGTGCTATCTGTGCTGTGCTGTGCTGTGCTGTCTGTGCCGTGCTGAGCTGAGCTGAGCTGAGCTGTGCCGCTGGGAAGCCCCACTTGCCTCCTGGTGGAAGGTCTCATTACAGCAGCGAGACTTGGCAGCTCCAGGAGCTTTGCTAAAAGCAGGACATGAGCTGCAAACACCTTCAGAGAGGCACCTGACAGGGAGGGGGTGCCTGGCATGATGCTGCCCCAGAGGCAAGCAGTCACTGCATGGCCCAGCCCCATGAGCAGCACCTTGGGTTATGGGATGCAGGAATGGGATGTCCATGTCACACTCACGGGCATCTCCCAACACAGCAAAGCCCAAGCAAACAAAATGAAAGACCCTGGGAATGGCACTGGAAAGCAGTGAATATCTGCTGCATTGTGATGCTGCAGCTCACCCCACAGATCTCCTTTGGACAATGGAATGTTATAGAATATCTCTTGCAACTGAAAAAAAAAAAAAATCATATGTGCTTTTATCCTGCTGAGTGAGGGCAGCACCAAGCCCACAGGTTCTGAGGAAGGCTGTGTTTGGACTTCAGTGCTCAGCTGAACTTACAGATTACTCATAGGAAACTTCACATGATGTCCTACTAGCTGGAAGTCTTTGAAATATACATTTTTTTTTTCGGTGATGAGAGTAGAGGTTTTTCTTCCTCCATCATAGTGACGCAGGCAGAGCTATGCACCCTCCTCCTGTCCTTGCTTCCTGGTGATTCCCCTCCTTTGCTGCTCTCTCCTTACAGTTAGATCTTCTCTTCTTTGCTTTGAGTTTGGTTTGAGTTTTTTTAGAATGAAACAAACTAGAGCTCTGTCCTGGAAGGAATTTAAAACGTTTGGTAACTGCTGATACCCATAAAACTCTACCCAGTCCATGACTGTTGCTGCCTACCTGCCTCTCCATCCCGGGAAGGGCAGCGAGGCAGGGAGCAGGGATCTGCCTTGCACGGAGCCACTCTCCAAACAAACACCAAATCAGAGCAGTGTGGGCCCCTCATTAGCTGTCGAACATCAAGGACCTTCATGCAGCAAAATTAACTATTTTTTGTAGGGTGTTTAACAAAAGAAGAGATACTAATGAGGTTAGTTAAAGGGTGGCCCTCTTTCATTAGCTCTGCTGGGCTAAGTCTGCCAGTGAGGAACTATCAAGAAGATTGCTTTTTTTAATTACTCTGTTAATTGATATAAAACAAAAAGGACGCAGATTAGTTGCATGCAATTAGCAAATTAATTCTTGGCAATTACAGACTTAATAATGGAGTACTTTTGCTGCTGTGTGTTGGATTCTGTGGCCTATATTCATTGCTTGTATGAGCTGAATAATTTTTTTTTCTCTGAAAAAGAACAAGAGTTAAATATAGACATGCACACATTTCCTTGGAATTCTCTCAATAGAATGATGAGGAAGATAAAGTGCATTTTTCATCTTTGACACAGCAGTGCCTCATAGCATCTGTATTGTTGACACTGAAGCCTAAGATGATGTGTAAGACAGCTCTGCCTTCTTGCCTGCTACTGACTCCTGTGCTTGTGAGCTCAGTGAGAGTTAGGCACAAGTTTCAGTCCCTTTCTGAATGGGGCCAATGGGCAGGAATATTGGAAATCAAGTCCTTAGGGTCTAACCTCAATCTAGGACTCTTCCCAGGCTGCAGTGCTCTGGCAGATCAAGTAGGCTGAAAAATACCCCAGTTCTCCTTGAAAAGTCACAGGTTTTGGGTGGTTGCTGAATGATTACTGCAGAATAATGATGATGGCAAATTCCCTTTGTGATACAGGGCTGTCTCCTGGCAGTGGGATCCTCTTCCCTGTCCTGCACACTGGAGGAGGAGGAGTTTGAGGGCTGGTGGACAGTGAGGCCTCTGGTTGCTCCTGTCTGGTGACCTTGTGTCTGGTGGGCATTGGGATGGAGAGACAGCAGTATAACCCTATCCAAGGGAATCAGCACAGAGACTGAGATGACCCCAGACTGGGGGAAATTGATATTATTTAGCATTCAGCCAGACTGACCCCTCTGCAAAACCACCTGGCAGGTTACAGTGCTTTGGAAAGGAGGAGAAAGCAAAGCAGGTGGGAACACTTGCTCTGAAATCTGTCCCAGGCAGAGGAGCTGGGCATTTCCATGATCCACAAGGGCAGCAAGCAACTTATCCGTGCCCAGGAAACCTCTCCTCTCCTCTCCTCTCCTCTCCTCTCCTCTCCTCTCCTCTCCTCTCCTCTCCTCTCCTCTCCTCTCCTCTCCTCTCCTCTCCTCTCCTCTCCTCTCCTCTCCTCTCCTCTCCTCTCCTCTCCTCTCCTCTCCTCTCCTCTCCTCTCCTCTCCTCTCCTCTCCTCTCCTCTCCTCTCCTCTCCTCTCCTCTCCTCTCCTCTCTCCTCTCCTCTCCTCTCCTCTCCTCTCCTCTCCTCTCCTCTCCTCTCCTCTCCTCTCCTCTCCTCTCCTCTCCTCTCCTCTCCTCTCCTCTCCTCTCCTCTCCTCTCCTTTCCTCCACCTGTGCATTTTCTTTTCAAGTGAGCTCACAGAGAAGACAGTGGTCATGTCCATTGCTTTGCTCATATTGCTTTCCAATATTTTTATTTTACTCCAGACCATGTCCATGTGTTTTTGCAGACTGGTAGAGGGCAAGCAGGGCCTGGGGGCAGGAAGGGTCTTGGCAAAAAGACTCCCACATACACATAAGGGGATGCACATGGAAATGTTAAATCCAAAGAAGTTTGGAGGGGGAAAAGGATTTTCTCACTGACTTCAGTCTGCTGGGGATCCTCATTCTGGTCTATATTTGGAGAGAACCTAGCATAGCAAAGGTGCCTGACAGACCCCCTACTCATTTTTTTTTTTTTTTTCAGTCATATCAGGATTATCATTAGGGAGTCTTTATTTGGATTGGGAAATGTCAGTGAGGCTGTCTGGAAGCACATGTTACAGAGAGGCAGTGAACAAAGTTTACATCCAGTGAGATTAATTTACACCCTGCAATAGTGGCTGTATGTTCCATCTTTCCCACTGACTCCAACCTTTCCTGGCTGTATCAGTTCTTCTGGTCACTGTCAAGGACTCAAAAATGTTGAGAGACCTTATTCTGCTGGGTAATTGCTTTGATTCCACAGATTAAATTAGTGAAAATAGACACTGAAGACTTTATTAGTGCATATGTTTCTTCCTGTACAAACCCTCCTCTTGTAAAAGGAGGGGAATGAGACCCTCTGCAGGGAAAGGCCATGCAGGGATGTGTGCAATGGGGAGGCACAGGGAATCTCTCATGGGAACAAACAGCCTTGCAGGGTTTCACTGCAGGAGCACAAGGCTTCCTGCAGCCATGCATCTCCCTTCAGCTATTTCAGAGCTCCCAGGCTGAAATCTGCCTTTAAACCCCTATTTGCAGAAGGCCTGTTTTATTGCATTGTTACTTTTCAGCTCATAGTAACAACGTTGTTTTTTTTTCCTTTAACCCCTCCCTTTTGCTGTTAGCTGCTATCAGGAGCTCTTTGACAAGAATATATATTTTTCATGCATACAAACCAGCCTGTTTCCATCTCACTTCTTCTAAAACCTTTTGACTACATTTTAAACCTAAAAATATTGGACCCACCCAAAGTGACCCTCAGGCAAGCAAGAAGATAATTTGATGCATCCAGTGTTTTGCTTCACATGAGTTCTCAGTATTGACAGGGAGGAAAAAACTGTGAAGAGAATAGATCAGACTTGCTCTTAAAGATCTCTTAAAGAGGAAAATAAGCAGCAGCCAATAATTAGATTGTTTTCTTCCAGCACCCAAGCCCAGAGTTTATTTGCAAAGCAGTTTCTCAAAGAGTGGTTTAGCAATGAATTGCTGATTAGTTTGGGCACAAGGAACGGGCTGAAGCACCTGCAGAGATGCAGTGGTTGGGAAGCGTCAGCACAATGTGGATGTAGCCTGAGGATCAGATCCTGTTCCATTCCCCACTCCAGCCCATCTCTCCACCCTGAAGCAGCTTGTGACCCTCAACATTTTGTTTTCCTACTGATGCAGAACCCCAGATCAGAGGCTTTTAAAGCCATAAAAACCCTCCACTGGAAATTCAGTTCTGACTGAGTGCAGGGACTGAGCTGGGACCTGGCCCTGAATGTTCCTGGAGAAATTTCTTCAGGCAGAGCCACCAGCGCCACCCAGCACGTCTGTCCTTTCCCCCAGTCCTAATATCTTTCCCCTTCCCATGCAATTCCATACTTTGGAGGCTGCTGGGTGGGAGCTTTTGGGGATCCAGCCATGCAGGAAGGCAGTTTGCTGCCTCCTGCTTTAATTGGGATTGTTTTCTCTTCCCTCTTCTCACTTGTCTTTCGTGCCCAGCAAAGCCCAGCTTTTGCTTGGGATATATTCCTTCCAATTTATCCAAGGTTCCAAGAGGAATTATTCAATGTAAATGTCCTCTTTTCAATACTATTCCTTTCCTGAAAAACAGGTGCCTTGCTTTAATTTTTGCTTCCTTACGTGAGATGTCTTGTTTACTTTTCCCCATCTTTCCTCCCCCCTGGCTGCGGCTCCTTCTCCTGCTGGTGCTGCATTGCTGGTTGCCAGATAAATGTTTTTCTTTCACTTTTATTGTAATTTATTGATTTTTTTCCCCCCATTATGGGCCCAGAACCTTTTGCTTCTACCAAACGAGGCACCAGGCATTAACAACACATTGTGTGCAACTTAAAGAGTCAAAATGAGGAGGGCATGCCCATGTTGCACACAGTCAGTGAGAACATGAGAGGGCCTGAGCCACAACACAGAAGCCAGTAGCGTTTTCTGTCTGACTTCTCCCTCTCCTCCCACACACTGGGGGCCTTTTTTCTCACACTTCTGAGGGTTTCCTGCCTCCCTTGCTACCTGGCTCCGTAGCCAGCAGTCCTGCCTGTTCCCCTCTCCATGTGTAAATGGGTTTTGATTTGTTGGATTCAATCACTGCTTCCTCTCCAGAGGCTCTGGGAAGGAAAGCCATGAGCATTAACTTCAAGGAGGTTGCACCATCTTGTCTGCTCCTGATCTAACTCCCTCCTGGCCAATGCTCACAGTCCTTAGGGAGAACTTTAATTGTTATTTTCAGGGAATCTCTATGGAACTGGAGGGATTTCTTTCCCCTCCAGCTCTTTCTCAGTGTACCATGGAGCTATATCCCCCTTTCCCTGACCTATTTGATTTTCACTCCCTGTTGTAAAGGACAATCCCCACACATGCCAAGATCTCCATGTAATGATGTAGGAGGGCACAATCTTCTCCATTACCATTATTTGTGGTCCTGGTTATCCAACATCATGTTTTCTCCAACAAATCCCATTGGCTTCAGAGTTGCATGGGTAGAGCTCTTATAAAACACAGATTTGGGGGACTAAAACATGCTAAATCTATCCCCAAGGATCTCTTCTGAGCTGATTCTGTGTTTTCAGAGACCTCAATTTGTAGAAAACATGCCATGCTACCTTGCTACAATGCAAAATATGTTCGGCATTAATTTAAATGAGAAACACAAAATTTATTCAAATATTTCTGTGGATGGTGTCACCTTTGTACCCAGCTGCCAACCCACAGATCCCTCCTGCCACTCTCCCCTCCTGCCTCCAGTCTCTTGACACATCATCACCTATGTGTGCAGCAGGAAAGGAATTGCATCTGTTAGTGCCCAATAATGTTTAGGACAAAAGTCTTCCGTAAGGAGTTTTTTGAGGTTTTAAGCTGAGAAAAGCCTTTGTGGAACAGAGTGCTGCTCTGGGGCTGAGTCTCCTCAGCACTGTCATAGTAACAATTATTTATATGTTGTTTTTTCCAGGTTTTTTTTTTTTTTCCCTGACTGCAGGACTGAAAAATAAAAACAAAACCACAAGCCAACATTTAAAGTATCAGCTTTTTTTTTTTTTTTTGCAGATTTATTTTTTTCACATACACAAACCTTCAGAGACAGAAAGATGCATTTGCCAGCTCATAAAGATATACATTAGCCTTCATAAGTACAGGTTCAAGAAGTTGTGTTGGATCCTCCAAGTTTTTCTTACACCTACGACCATATTTCATCAATAAATTTGCTATCTAGACAGTACACAAAACTAAAATTGGACCAGCAGCTGACAGCCTGGGGACTGAGCTAGGGACTGTCAGAGCTGGCAGTGTTTGCTAATTGAGTTAAAAGAAAAGATATCCTTTTTCTTAACTGGGGGAGTCTGACACATTTTCTGGGGTTATGGAAAAAGGGACAAACACACACACACACACACACAAACCCCAAACATTTGCCAAAGGGTTTCTTTGTAAGCAGCGAGACCAGCTCGGATTCAGGTACCCGAAAGCCTGCCTGGTTCAGAGTGTGTTATTTGCTTTTTCACAGTCAATAGGCAATCGTAGATGACAACAAAATATTGGATCTCGCCTGCAGCGCCGTGGAGCCTTTTTCTTTAATGTGCCAGCACTGAGAAAGAAACTTCCACAAGTTGTGCAAATCACTGCTGGTCAAACTAAAACTTCGCTGTAGCATGAAATGCGAAGTGGCACCTTAGATACAACTAATGGAGCTATCATGGGCCTAAAAGTAACTCTCAGGGCACCTCAAAGGGATTTGTTTCTTCCCTTTCAGCCTCCCTGTCTTGCAGGGACATTTGTCATTGCCTGTCTCTGAGTCCCCACTTGGGCTCGCTGTTAATCACCAGGCGCTGGGGCTTGCAGGCATGGGGAGCGTGCTTGGAGGGAGCTTGGACAATGCATCATCTCAGGTGGGGATAATGCTGAGCTCATTGTGACCTTGGGCTTGCTGCAGAGAAAAATACTGTGCAGGAGGGTTTGGGGATCTGCTTTTGGCAGGAGAGTTCAACTCAGGGAAGAGATGGGGAGTGCTGAAGCAGCCTCTGGCTCTGTACCCGGGGCAAAGGATGGAGTGCAGCCACACTCCCACATCCAGGTCCAAACTGCTCCAAAACCAGTGGATGTGGCATGACATCACACTCCACTCACAGCCCAACTTTAATATGCCAGAAGCCCCTTCATAAGGAGAAGAACCTGATTGTGGAAATGGAAGCGGAAACATCATTACGTTTTCAGAGTAATGAGCTTGGCCCCCACCCTGTAGCTAATTAAAACTGTGGAAGTCTTATTTCAGCTGTAATCAACCTAAATCTTAGCTACAAGCATAGCAAATATTTTTTTCAGTGTATGTGGCTTTGCTTTTTTGTTGGCAAGGGAGCAGGGGAGGAGGCAGTGTCTTTTCCTCCATGTCAGGAGCTGTTTTGAGCTGATTCCTTGACCGTGCAGGGGATGTGGTTCCTGCAGGGACAAACACAGCCCTTCTGTGTTTATTTAGAGACAGTTACCAAACACAGAGATATTTCAGTGCTCGGGGGTTTCAGCCTGATCGAGGGTGAGCAGATATCTTAAATGTAATAATCAAAAAGATAGAAAATCAGGTAACTCATCTCTCTTGAGCTTTAAATATGAATTGGTTCAAATTTTAGGTGCATTCTTTCTTTCTTCATCCGTGTTGCCTGCTCTCGCCAGCTGAGCCACATTAATGCAGAGATTGAGATCCCCTTCCCAGCATCTCTAAATGGATGGAGGAATCCTCCTGAGGCAAACACGAGGTGAAGATGTGTAAGAAAAACCTCAATTTAGTATTTTAATAAGAATTAGGCATCCAGATTTCTTTAACAGCTTTGCAATATCAGACACAGAGCACAAAGGGATCTTCTCCCTAGCTCAGGGGCATGACACACTCTGTGGACCATGCACAGAAGAACTGCTCTGGCCTTCCCCACTCAGCAAATTATGGTTTCCTACTTCAAAAGCTCTGAATTTTATTTATATCATGGACTACAGAGTTGTGGAAAAAATCCTGATCCTTCAGAAAGCTGCAGTCCTGTCAGGCGGGCAGATGCTGCGTGTGCTAATAGTGAAAATACAGAGAGACATTTTCCTGCTTGGTTTTCTTTTTGGTGGGGGGAAAAAAGGGCATGTTCAAAGCACTGAGCACACAAATGAGTGCACACACAAACCCTCCAGCCTCTGCACATGTATTCACTGGGGGTTCAAATTAAACTCCAAATTGTGCAACCGTGATCTGTATAGATTAGAAGTGGGCTTAGATTGCAATTAAGTCAAGGGAAGTCAAGAGCTTAGATAACGATTATCATTTTTTTTCCTATTTGGAAGAACCAATTGGAAAAAAAGAAGAAATAAAAAGAAGATTAAAATACAGTATATCTGTGCACATGCACTAATAAATTGTCATTAAACAGTTCCTTCCTTATTGTCTAAATGGAGATACTATTAAATATTTGTAATTAGCAAAACAATTTATTAAAGCTGCCCTATCTTGGCTTGGTGCTGTTTCACAATCAAATGCAGTTTGGGATTTTGCAGCCAACCATTTTTTAATCACCGGAGCACTTCATTTTTAGTAAATCCAACCCTAATTTTTGTTATCCCCTGCTGGGCTTTACTTGAAAAAAAAAAAGTTTAATTTGGTTGAGATCCCCTCAAAATCATCTCTGCTTAATACCTCCCAGCCTTCTGCAGTCTGTCTGCCCATTTTGTACAAAACACACACGCAAGCAGTAATCAGCAACTATACCCCAGCCTTGCATTAAATGTCAGTTTTGTGCTTTGAGATTTTTCATGTGCTTTTGAAAAGCAGGGTGTAGCAGGATGCAGCCCACATAGGGAAAAAAAAAAAAAAAAGAGAGAGAGAGAGAGATACAGCAGAAAAATAGTGTTCATTATCAGGGAGAAGTAAGTAAATGATAAGAGATGATTTAGAGATCCGGAATGTAAAATGCATGATGCAAACGTTCAGAAATGGACTGCTCCTACACTATTAGGAGTTGAAGGTCATGCCACATGTCATTGGAAAGGTAATTTTCTCTAGATTTTGAAATAGGATCTCAGATTTGACCTATGCCCTCTGTGTCCAGAACATCTGGGCATCCTTAATGCATCTATTTCTTTTCCTTTTTTCCTTTTTCCTTTGTTCCCACAGCAGGACGACAGCCCCTAGTTTGGAAGAAAGAGAAAAAGAATGGCCAGATTTCAGTTTTAGTCTTGCTGTGGATTTGTAGGAGACCCTGGACAAGTCATTCCATGCCTTTTGGTTCCCCTTTGTCAGTAAGATGGATTTGGTACAGAAATGCTCAGATAACTCATGCTTAGGTCTCAGTATTTGATTAATTAATGCTCAAGAGTTATTTTGTGATGCTCACATGAAATAAGTTATTCACAGCACATTCAGATGTGCTTCCATTGCTTTAACAGCTTTGAGAATGAGATTTGTTTCCCATAAACAAGATACCTTTATCCATATCAATGGGTATCTAAGTGTGATTCCACAGGGTGCAAAATTATATGAATGATTTGAAATAGTTTTATCAGATATTTTTCATTACCTTTTGAAACAGATTTAAAATGCCTTTCTCTTAAATCTTCTTCTCATGCTGGGCTCAGCTAGAAATACAAATGTTTGGTGCATGGGAAGCCAAAGCATCCAAAAATGAAGTTCTCCTATGGAAATATAGGTGCCTGTGTGCTTCAGTTTCCCTCATCTTTAGACTGGGAAAAGTGAGGTTTATCTATAGAGACTAAAGGAGGAAGAGAAGCAGAAAAGCTTCCAGACAGTTCCTGCAGTCAGCTTTCCTCAATGTTTTGAGACAACATCTCCACGCAAGACACAATTTCTGTTCTGTGCACAAATCTAACTGTTCAGCCTACTTGGCTTCCTGATTTCCAGGGAAATCTTCAAACACCAGAGGCCAAAATTGCTCCAAGGTTCAAATTAAAATCCTTTGCCTCCAAGAAAAAAAAAAAGTTCACACTCTTAGAAATGCTGCAGTGTAAGGAGGGTGAACGTCCATAAAATAAATTATTTCCTAAGGGTAACAGCAGTGTTTGAGCAGAGGGTGCTCACCCTGGTGGTGCTGGGCATTTGCACTGTGAATGGTGAATGAAGTCAGAGACTAAAATCAGACCTAAAATCATTGGTACTTCAAATCTCCTCCAGCATCAGCCTCATCAGGGTGCTGTCTGCAGCAGCACAGGCCTGGGGAGTGCTGGAGCAGAGCCCTGCTCCTCTGGGATGCTCCTCCCAACAGCCCTGTGGCAGCCTGGGCTCCTCTGCTCAGCTGCTGCCCCCCCAGTTCTCCTTTCTGTTTATCTTCTCCTTATGAATGGAGCCCAGCTAATCAGCCTGATGGCCAGGATGCCTGTCGGAAAACATCTAAAAGGATTTAAATCCCTCTCCCTCCTTCAGGAAAGCTTTTCCCTGCAGAGGGAAAAGGGTTCATGATTCTGACTGTGGAAGAGAGCAGGGGGACGTGTACTTGGGGACAGAGCAGCTCTTTGCAGGCATGGGCTTGGGGTTCACATCAAGTTCCCAGCTAAATATCCTGTCTAAGGTGAACTTAAAAACAAAGTCATCTTGCAAATGGTTCCCCCAGCAGGTTGAGACATGCTGTTGAGGATAATGTGAACTCCCTGCAGTCTCAGAGAGACAGGGAGAAAGCAGCTTATTTCCATATCTTAATTAAAATTTCCATTAATCCCATCTGAGGCCTCATAACTTCAAAAACTTGGACAAAAAACCCCAACACTTATTTCTGATAAATATTTTAGACTAATTGTTCCGAGGTAGCAGACATCTCTGGCTGGTGAATATCAACGAGCCGTGGGTGCTGCCGGCTGTTTAAAGGGAACCGCGAGGGTTTTGTTTGTTTGTCCTCTGAAAATTACTGAACATCTCAAATGCCAGAGATGGGAGACACGGAAAACAAACGTGCTGGGCTAAGCAGGGCAGCTGTAGCTCCTGCAGCATTGTTTGGAGGCTGCTTTTGTGCCCTGCAGGCTCCTTCCTGAAGGCTCAGAGCCCAGGTGCTTCCAGAACAATGGGAGCTGCTGGGCAAAGGAGCTGCTGGCTCAGGACAACATCTCTTAATGATGCTCTGTCTTTATCCTCCAAATCAGCAGGGAGTTTCTGCAAAAAAAGTGTGAGAATCAGGGGCCTAAAAGCAAAACACAGTTTCCCTAACCAAACTCTGAACCTACAGGAGCTGCTTTTTGAAGGGAGACGTGGATCTGTGGTGTAGAGGGGCTGATGTCAGTGGAGAAGATGAACATTCAGAACATGACCTGGCCTTGCCTTCCTCTCCTGCCCATCCCAGACTCATGGGCTGCTGGTTTTCCTTACATGCAAAGCCTCCATGTGGGATGGAAAAGTCACCACCCCACTGGACAGCCATCAGGAACCCAGACAAGACCATGATTTTTCCCTCCGTGGAGAGACACGGGGTTTTCCCTCCTTTAAACCAAGATCACAAGCAATATTCATTCACATTCTGCCTCACTTCTACCAGTTTTTCCATCTTCCCATAGCTCCTGCAGCTTTTCTGGCAGTGACCAAAAAGGCATTCCTAAGGAACCAGAAAAAAGAGCACAATTAATGGCAGTTTCAGCCACCTGCCTGGCCACAGGAAATGGCTGAGAAACATCAAGATTTAGAATGGCAAGGAGAAAAAACATGATCAGGTTTTTCCCTTGCCATTTAAAATCGTGCTTCTGCCCCATTCTTGTGGGATGATCACCATAGTCTTGGATGTCCCTTTTGCACAATGCTGAGATCACCAGAACCCAAAGACCATTTCTTACAACCCCACTCCCCCCCCCCCCCCAGCCCCCTTTCTTTGCTTCCCAAAGCAAATTTGGCATTAATTTGGGATAAGAAAATACTAATTTAGGTTTTGTGGAGTGGAGGCAGGTTTGGGGATAGCACAAAAGGTATTGGGTTTTGGCTCTCCCATACCATTCAGCTTTCTAAACAGTTTAAAAAATGAATTTAATGATCTTTCACTTAATTTTAAGTGCTACTAATTTAATCAATGGAAAGAAGCATTTTTTTGCTGTTTGACTGCATGCAGGGATAAGCAAAATGCTTTCATGTTTCTGTTGAGCACCAGGGTGTATTTGGGAATGCAGAGAGAGGGCTCCCCATCCCTGTTTAATTGCTTTTTGGGCACATAGGTTAGAAATGAACCAGGTGACAAAGCTGAAGTGGGAGGGATGGGGTGGAAAACAGAGCAGACCTTCAGCTGGGGCAAGGCTGGGAATTTGTGTCCATGCTCTGTAGGGCACAGCTGCTGGGGTTTGGAGCTGTGAAAGGACAGAGCTCCTCTGGCTTTGCACTCCTGGTGTCAGTGGCAGCCACGGAGAGCAGCAGCCATAATTAAACCCCAGTGCTCAGCCCGGGGTCCCAGAGGTGACATCCTGGGGATGAACTGAGCATTGAGAATGGCAAACTAAAGGGGCCTGCTGACAGGTTCTCCGTGGTCATAGATCACCTCTGAGTGACAGAAAATTGGACACACATCACAAGGAAGGCAGGAGAGAGCTTTGGGGAGGGGGGAAGAAGGGGAGAAAGCAGCCATTCCTAAAATGAGACTAAAATCTGCCTGGTTGCTAGGGAAGTGGGACTCCTGGTAAGTCATTTCAATTTGTACCTATATTTATAACAGTATGAAGATACGTTTTATAATCTGTGTAATAAAGAACCTCATCAGCAACTTCTCAAAGAAACTTGTTATTACAGAGAATGACACTCTAATTGCCTCCAGACATTTAGCTTGTCTAGTGAGTGAAGTAACCTGATAAGCTATTGAGCTATTAAGTGATGTAGAATCAATTAATGTAGTTAGATAAGAAAGTAATACCCTACCTAGGTTAACTAAGTAGTATGTGTCAAACGAGTCACTATTAATTCAGGTCCAGAACAGCACAGTAGAGCTGTATAATTCTCAGTAACCTTCATGAAATTGAGGGGATTGCATTTTGACCAAAGAAAACTTGTTTTTCAAAGATTTTTTCTGGGGAAAAAAAATTACAGAATTCATCACCAGGCTCATTTTTTTCCCAGTAATATTCTCCATAAATTTAAAACATGAATTACTGAATCACAATGCTGCAGAGATGGTTAAAGTGTAGGGACTGATTCTTTCAAGTTTTGGAAAGAGAGGGAGACATGGGGGAACACACCTTGAATTTCCACGCCAGCATGGGAACACAAAGAGGAGCTGGATAAATGGGGTTGGAGTTGCTTGTGTCACCTGGTGCAGGTGCAGGCTCACCCACACAGCCCTGGAGAACAGCACAGAACCATCAGTGCCTCGATGTCCTTTCAGCCTGCAGCAGCCCAGGCTGGTGGAGCTGGGCTGTCAGTGAGCGGGGCTGACACAGGGACAAGGTGACAGATGGGGAAGGGTCACCATGCCTTGTGTAGATACAAGCAAGAAATGTGTGAGGCCCGAGTTCCAGCTCCAGTTAATTTTGTCCCTGTCTGATCTAGCTCTGGGTGTGATTATCTGGAGTGTATTAGAGCAGAGGAGAGGAGAATGTGTGAGAAATTATCATCCTGTCTGTCTCACCACTGCTGCAGGTTTCCTCTCCTGATATATTGTCTCTGTAGCTGGGGAGTACAGAGGGAGGTTAATGAATCTTAAAACATTTGTAAGTGGCACAGTGTAGCTCCAAGCAAGCCGGGGCACTCGGGAAAGTCTGCATTGCTGTGCTAATGTGCTGCTCAACAAGAGCTAATTAGCCCTACCTGGGAGCACAGAGCACTGGGGGACACGGTGGCACTGCCAGCTTGGGGATGGCTGTGCTGCCTCCAGCCCTGCTGGCTCCACATCTCTGCTTTGGACCCTTTCTTCCATCTCCCCAAGTTTTTGGACAGAGATGTTTTCAGCTATGAAATTGCAGTCACCCAGGTCTCTTGCTGTAGGGGTTGTTCTCATCCATGTATCCAGCTGACTGGTTATGTCCAGTATTTTATACAGATATATAAATACAAAATCACAGAATATTCTGAGTTGGAAGGGGCCCACACAGATTCATACCCTCCTGCAGTATTTGGAGACCCCTGTAATATCAGGGGATTAACACTGAGTCCAGGAATATTTTGACACTTTCTTCCAAGACTGGGTCCATCATGGGAAGAAGGTTGTTGAAGGGCTCAAAGCAATGTGTCAGAGGTGGGGCAACACCTTCAGGCACTCATGAGTCCGTTGGCATTGATATGACCTGCTGTGGTTAGATAACAAACTTGCTTAAAGCTCTTCATAAATCCTTAAAATGGGAGTTTGCAACTTTGGAAATTTGCAGTCCTTTGGAAATCTGGCTTGTAGGGGAAATGGCAAACTCTTGCTGGAAGGTTTATTGCATATTGCATTGTGGATGATCTAGGACAGAAGAATATTTGGGGAAATATTACCATTAACACCCCTAAAATATCCCATTACATGAGGTGTAACCACATGGAAAAGTTGGTATTTCTTCTGTGAAGGACCACAACAGTTCCCTATGGACCACAGGGCAGCAGTAAAAGACCAATGAGCTGAGGGAAATGCAGAAAAATAAATATATTAGTAGTGAAGGTTTTAGTGCTTCCTCTCAAGCATTTAGATGTGGTACAGGATTGGAAATTTTGTTTCTGATCTTCTTCAAACACGAACAACCCAGAGCCATCTGAACTGATTTGCTTAATGTGCTGTTCAGCATTCACAGCATAAATTGAATTGTTAGCCTCTCTGTCTGTGCATTTGAATGTTTTGATTCTAATATTACCAGCAGAGCAACCTTCCCTAACTGGATTGTTCTCACAAGTAATGTTGATGCTTTGCACTCCCACTCAATTGATGTCATTGGGGCTACTGACAAGAAGGTGCCTGTTAGAACAGGCTGAGATCAGATAAGAGCAGAGAGTGACAAATCAGAAATATCTCATTTTTCATCAATGTCCTTTATTTTAATTTTTTTTCTACCAGTTTCTATTTATTAGTTTCTGACAGGGGTGGGCTTGCAGATGCTTTATCCCACAGCTAAAGCTGCTGAGGACCTAACTGGGATGTGTCCACACCTTGTCCCAGGGCAGAAATGCCCATCAGAAAGGGTTTGCAGCAGAGCATTGCCCCATGACACTCGTGTGTCTCTGTGCAATACTGGGAGAGAACTCAGCTCTCCCCGTGCCAGTGGGTGCAGATTCTCCCTAGTGCTGGAAAACTGCATTTTCTGGGCTGGCTGAACTTCTCCCAGGTCACCTCCAGGCTGATATGGAGCCACTGTAGCTCTGAGATATTTAGATATTTATACATCAGAACAGTTGATTTGAAATTCCAGAGCAACATCTTGACACCTGTGAAATTCTGGAGAGGAGTAAAAGGCAGGAGTTGTTTGGGAAGTTTGAGTCTGCAAGACCTTGTGGGGCTGGTGTTTTAGTGCTGCTCTGGGGAGAGACATCCCCACGTGTGTGTCTGGTGCAGATAGCAGCACAAAGCTGGGTCTCTGTGAGTTGGATCTTGGTAGCAAACCCACGTGGCTGCAACAGGCACCATCAGGGACCTGGGGAGGAGAAGTGACGGCACCACCACGTCCATCACAAGAACAGGATAGGCAAAAGTTATAGAAAACATCATGGGATTCGGGATATAGTGAATTTGTCACTCCTAGATCTCAGCAAAGTCTCTTACCAGAGAAAGGGAGAGGCAAAACTCTTCTCTGGGATCCTTCCATGTTGTGATCTGTGGTTTTTAGTCCTTTCTAGAGTTTGATGTTTCATACGTAGACAGTTGCCAGGGGGAATTTTGCTTACACTGTAATTTTCCATTTGCTGCTAGACTTTAGACAGATGAGTGCAAACTGTTCTCTCTGCAACTCAGGAAATAATTTTGCAGTCAGTGTGAACACTGTGAACCTTCTAATTTATTTTTTTTTTCCTCTAATAACAGTTTGGCAAATCAAAGTGTCTGTTCATTTAGGCAGGAAAAGCACCTGAGAGCCATGCAAAAAAAAAGAAAACACGGGCATAGAGCTGGACTCTGAACTGGCTGTGTCTCAGATTAGATATTCTAAGTGATTAGGGGTATTGAACACTTTCCATTTTATCTTGTCTGCATTGAACGAGGAGCATTGAGGGTGACTTTGGAGGGAAGGAAATAACATGCACACCGAAGTTTCTAAGTACTTTTTTATTTTCACAAATTCCTTTGCCTTATTTTCCAACATCATAAGACATTGGTCATCAAAATAAATTCAGAAATCTGACCATTGAAATTTGAGAGGTCAAATGGGGAAAAAATGAGAAAGGGAATATTTGTGCTCTGCATGGTAGAAGTTAGGGAGACATGATTGCATTTCCTGTCTTTCAAATAAGTTCCATTTTAAGCCAAGAAACCTAATGGTGGGACACCAAGTAAGAGGGAAGGATTTTCCCAGAGAATACTTTTTAATTAGTTCAAAAAACTTAAATAAATTTTTAGACAGTCACCCAGATTGCTTTATCCACAGTAGATAATATAAATACACTCTCCCCTTTACTCCTGCCTTGCACATATCCAAACACAGTAGAGCCCAGGTTAGCAAAACCATTCTTTCTTTTGTTCTCTTTGTTCCCTTTGTTCACTACGCAGTAATGAAAAATGACAGCCATATTTATTGTAACATTCCTCCAGGAATGCAGAGATAATTACCTGCCCTTAGCATGGGAGAGGAGAACGAGCATGAGCTCGGTCTTCTTCCAGCTCCCAGGAATGCAACTACAGTCTTGGCAGGGCTCCCCCTCACCTTTCTGCTTGGCACCAACCTCCCCCCATGCATCTTGTATGCCCTCACCTAGGGTTAGGGATACAAAAAACACAAAGCCCAGAGCTCCAGGCACACAGCAGCTGCAAAAAGCACGCCAAGGGGAACACAGAACTGCCACAACATGGCTCCCTCCACAGATTTCTGCTTGGCATCAGCCTCCCCCCATGCACCTTTTACGCCCTCACCCAGGGTTAGGGTTCCTCCTAGGATTAGGGTTCCAAAAACCACAAAGCCCAGAGCTCCAGGCACACTGCAGCTGCAAAGGGCATGCCAAGGGGAACACAGAACTGCCACAACACGGCTCCCTCCACAGCTTCCTACTTGGAACCAGCCTCACCCCTATTCATGGCATGCAATGTGACTGGGAGATGCTGGGAGCAGAGATCTACTGCCTTGCTTTTGGGATTCATTTTTTTGTCTCTTGAAAAACAACGTCTGAGAAGACCTCAAATACCTCCATGAAAAGGAGACTGCTTTGAATTCCACTTGTTTCCTCACCCATTTCCGAAGGAAACGCCTCTGTGTGTTCTTTTGATGTAGACTTGACTTAATTGATCAAACTGCTGTCTTCACAAGGTCTCCTGCACAGTCTGCCCAGACAGATCTGCCTTCAGCCCTGGCTATTTTAGGGGTCATTCTGCTTTTCATTAAAGAAACCCCAAACTTCTTTTAAGAGGGTGTGTGTTATTTATGAGAAGCACTGGATTCGTTGGAATTGGAAATGAAAGTCTCTAATCTAGCAAAATAAAAGAATGATTTGATATGAGTAAGTGTGAGCTGGTTCCTGTTCACCCTCCTGGTGGGTGTGTGGTAATGATCCACAGCCTGACCACAGGAATCAGAGAATCCCAGAATGGTTTGGACTGGAAAGGACCTTAAAACTCATCTCATTCCAAGCCCCCTGCCTTGGGCAGAGACCCCTTCCACTAGAGCAGGTTGCTCCAAGCAACGTGACCTGGAGCAATTCCAGGGATGGGAAATGGACAATGATTCCCTTCCCAATGCATGGATGGATGAGCTCTCTCTGTGGTGGGAGCCCTGAGATCAAAAGAACTCCCCTTCCCTTCCTGCCTCTGCTTGTTTGAGAAATGTGATGAACCCTCAGATGAGCATGTGCCCAAGGTGCAGAAAAATGTGGGGAACTCTCTCACTTTTACCCTTTCGGTCAGCAAGAACAACCCATCCCAACAAGATCTGTTCAGGTAACCAGGTGCCTTACTGCAGCTTTTTATTATTATTTTCTCCTATTTGTTTCCATTTTATGGAAATTTGGAAGTAAGAATTATTTAGCCTTCATAAGAAAAATCTCTTTATATCTTAATATGTTTGTTCTTTGCCTTTATTTCCTCACTAGCTGGGATTTTTCAGGCTTATTATTTTTTAAGGTATTGAAAATATAATCCCTATGATATATTAAAATATAATTAAAAGTGTTATCATATTTGCAGCAGTGTGTTATGCCTAGGGAGGTTTTACAGGAGCAAATATATTTTTGCATTTCCTGCACAAGTGAGGGAGACCAACTGACTACTGGTGACCTTTTTTACTGATAGGAAAGTGGAAACAAAAAGAGAGGGGATGGACTGTTGATGCTTCCTGGTGTTTTACCTTCACACCACATTCTGTGTGTTCCAGAACATCTGCCAGTGGTACAGAACAAAATGAAATAAAAATTAAGTTCACAGCCTGGGCTGGTCTGTTTCTCAGGTTATGATAAGGAAGTTCTGGCATGGCAGAGGGATGGAGATGAAGATGGCCAAGGGATGCTGAGGTGTAGCTGATTCCCATGACCTAATCCCCTGCCTGTGGAGAGCAGCAAAGCTGCTCCATGGCAGAGCAGCTGCTCTTGGTGGGAGCTCATGGAGCTGGGAAATGCAGCCCTGCGAGAGGGAATGTATGGATTAGTGGGGTTGTGCATCCAGGGGAGTCCTTCTGGAGACCTTTCCCGGCTCAAAAAATCCTCCTCACCTTTGCTACATGACCCAAGGCGTTGCCTTCCCACACTGGGGTGAGCAGGCATTGGGTGTGTGACTGTGACTGTGTCCCCTGCCAGCTGGATCTCTTTGCTGGGCATGGAGGACACACAGCCCAGACCAGGACAAACGGGCAGGAATTCTGGGATTTGCAGCTGAACTCCACAAATCTCAGTCTCTTTCCTTCTCTAGCCCATATCCAGAAGGGGGTTGCACTGGGGGTGCTGCAAACCCATTTATTCCCCAGTGATCTATAGAAAGATGTAGGGTTCAGAAATGGGGGACTTGGAGGATGAAGGATTAGCTGGACAGTGCTGTCATGATAGGAAAGTAATTGAAAAATAATAAAAAAATATAATGTATCAATACATTGTATTAATCAAACTGCCCAAGTGCCTAAGAAACTTGATTATCCCTCTTCTCCTCTTTTTCTCTCTACCCCCAGGAACTACTTCTGTTCCTACAGCTCATATTTTCAACTGTCTTTAAATAAGTGTTTAATGGGATTTATAGAAACACCTGAGCAGGTTAGATAGGTTATAATTCCCACTGATTTCACTGACCTCTCTGGGAGATGGGATACAGGCTCCTATATCATATAGGCTTATTTGAAAATACTATTTCAGGTATGCTGGAAAATATTATTCCTATTAGATTTCTGGTTTAAATTCTGGGAAGTGCCATCAGAATGGGGCTGGTGCATAGAAATATAAATAAAAACTAAAAACATATATACGTGTTGGTACCTGCCTCTGTGCGTGTGTGTGTGTGTGTGTAGTCTGTATTGGTGGCTGAAAACCTGGTGCCTGCTCTTTGGTTTTTCCATTTTAGCTGGCCTATTATCAGAGATTTCTGGAGTGTGAGTTTCATAAGTAGAGGTTATCATACATTGCAGGCCATCTCTCCTGCTGGGGAGCAAAATGAAGGTTTGATAATGAGATCGCCCAAAGGCAGATAAGAGCTCCAGCTTGCTGAACAGTCCCTCAAGGTTTCATGTGATGGCAAAAAGGAGGGAATGCAATTTATTATCCTTCTCTCCTTGTACCTTCCCATTGTTTGAGAAGTCAAAGCAACAAACTACATGGGTTAAAAATAAATAAATTAATAATCAGAGCAGGAGACCCTGTGTGTTGTTATTTTTCTCTGAGGAAGGAGGTCTGTGATTTGCTCTAACACCATGAAGAAAGTCTCTGAACTCCAAATCTTGAAATTCTATTTAACAGGCAGACTCTCCCCTCTCTCCTCCTGCCTTCTTCCTGCTAGGGTGGATATTCGAAAATGAGTCAAGTGCTTTATCTCGATAGAGGGTGGAGGATGGCTCTGTAACTGCTGCTGATAACCTCCCCATCTCCAATTCTGTTTGCTCTTCTTTCATGCTAAATGCTACAAAGTGCATTACAGGAAAGGGAAAGGTCAGATTTAAGCCGTAAAACATGGAAGATTCCGAGCTGAAGTTGCCACATCGTTAAGTCACAGCATCTTCATGCTTATGTTTTCTAGCACATATGGTATATAAAATCACCTAGTGTTTCACAACCCTCTTAAATAATTAGGCACAACAGGGTTTGCTGGGTGACCACCTGGATGAAGTCAAAACAGTGGCATCTGCATCAACCAGATGGGAGTCTGCTCTTCGCTGCCATCAGGAAATGGACAGCCAACTTCCACTCCAGTGAACCAAAAGCTGCCTTCTCCCAGACAAGAAAGGGAAAGGGCAGAGCAGGAGAGAGCAATAAATGTGTCTTCCTCCAAATTTCAGGTCTCTAGTGAAACCTCAAAGAGGAGAGCCTATCCCCAGCTGGAGAAGCAGCAGGGAGGAGGTGAGTTGGATCTGTACATCATCAGCAAACCACACACCTGGCAATGTATGTGGCAAGTTGAACAAAGGTTTATATTTTTGTTTGGTTTTCTCATTTAAAAAAAATACATTGGGAGAATATTAGCAATTTACTGTGAGGCTCCATTAGATCAAATCAGTGCCAATGATAGTCACTTATTTCCTCCATTTCGTAATGATTTACTCTATAAATTAATGTCTGCCTATTTAAACACCCTCAGTGACTCAGTACTGGGTGCCATGGCAATAAGTGGCAGGGACTAGGGCTGCACCCAGCAGTCATGTGGCTCTCGGTGCAGTCATTATGTGCACTGGTAATGGGGGGCTCTGTGGGAACACAGACAGATATTATGCAAACATATACTGACTTAAGTATCAATCTGTCACTGGTGTAACTCCTGGTAATGGCCCCACCAAAGTCATTACACAGGAATATGCATTACAGCATGTTAAACATCTATCAGGGGTGCAGCTTCAGAGAAGCCACGGGGAAGATGTAAGGAGGTGCCAACATCCAGATCTGAAGGATGCTCAGGAAGGGGTTTCATTCAGCAGAGCCCTAAAGGAACATTCCCTTTTCTTCTGCTTTGTGCTCCAAAAAGATGGATCTGAAAAAAATGTCTCACAGCTTTAAGAAGAGGGGAAAAAAAGTAAATCCTCTTGAGCATGTATGTGTGAAGCACAAGCAAGTTCACTGCAGCAATTCAGTTCCAATCTCTGCTTCATAGGCACAGGTACAAATAGGGGTTTGGTGGGACAGCCTCAGCCTGGCTGTACTTCACTGCAGTTTTAGGATGTGATCCCTCCTCTTGTTACCCTTAGAAGTCACACAGCCTGATTTTGTGGTACAGAAGTTGAAGGAGGAGGTAACTTCTGTGTCTCTCTTCTGCTGATCCCTGTCCTCTCCCTGACACACCAATGGTGTATTAGCACATCCATGGCCCGGGTCAGTCCCTTTTCCATGATAAATCAGCCCCATGCCTCACTGGCAGGAGCATTCATTCCCCAGTTTTGGACAGAGTCTCTCCTCTTTCTGATGAGGAAGATTCTGCTCAGGTCCAGACAGGGTAAGGCGTCTCTGGACAACACCAGTGACTTAGGATAACTTCTTTCCCTATTTTTTGGTTGCTTTTCAAAGAGCAGTGCTGCAGCACTGGCTCAGCAATGGAAGGCAGAGAGTGTCTGGCATGGGCAGGGGAGTATTTCATTGCTCAGTGCAGACTTGGCTATTTTGTTAGCATAATATACATCCTTCAGCCAATCCAATGGATTAGAAAAACACTCTGTTTAAAGGTTAAATAGTTGATATTGCATCAACATGTATGGGAGGTGACACACAAATCCAAAGTGATCCGTAGCACTTGGCTCAGTCTCCAGCCAGCTCGGCAGTGTAGCCAAGGGTAAATGCAAGTGCACAGATTTCTAAAGGGAGTTTACCCACCGCTTACTGCTCAGCCTGTGCACTCAGCGGTGCATTTACTCACTTTTTTTGTGTACTACAGCAGGACTGATACAGCTCACAGCATCCTCGAGCAGTTGTATAGAGGGTCAGGAAAGAGGCTTAATAGACTGAAGGTGCCTGAATGCAGTGTTACAGTAAGTAACCAACCTCGTAAAGAAAGAGACTGGTAAAAGAAAAAGCCCAGGGAACAAACACTGGATCTGTTGTGCTGTTACCATTTAACCTGCATTCACTGCCAATTGAAATGCACTTTACATTACTTCAGTCAGATACTTCAAAGGAAATCCTGGAGATGGGAGCACTTAAGCAAGAGCACTTCTGGTGGTAATGTGTGTATTTGAAAGCCTGGCAATTGGGAAGGTTGTGAATGCCTCAGCGTATCCAAATATAGCTGTAGCTTGTTATATGTAAACGGCAAGACTCATTCTGATATTCCTGCTCCTATCCTGCCCTTCCTTCCCTCAAAACAGTGTGATTCCTCCATCTGTCAGCATCTCCAGTATTTGTGTTTTCGTGTAACAATGCTCGCCTGGGCACATTATTCCACACAGTAGCTCGGTGAGAAGTGCTGGTACAGTACCAAGATATGAAAAAGCCAAAGGAGACATTTGGGAATGGCTCTTTTCGGGAAAAATTGCTACTTCTGTGGCACTGCCTGAGCCTTACAGAGCATAAGGGAAGGCCATGAAAATTATCAGGAAAAGGTGTAAAACTAAAGCAGATGAAACCCTGGGTGGAGGCTCCTCATCTCACTGTAATTAAATCCTCTTGAAAGAGATCATGGAGAGCTATTGTATTTTAATTTGTGTGGGCTGGGGGTTGAGTTCATGTAGCTCCACCATGTCCTGCAAGGTGGGGTTAGGGGTGTTCCACCCTCAGACACTTGTAGCAGGATAGGAGAGCAGAACATACTGCAGGAGAAACTGCATCTGCAACAAGCAGACTTTTGTGAAGTTTGCTGGGACATTGTCCCAGGTCCCATCACACGCTGGTACCCGCTGGGACTGGAGAGAGTGTGAGGGGTGCACAGAAAGGTGTAAGATACAATAGTGAGTCTCAAGGCACTCCCTGCTAATTGAACGTTATCAAAGTGTAGATCTGCACCAGCTCACTCTGAAATATAAAAGATACAGGACCAAAGGACATTCCAAGTACATCACATAGCCAGGGCTGCCTGTGACATGTTGGACAGCACGTGGATAAATCCCAATGACCCAGGGAAAAATGTACCAGCCAAACTTTTCTGGTTAGATTCCTGGAGAAATGCTGTTCCTTCATGGCCCTTCTGCATCTGGGTGCAATCCAGTCTCTGTTGTCATGGTGGATGGGTATTTTAAGATAAGTTCCATTTGTTTTCTTGGCAAGAAACCTCTCTTTATGGAGTGGGTTCATAAAAAGTAGCTCTGAATACCTGGCTGTAAAATAAGGGAGTTTGAAATCCTGGAGATGGGGAGAAGAGCCACAGCTGGTCTCTTTCCCTCAACACAAATGGCAAGGCTGTGAGAACACACTGACCTTTATTCAACACTATTAAATGCCACGCAAATAAACAGCTAATTCTATTTAACAGCATAGCTGCATTTATCTCGCTGTGGCCATAGTCAGGTAAAACTCACCTTTGCTGACCCAACCACGTGTTGATACATCTAGGGCTGTGACATGCAAAAAAAGGGTCCTGGTTGCTCCATCCCTGAGCAAGAATGGCTCCTCAGTCCCTCAGCAAGGATGTTTTCTTCTTGCTCTAAACTAATACATCCAGTCTGGACTGACAGCTGACAGGCTGGTGTTGCTGCCTTTCTAAGCATCAAGGAGTGGGGAAGGTAGGGGGAAAGGTTCTGTGCCACCACTGTGTTGCTTCCTTGCAGCAGGAAAATCAGAGCAGTGACTGTCCAGAGAATGCACACAATAAACCTCATCCAAAGCAGGGATGTGTTCAGAGAGCAGCATCACTCAAAATTTATTGCAGTCTGACAGCTCCACCTCCTCTGAATTTTGCTTGACTTGCAAAGGCAGTTGCAAAGACTCTGGTTCAGTCTCTACTGATACTGTCTGTGGATTTTGAGAGTATAATGACATCTATTTTGTGCCATTCACATGTTCATCCATAGGGCTGAAATCTTCCTCTTCTGGGAAAAGCCCTCCCCATCCCACATTTCACGCTGACGTTCTGGGCTGGAGTCTGATCAGCCTGTGGGTATGGCACAGCTCCAAGCTGCTCAGGTGGTTCTCTGGAGATTTTAGCTGCTAAATATAAAATTAAAAAGACTCTTCTGAGCATGTGCAAATAGTAATTTCACAAATGCATTTAGCACGGCCAAATTTGAACAGATTTTTATGGGAACTTCAAAAGGCATATTCCCAGCATAAAATCCTTCCACATCCCCTTGTAATAGTCAAAAATTGAACAGAGCAGATTGCTGTTCATTCTTTCTTTTTTTTTTCTCAGAAACCTCTAATCACTATTACATAAATTTTTCTCAAAATTTTCCATCAGAGAATTTCAGTCCAAACCACAAAATCTCAATAAAAACAACTAGAAAGGTCAGCCTGGTTTTAAGACAGTTGTCTCCAAACACCTGGATAATGCATTACCCCCTTCTACCTGCCTCACAGAGTTCCTACATGAACAGTTCTAACATTTTTGAGTCATTAATAGATGCAAGCTGCCCATTTTGGGGTGATACCCTGGAATTTGGCCTTAGAGGGGTGCTGAGCTCCCCCAGCTGCATGAAGGTAGTGCAAACACCCCAGGGCATGAGATACCCAGCCCTGCATCATCACAATTTGGGATCTGCAATTACTGCACTTTGGAGAACTCTTGTTTGTGACTCAATGCTTCCTTCTGTAAAGTGGCAAGAATATCACCCTCCTCCTAAATTAATTCTAAACTTATGAGTTCCATAGACAAGCCAGAGGGGAAGTTAGTCATTGCCTCCAGAGCAGTCTGGAGCTGTTTTCTGCAATTAAAATATCAAGCAGTTGCTCTTTAAAGGATCTCTTTGCAGGTGCACTTTGTGCACATGGACACTTCAGGAAAAAAAAAGGCATGTGAGTTTGTAGCTTAAAGATCATAAACCCATGTATATCCCCAAAGGAATCAAACTGAAATTGTTCAGGTAAATTTAATTTGACATTTCCAGGCTATGTATCACCCAAACCTTGAGTGTTTAACATCTTTATGCTCCACAGTCTCCCTGAATCCCAGATTTCAGTGGCTTAGCTTCAGAAAGGACAATCTCCTGGTGGCATTATGTTGCTCCAGGACTAACTACCCATCTTTGTGGTACTCCCTCCTCCTCCTCCAGCTGCAACATGCTCTTGGGAGAGTTTCCTATTAAAACTCCCCAGAGGGACACCCTTGACTCTGGCCATTTCTGATGCTATGAGCAACACTAAGCTCTCTCACCAGCTTTATAATTTTTTCTCTTCCTTTCACTATCTCAGCTTCAAAGAACCACTTCATCCTTATCTCAAACCAAAGGGCTGCATTAAGGCAGACTTGCTCCCTCTGCCCAGGGCCAGCACAGCCACCAGTCTTTCTTTCCAGCTGCTCCCCAAGGCTGTGGTTTGAGCGTGGCCAATGTAGGGAACATCCCACAATTAGTCTGGTTTGCTCCTGCTCCCACATGCTCGTTGAGCATTCCCTATCCTGAATACACTTGACTGATCCAGCACAGCCAGCTGAATCCTGACCTGGAGCCCTACACCTGGCTCAAAGGGGAAAACAATCCCGCAAAACCTCTTTAGCATGATCAGAACTGTGATTCATGCTCCTGTTTGAACTTAGGGAATAAAAATACTCTCATCAAAAGAGAAGTCAGTAAACTAGATATTTTTGGAAATGACAATAGACTGGGAAAAAGCAAGTTCCCTTATAGAGATTTGTTCTTACTGCACAAGCAAAGTAGCTTTGTTGCCATTTTATGTATCATTTAAACAGATAAACCTATGAATTATTTATAGCATGTTCAAGAGTAAACACAGACTCCAGGGAGGAAGCCCAGGCTTTTACAGTTCAGCTGGTATCCAAAAGTCCTGGGAGCACCATGGGAAGGGCCACAGTGCAGACAGGAATTTGTGTTTATTTGAATTTTTATCACCAGTTTATGTGTAAAGGCACTTCTTTAGTCCATAGGCTGATATCCCAGGCTCAAAGTAAGAAAAGCAGCAGCATCTTTCTCACTGCAGCATTATCTCTGCCTGGGTCTCTTGACTTCTCAGCAGGGGCAAGTGACTAGGCAGAATCCCTCCTTGTTCTCATCTCCAAACCCACAAAACTCTTGAACTCTTGATTTTATTTTTAATTTAATAAAATAAAATTAATGCTTCAAATAGGAAACATTTGAGGACAAGCCTCGGTTCAGGCTACTTTATTATGGCTGAGTTTTAATCCTCGGTGCATAAGAAGGATTGTGCTGGGAACACTGACATCACCTTAAATATAGCAGCATGAATATGCTACTGTAATAAATCTTTTCAGCTTTTAATTTCAATTCAAGAAAGGTGCTGGTTGAGAATCTCTTCTTTCCCAGTAACCTTCTCCTGTCTCAGATGTGCCCACACTCCCAGGCACCATCTGACACAGCCTTGTCAGGAAGGTGAAGAGGTGCAACCTCCACCCAACACCACAAGGCTCAAAGGAATTTTTTGCAGATCCAGAAAGTGCAGTGAAATGCTGGTTTTACCTGTTACAATTATCACTTGGAGAGAGAGGTTAATAATCTCATTAAGCTGTAAAAAAAAAACAAGTTGACCACTAAAACCTGAGCTCACACTGGGAAAATTTCTCCATTAAAATTTTTTGGGGGGAGACAGTGTGAAGGTGGAGGTGGGCTCAGTTCTTCACACAACTTTGAGCCCACAGCTCAGGAGAAGGATGGAACACAGCAAAGTACCCAGGAAAGAGAGATTTGATTTATAAGCGAAGCATCAGCAAATGTCTTAAAAGGTCTCCTGAGAGTTTGTAATACTCTGGAAGAGCTGAGAGTAATAAAATGGAATAAAATCAGTGGCAGAGCCAAGTTTCTATCCTGCCCAACGCCAGCACAGTGAGTGCTGCTTCCTATGGGCAGAGGGGACCCTGCAGTGGGGTCTGAATGCTTTGTCCACTCACAGGTGAGGTGGTGGGAATGGTCCAGCTCCTGTTGAAGTCTGATGACCTTCATCAAGAGAGCAGGTGCTTCACCAGGTATCAGAAACATCCTTCTGACAATTGTGGTATCACTTGGCACTCTTGTGATTACCCAAGGGCTTTAATTGTCTCTTTGTCTATCATGGAACTGTAGATTTATTCAGAGGTTTGGATGGTGACTAGAGTGGAGACAGTATCTAGATTTCTTGCAGAAATATCAGATGCTGGGAAATGGGTCTATAAATAACACAAATGTTGTGCTCAAGGAATATTTTCTTGTTGTATTTTATGAATTGGAATTACGGTTATCATCAAAGAAGTGCTGGAGAGCCAGTTACTACAGCACATAAAGATCATCAGCTTGGGTCTGCAAGTGATGTGCTGGTAGTGTCCTCTCTGGCAGGAGATGTGAAATGTTACAGCTCTCATTTTGCTGGGGAAAAAAAAAATATCCCAGCTACAATACCATCCATCTTTTCCTACATATGGAGCATTATCACCAAGTGTCAGTGGCAGCACCTGACACTTCCAGGCTGGCCTGATAACACACCTCCCATCCCAGATACGTGCCAGACAAACATGTGGAGCAGCTCCAAAGCCATGGCAGCTTTCGTGGCACAGATTGGTGGAAAAGAGCAGTCCACGGCTGTTGTGGGTGAACATATGCAAGGCAGCACAGAAATCGGGCTGCTGGAGCTGCAGCAGGCACCACAAACCAAAAATAAGTGTCTCTGTAGCCTTTAGGCCAACACTAGCACTAACTAGACTAGTTAATCAGAAGACCATTAAAGTCTCTCTGGTTTCAAGCAGAGTGGAGTGAATGCAAAAATCTCTTTGCAAATGTGTAGTCCTGCTAATTTTTTGGGGCGTTGGTTCAATCAGCATTGTGCTGTTGCATTTGTTTTCTCAAAAGGGCCTGCCCATGGCTGTCACCTACACATTGAATGAAAAATTACTTTTTGCATTATAATTCCTACTTTGAAATGAACATTGCAGTCACTTTAAACGGGCTTAGCTTAGACTTGGTGAAATCTTTGGTTCAGCCTGATCTGTCTGCTTTAAGGCTGTCAAACTGAAAGGAATTAAAATGCAGAGAAAGTGATTTAGAAAAGAAAATGCAACCTGGCAATTTAACTTTGCTACAGGGATAAAGTTTTAAGAAATGATTCACACTTTGGGTGTCTTTCGCCTTGGGAGCCTGAGGTTGGACTCATTAAAGAAAAACAATTTTCAGAAAATATTGAACACCCACCTTTGCTCAGCAGGTGGGTAAAGATGATCTGTTTGAAAATCTCAGCTCAGTCTTAAATTAAAAAAAATAAAAATTAAGCCAAGTACAATGGAGTAACTGTGATACTCCGTGGGCAGCAAGGCCAAAAGCAGATCTGAGAAGAGGAAACACCAGTGAAAAGGCATCAGTGATGCTCATGTTAGAAGGAGGTGGAAATAAACAGGATTTTAAATTATTCTAAAGAACTAGTCACAGAATAGTGGCAGAACAAGAGGTGGTCAATATTCTTTGGTTATGAGGACAGAGACCATGAGGTCTCCAGGATTTTGGGACTTGTTCCTGCTAGGTGTGAAATAATGCAAACTGGAGGACTTTTACCGGGATCTGGATGGGTGACCTCCTTTCAAGATGATAATTTTGGTGATGTGGGGACTCTTCTGCTTTAAGAAATTTGAATTAGGGAATTTAAAGTCCTAGATGTGCATCTCATCTTTAAATTTAAATTTAAAGTCCTAGATTGTGCATCTCATCTTTAAATTTAAATTTAAATAAATAAATAATTGGGAGTAAAACCAGAGGGATATGATGTCATTTTCTTCTAAATAAAATACTGAACCTAACTAAAACCAATTGATGGTTAAAAAGGAGCAAGGAGTTCAAAATTAATCCCATTATTGTGCTCTATAACATCATTAATAGGTATAGAGGTTTTGGCAAATCCTGTAATTTTAACACTACCCTTTGTCCTAAATATGTCATAGCTGTTTTTTATTTCTTTTATTAAGTAGTCGCTTTAGAAGGAAGATAAACTCCCTCTTAGTGACATTCAGGAGCACACAACCTACAGGGTCTGGCGAGGGAGGTTTTTCTGAAGGATCCACAGGAATTAGCAGGCTCAGCAAAGGGGTGAGGAGGAATCGCTGTGTGTGAGTGGCCCCACAGGCTGGGTCATCCCATGGCAGTGTGTCCAGGCAGTGCTGCAGCAGGCTGATATTGCATTTGCAGGGTGATAATCTCATGCTGATCAATTCAGAGCCTGGGCAGAGCACACCCTGCAATCCCCGCGCACGCAGAATAATAACGGCGCTTCCCAAGGAGTCCCATTCATTCCAGTGGGACTCTCTTGTAATCAATATATTTGTTCCCAAATTATAGTGCTATTGGTCCAACTTGATCTTTATTCCTGTGAACCAATTGTATGTGCAGAAGGCCTGGAAACGATGCCACAGCCAGGGCTGCTCTCTTCCCACTCCCATTGTTCCAGGACTCCCGTCCTTGGAGTTATTGTTCAAGCTGCCAGTTATCTCTGAGTGCTCCCAGCAGATGTTGGGGGGAGGGGGCAATTTATTTCTTTCTTTTTATGAAGTTTGCCTCTTTATGGGCCAGCCCCGACAAGACATTAATGCAGTTTCCTCCCCCTATGCTGTGTTTTGTCTCTTAAGTTGGAAAATATTTAGAGAGAAAAAAATGTGTTTTCTTGCTGTTCAAAATAGTAATAATTTGCCTGTGGAAATTTCCTACTGACTTGAAAAGGAGCCCTAAATTTGCTGATAGTAAATAAAGGACAATCCTGCTTTCACTAGTCAGTGTAGCTGTTCTTGAAGGGTTTCATGGGTGCTGATTTGGATGCAGAGCTGCCCACAGTGAGGTGTTTCTGGTTTGTGAACATCCACCAAAGTCCAGCACTTATTTTTGTCTGTGGTAGAACAAAAACCAAGAATCTGGGGGTGGTTTTTGAAGACATGGGATTGTATCAACATACTAGCCTGCGAATCAAAACCTAGTTATCATAAGAAAGTTCCTTAGATTTGGGAGTGTTAGATAATCTTAGTAGACTTCTGAGCCATAGCTTGATCTCTGGGGTGGTTTTCCTGGTCATAAGTGATGGGAGCTTAAAGCTCCTTCTGAAGAAGAGCTTTTCACTCTGCATCTTCTTGATGATCCACTCAACCCCAAATCAAGTGATGGGGTATGACAGCTCTCTCTTTTCTGCTCTCTCATGGGCACACAAGAAATGAGCAGGGAAGCCCAGAAGAAAGCTGGCTGATGTGGATTTGTCTCTATAGAGCCAATTACCCTTGATCATGGAATCACAGAACCACATAACTGTTTGGGTTAAAAGGGAGATTAAAACTCATCTCTTTCCAACCCCCTGCCATGGGCAGGGACAACTTCCACTAGACCAGGTTGCTCCAAGCCCTATCCAACCTGGCTTTGAACACTTCCAGGGATTGGGCATCCAATGATTCATCCTGTTTTGGTGACATGTCATGAAGCAGACAACGTCCCAGCCAGTTCTGTTCTAGTGCAGGTGAGAATGCAGAGCACCTCAATCAACGGAGCCCATGGCATCCACATGGAGAGCTCACACCTTTACAAGTTCACACCCCATCCAAAGTTGGCTTATCTCCCTGCATAACCCTAACATTATTTCTGAATACTTAACCAGCAACAAAACAAAATGAAAAATAATCCACGCCGTGCCTCGATTAGGGATTAGAAATGTTAACTGCCCAGTGCCTTTTCCTGCAGGGGCACGCTGCCCCTACACCTTTAATTAGGGTAGCCCGTGGTCCTTGCCATAAAGCTGATAAGTAATAAATAGCTGCCTTTGTCACATGCAAGTTCAGCATTGTGAAACGGCACACGGACGGCTTTAAAAAGCCTTTGATTAAACCCAGCACTACAGTAAATCTACAAACACAGAGGAAAGAAAAGGAGCTATTTAGTCTGTGCCAGTTCCCGGCATTAAGTATGCAAATTTCTCGGTGTCTTCAGCTCCCAAGAACAGCAGGCGCTGAATGCAGCAGCAGCAGCAAGCGGCACGACATCATTCATTTCAATCATTAAAACAAAAGCGGGATAAATCGCTACCTAATTTGTAAAATATGCTTATCATATAGGCTCTTTGGTCTTTAAGAAAAGCACCAGCTGAATGAGAATCACTGAATTATTTTGGGAAAAAAAAATCATAGAATCAATTCTGGTTTTCCCCCTTCTCTCAATGATTGTTCTTTTATTTCTTTTCCCTTTCTCTTTCTCTTTCTCTTTCTCTTTCTCTTTCTCTTTCTCTTTCTCTTTCTCTTTCTCTTCTCTTCTCTTTCTCTCTCTCTCTCTCTCTTTCCCTTTTCCCTTCCTCTTCCCCTTCCCCTTCCCTTTTCTCTTTTTTTCTCTGTTTCCCTTCCCAGTTTCAGGTAAAACCTATCTGTAGCTGTCCCTCAAGCTCCCACACCAAGCCTAAGCAAAATCAGTCTTTTTACCTGAACATGCAAAACTCAACACTCCCATCTCCGTCCTCTCACTCCCATTTTTCAAAAAAAAAAAAACAAAAACAAAAAAAAAAAAAAAAAAAAAAAAACACCAAAAAAAAAAAAAATCAGGGTAGCACTGACTGGAGCTCTGCGCTGGGCATCACCCATCACTGTCCCATCCAGCCCCTGCTGCCATCCTTGTGCAGTCACTCAGCAATCTCCATTCCCCCCTGCATGGGAAAATGTGTATCCAAACAGCCTGATCCTGCAAGAGCTGTCTGCCCTGGGTGTTTCATCACCCCTGCACACAGGGACAAACTGTTCCTGTCCTCTCTCCCTGATCCCAGGTGCTCAGCTCAGACTCCTTACAAACAGCAGCAGAGAGGATTATTGGTACCCAGGGAGCATCACCACTGGATCCATAAAGAGGCTAAATTCTCCCCCATCTGAATGTGTGCTGGCCTGCAGGTAACCTCTTTTCCCAATTAGATTGTTCCTTTCACATGAGCTCCACCAGCCTCTCTCTGTGGCTGTGTGGGGTGCAGGGGACACAAACGCTCGCAGGGGCTGCCCCTGTAACCTGCCACTGCCTCTGCGGCTCCTCTGCCTGTGCTCCACGACGTGTGTGTGATGAGAAACGGGGCCAACAGCCCTGCTCTTGTATGAAAAGTGTCCTTTGATGCTCCCCCAGCTGTTCAGCCATTCAGCTGTTCCAGGATAGTGCCTCTGGCAGTACAGCTCCCCGCTGTGGCTACGCTGGGGCGTCAGCAGATGGAGCATATCGTGGTTATTGAAGCTGGATACAGTGGCTGTCAGCAGCCTCGCATTGCCTGGCATATGCAAATAGATCCCGGGCATCTGCTTGTGTCTTGGGCTGGCCACGTGCAAAAATGTGAAAAGAAACCTCTCGGTTTGGGAGCCCCAGCAGCCCTGACCCTGCAGCGGTCACTGCGTGATCCGTGAGGAGGTGGACAGAAAGCCAGGGAAGGGGGAGTTTTCAAAAGTAGTAGAAGTACAAATGGTAATGCAAAATGCACACCTGAGAGGTGACCTGGGCGCTGCTGGGACTGGGCAGTGTGACAGCACAGCCACACACAGGAGCAGCACCTGCAGCCCCAGCACCAAGGGCAGCTATTGGAACAGGGACTCGAATGAAATAAAGATGAGGCAACAGGGAGAAACTGATGCACAGGAAGTACCAACTAAGTATGAGGAAGAACTTCTTCCCTGTGCAGTAACTGAGCACTGGACAGATTGCCCAGAGTGGGTGTGGAGCTCCCTCACTGGAGATATCCCAGAACCATCTGGGTGTGCTCTGAGGTGGCCCTGCTTGAGCAGGGAGGTTGGACCATGTGGCCCACCAGGATCCCTTCCAACCTGTCCCATTCTGTGATTCAGTGAAATGCTTGATGCACCTCAGAACCTTGTGACACCTTTTACTTCACTTCAATATTAGTGAATCATAGAATATCCCGAGCTGGAAGGGAGACACAAGGATCATCAAGTTCAGCTCTTGGCCCTGTACATGATAATCCTAAGAATAACACCATCAGTTTAACTTTTGGTTGGCAGAACAACCAAAAAAGGGAAATTAAATGCTAGTTTATATCCAACTTTTTTCAGTGGCCATGTGTCACCCAGTCAGTCAGCAGATGAACAAGCCAAGGGCACAAAAGATCCAGCCCAAACTGGTGCTTTTTGCACCAGTTATAAACTCTGTACCTCTCTACATGGAGCTCACAGTCCTATCAGTGTCTACAAATTCCATATGATCTTCCACATCCAGACCTCAGAACTGCCCTGAGTCTGAGGAAGGATTTTCAGCCCCAGTGCTGGTAGGATGGTGACCCTTGTTGAACAGCATTGAGGAGTTCTTGCATCAAAGATCATAATTTCAAACCACCTAAAAGCCCCAGCTTGATGCCAATGCTGCACTCAGATGCAGATAAGAGACCACTGAGATGGAATGCTGTGAGGTGCAGATACTGCAGGTGTCAGTGCCACGCCTCGGCAGCCAAGGATAACCCCACTGTTCTTTCATGGGGCAAGTCAGAAAATGATGTTACAGAACAGCCACCCAGAGAGATTTCTTTGCTCCTCCTCTGGAGATGGAACATGTTCTCCTCTCCTCCCATCTCCTTTGCTTTGTCCTGGCTCTTGGATGCTGGGAGTGGAACCGCATCATCCCAGTGCAGCCAGGGATGCGCCGGGCTCTGGTGTGGCACATCAAATCTCCCCTCCTGGCACTCTCTGCCATGCAAGTGCCTTACCCAGCTGCTGCCTGCTCCTGTGCTTCATCCTTGAGTCCTTTTGCAACATCAGAGGAACATAAAAGGAAGGAAGGAAGAGAAATAACACCCTGAATATTGTACGTCCTAATTAGGCTGCCAGTGATCAAACAGCTTCTCGGGAGCACACGGGGTAAGGTTTGCTGGCACAGGGCCTCCCAGCCATGCCCACTACTGCCAGAGGAAAAGCAAGTTCCATCCTTGTGGGAGCCCATGTGGTGTCCTGAGGTCACACAGCAGCTTTAACTGAGACAGAAGGACCTGAAGGAAGAAGGTGAAATCCAAATTCCTTCCCTACCTTTGCTAACAGTGTCCTCACTGTAAAGGGACTTGAAACTTCAGCGGCACAAGCTGTTCCTGTGATGTTGTTGTATAAATATGTTTTATGTATAAATATGCATTTGAATCCGTGTTTGGACTCAAACCTGTCTGTTCATCCAGCTGTCGAGTAACCTCTGCAAACAGCAGGGTCCTTCACGACAGATTGAAACCGGGAAAACCGCTGCCTGTTCTGCAAAACATATTTAATTTGTTAAAGAGATGGGAACTTTGTTGAATTAATAAGATGTGCTAGAGTAGGGAGCCACTCTCTGAAGAGCTGAATCCTGGTTACAAGTGCAGTTTGCAGCTTGCTGGTAATCCTGCAATTAAAGCTACAGTACCAGCATATCACAAAAATGGGATTTGCATAATTTGAAATTTGAGGAAAATCTCTAAATACTTTAATTTTGATAGAAACTGTTTCCACTGCTGACATGTGTCTACACCTATAATTTCAGTTGATAAATTGCTGTAATTTCTCCTCCATTTCATGTTCTTTCTAACATTAATTGTCAGTTGTAGAGTAAAACAGTAGAAAAATAGAGAGAGAGGGAGAGAATAATGTCATTGTGCTTTTGTGGTGTGAATAGCCTTCCGAGGAATGATTATCTTCCACACAGATGCAAACAAAAAAAAAAAAAAAGATGCAGAGAAAGACAGAGAGAGAGACCTCCTGGTTTGCACAAAACTGCTGCAATGAGCATCAATGTCTCACTGTGAGGTAGGGAAACAAGGAGTTAAAGACAGGTAATTGTACCTGGGAGTGGCTGTGGACATTTCGAAGGCTGCTGGAAGGAAAGAGGAACTTTCCACGGGGCTGTGGAGCTGCAGAGGATCTCTGGTGATGCCTAGCTGGAGGCCTGAGCTGCATGATTCCAGGGATTGAATCCTCAGTGTCATCCATCTCCTGTCTCAGGCAAGACCCTCTCAGACCTTCAGCAGTGATGGACTCACCTGGCTGGGTTTTCCAGAAGGAAAACTGAGGGGAATAAAGGCAAGCAGTGAGTCCCTGCATGAGGCAGCTTCACAGCACCTCCTCCACCCATGACCTGCTCCCCATCCCACCTCCCCAAATGCCACTTTTCAAGCTACTTTTAAATAAAACCCCCTTTCAAACAGAGGGCTAGTGGTACTAAATTATTCTATTAATTTATTATTCATGATGAAAAATTATTCTAATAAACGGTGAAAAATTATTCTAATAACATTCCACCCTATTAATATTCTGCAGCCAAGCAGTTAAAGTCACTTCCTGTGGCTGCTCCCCTCCTTAGCACTGATCTATTTCTTACAGAGTTTATTGAAATTAAAATCTGCTTCTTTGGAAATGTGCTGCATTTAACAAAACCAGTGGGGGGAGATGAGCTGTGAGCGAGGAGAGAATCAGGCAGCGATTTTTCCCTTCTGCTGACAGAGCAGGGGGATGCCTGGTGGGGTGGGAGCTGGGCAGACCCAAACTGCAGAGTCAGGGATGGCCCAGCCTGGGTCATTGGGGTGCTGTCACACTGCAGCTCATTAACCTAGAGCACCCACTATTGCTAATTAGTGCTAATCCAGTGTCTCCCTCCATTTCCCAGTGCAGGGACACAGCTCCTTTTCCATCCCTTTCCGTTGGCTGGAGTCCTGCAAGCTCCACTGCTGCGCCTCCCTCAGAACCCTGAGGCTGTGCCTCTGCTCACAGCCCTTGTGCAGAACCCTCCCCGCAGCCCCAGGAGCTGCATTTTATTTGGAACAAGTGGCACTTGCAGCCACATTAAGGACAAGGCTGGGGACCCTGCTGTCACCCAGACCTCATGGACAGTCCAGCACTGTGCCACCCCTCCTCCTGCAGCTCCCTGTGCACTGGCACCACAAGCCTGCCAGGCTTTGTGCCAGGGACATTTTCCTAATGGTTCCTCTGCCTGCTCTGCTCACAGCCCTCCTTGCCTGCCAGCTGGCTGGGGTGGTCCTGGGCCCTCACAGGCAGCTGGGGAGGTTTCATGCAGGGCTTGGAGCCTGTGTACAGGTGGCAGAGCATCCCTGGTGCCCAGCACAAGGTCACCAGGAAGCCCACTGCTCCCCAGCAGGACCCAGGGCATTTTCTGGGTCCCCACTCAGGGCAAAGGGATGTGGGAGGCTGTGATGGGGAATTGCTGGTTCCCAGAGCTTGCAAGTCCACACAGCTGTCAGAGCTGTCCTGAGGAAGCATCTTACAGAGACGTGGCAGAGAGGTGTCTCAGGGTTTCCCTTGCAGCCATATGCAGCATTTCAGCGATTTTGGAGAGCAAAGAGCAGATGAGCAGCTGCTGCTGGGCACTTCTGAACTGCCTGACCTGCCTAACAAGGTGCCTTATTGTTTGGCTTTGCTCTCCCAGTGATCCAAACAAATCAGAGGGAGAAATAGCTCCAATTTTGCTGAGGAACAGCATACCTATGTCTGTGGGTCTCTTGCTGTAAGTGTTGCTTTCCCTAAAGCTTCACTGGCCAATCTTGGTTTTGTTTGCACATACCTGCTCCATGCCAGGGCCAGATCATCTCCTGACATTCTCTCTTCCCCTTCTTTTTTTCTGATTGTCTCTACAAGCCTAATAACATCTTGCACATTTATATCAGCTCCTTCCTGCACCTGCCCACCTGGCACAGGTAGTTTTGCCAATCACACAGCAAATTAGATGCACAAGTCTGTGTTAAATGTTCCGGTGGCTCAAAGTCCTAATGAAAAAACTAACCTCCAGGTGACAGTAGTGCAGCTTTAACAAGTCGTGAAAGGACTTCCTCTCAAAGGACTTTCACTGAAGCCATCTTCTTCTTTGTGTGCTCCTCCCTTGCAGAGTGGGTAATTAAAGGACCAGCCAGAGCTCAAAAGATTCCTCAGCTTTTGCTATTGAGGATCTCTTTCGCTATATTTTTCCCCCTCTTCTCTGATGGCGTATTAGATCAAGCCATTAAGCAACATCCTCTGCTTCTCCTGAGAATATTCATCAATAATAATGAATAGCACTTGCTCCAGGGCTGCCCCCTCCTTGCCCAGGAATATCACTGGTACACGATACAACGCTGTTGGAACAACTCCGGCATTTGGTTTTACTTCTGAGATTCATTTAAAGCGCAGGTTTTTTTCTCTCTGGGATTGTGGAGGCCCTGCTTTGTTCTGGGTTTGGAAGCTGACAGTCAGGTGAAGCTGAGAGTTTATCTGATCCAGTGGGGAAAGGGGTTTACATCAAAGTAATGCACTAGAGTAAAGTCCTTAATCCCGACTGACTGCACCTCGTTCAACTGCCTCGCCTTCATTACACATGGTCCTGGCTCCATCAATGCATTTTGCTTTTTACCCCCGTAGAATATACCTCTTTACCATGATAGCAGAACAAAACCAAAGTGTTTTAAACAAAAATGCTTGATATTGGGCTATCTTTCCTAATCCCAGACAGCAATCACAGAGCCAGGCACTGTGCAGCCTGTAAAGGGGCTTTTTGCAATGCTTGTCCTGCTTCTGTTCAACAGATAATGGCTAAAAACAACGATGCAGTGAGTAAAGGATTGGATCTGGGAGATGAGGACAGGGCTGCAGAATCAGGAATAGGAGCACACATCTAGAACCTCTCAGAGCACCAGAGAAGTTTGTGCTGCTCTGACTCTCTGCGCACCAATCTTCTTTGTCCTGGTAATTTTTTAGCTTCAGGCAGACTCTGAGTGATGTAAATCTTGCATTGCACCTTTCCTGCATGCTTGCTGCAGAAGGGGTTTTCAAGGAAGCAAATACATCAGTTACACAAAGGGAAATTATTGTAGAGAGCACTTCAAGCTCCATTTGCCTCATACTTCTTCATTCTCCAATAAGTAAATAAAGAGGTTTAATTAATTGATGTGGGTCAAGTCTTTCAGCCAGTTTGCAGCATGTGCCTGGTGCTGTCTTTCTCCATCACTGGGATGGTCCAAGTTACTCATGGACTCGAAGACATGAGGTGTGCCATCACTGTCTCCAACCCTGTCAAACCTGTTTGTGCCTTTAAATAATAAACTCTTGTTCCTGCTTGCCACTGTGTTTATTGCAAGAGCTGCTGCCTCCAGCCTCATTCAGTAACTGGGATCAGGCACTTTGGGCTTCCTGGGGGCTTCTGAGATTTCTGTTTTGGCACGATTTTTTAAATTTTTTTTTTTTTTTACAAGCACAATTTTAACTTCTGCAAGGTGAACACTTGTCCCCAGCACGATTATCACAGCAGTGAAGGGCAGAGCCTGCTTTGTGCCAGAGACTCCCTGGCTGCTCTCGAGAGCCTCTGCACATCCCTCCTTGCTGGAGCTTTCATGGTGCTCTTGATGTGGGGATGTTTATCTTTGCTCTGTTCTTACCCATTGGTGCATCTCTCAGCTAAAGTGCTTTTCCTCAGCTTGTGAAACCCACTGAAGTCCTGTCTTTGTTAAGAAGATAAGCTACAGCAGGAAAGCAGCAGCAGTGAGAAAAAAAATTCCTCTAGTGTGTTATATCTTTTTCTCCCAAGGAATATCACACAACTTGGACAGCTACTGTAATGCTAATAGACAAATCAAAACTCTGAGGAGTGAAATAGAAACATCCAACCATATTAAATAAGGGGGGGTTGTGTGTGTTTGAAAGCTCACCAAAAAAAAAAAAAATCTAGATATTAAATTGATGTCCTGGCACTTGTGCAGTGTAATAGGCAGATTCAATTAAAAGAAGAAAATATGTCCAGCCTATAGTGTGGACTAAGCAGCAATAAAAAAGCAAATCAATTTTTCAGGGGTTTCAAAGCCTGGTGCAGATTTCCAGAAGGCAGAAGCCAAAAATATATTTATTAAAAAAGACCCCAGGGGCTCAACAGTGTCATTTTAGCCAAACTACTGCACCTTCAATACGATGAACTGTCATGAAATTTTGAGAAATACTTTTTCTCAAAATAAGTAATCCATTTATATGTATAGATATAACATGTTCTATATGTATAAATAAATGCATATGCTTCTGCTGCATATATACAATGTCATTGATTATTTGACAGAAGTGCAATGTAAAAACTGAAAAAAAAAAAAACCACAAATCAAGTTCAGTTATAGTTATTTGTGTTCCCAGTGTAAGAGCAGTGTGGGGTTTTCTATGTAGCATAAATTAGGGAAGTGGATATCTTTATATACGTAAGTGTATACATACATGTGTCTGCAGAAAGATGAATGTGTGCACACATTTCATTTAGATACATGTGTTGATGGTTTATTTGCAGGCTATTCCAGATGCAGCAACACCAAAATTCCTGGTTTGGAGTTCTTGGACTGAAATCAGAGTTTATCCAGTCAACCCAGCACAGAACAAGAACTGCAGCTCACAGTTCCACAGTTCCCTCCAGCCATACACAGCAACTTTTAGAAATCAAAGGATGAGGGAGTCCCAATCTCCCTTTTACTTTTTAATCCTACCCACTGAAATCAACTGCAGAACTCCTGCATGAATAGAAGAAAGGTTTCCACAAAAAAAAAAAAATATTAAGGGATTAATTTGAGCTTTTGGTCACTCTTTGGCTGGATAAAATCTAGAAATAAAGAATAGAAATAAACCCCACTGTCAGCCATGGACTCAATCTGCTTTGAGGCCAGATTAGATAAGGCTTTAAACAACCTGGTCTAGTGGAAGGTTCCCTGCCCATGGTGGGAGGTGTGGAATGAGATGAGCTTCAACATTTCCAACACAAATCATTCTAGGATTCCATGATTCTGGATAATCCCTGACAACTTCTGCATGGTCATCTATCTGTTTGTTCAACAAGGAGCCTCTGACATAAGACATAAGGGACTTTTGCTGCCTCCTTTCTTCCTCCCTTTGTTTTTTTGCCACCATTGCTGATAAAAACAGGTGCTCATAAAATGTTACACTGTGCTCAGGCAGCAAACTGAGAAAAAATAATTTTCTCTTGTTACACTGAGCCACAGATTTATTTCCCTGAAGAAACCCAAGTGTGACTGCAAAGTTAAAATACAAATAAAAAAAAAAAAAAAAAAAAAAGGAGAGGAGTAAGCAGCATGGTGGTGATGATTAAGGTGCCCTTCCAAGAAATAAATAAATAAGCCCAAGCTCCCAGCACCTGCAGGGTCTGAGCTGCACCCGGTGTCATTCCACACCTCTCCCTGCAATCAGGATGGGGAAAAACCTGGCACAGGGAGGATCTCCCATCTCAAACCCCCAGTGCTACAGACAATATTCACCCAGCTGGCAGGATGTGTGCGGTTTTTATTTAAAACACAGATGAACATGCACACAGAGGGAAAGAAACCCTGCAAAGCCAAATTTGCTTCAAAACCTATTTACATTTGGTGGTACTCAAGTCACCTTGAACCATCTTTGCTATTTCCTTTCCTTTTGCCTTTGAAGTTGCAAGTACTACATTAGCCCTTAAAAAAAAAAAAAAAAAAGACAGTGAGAGGAAAGGGGAAAGGGAAAAAAAAAGAAAAGTGTATAAGGACACCACTTCTGATATGTATTTTTAATAATGACATTTTAAAAGGTTGAAATGTTGTGGTGCCTTTTGCAAAGTTATGCCATTTAAACAAGATAACATGGCATTTTACCACTAAAGACAAGACCCTCTTTTCATTCCTACCTTTGAACAGTTTATCATTTTGCAATAATACCCTTTAGCTTTGTAGCTCTCTGTTCTTTTTCAAATGGAGGACATCTCTTCTAATTGTGCTTATGATACAAATTAGCATTGGGGTTTTCTTTCTAAGAGCATTGTGCCTATCCAAAATATTTTTCTCCTATATGGGATTCAGGAAGAAATCATAATTAATTCCTATTTCAGTAAAAAAGCAAAACTATTTTTAAATTGCATGCCTGATGGAATTAGCAAAGTGTTAGACAATTAACAGTCTTTCTTTTTATTTTTATGTTCTTTAAAATGCAGATTGAGTTTAATACTGTTTTCCCCTTCATTCTTTTTGTATGTCCTAATTGCTAGCTAAGTAGTGTCAGGACTGTGTGTTATAGGCCAAGGCAGGTGTCAGGTTTAATATTATTAAAGATGCAATTACTTCTTTCTCAAGCACAGCTTGTCCGTTTAGCTCATCAATGTATATATCAATACATTTTTAAATGGGAAAAAAAAAAAATCTGTTTCCCATCCAGAAATATCTCCTTGGTATTTTGCTCCTTATTTTGGAAATGTCTCTCTAACCTCAGTGCACAGGAGTCCTGGGAATGTGATGAGCTGTGACAGTCTGAACGAGCTGCACAATCACACTCCTCAAGTTAGAATTATAGAATCATTTATGTTGGAGAAGCCCCTTCAGATCATCCCAAGCACACGGGCTGTGAGGCTCCGAGGACGCGCCGTCTCCCGGGGCTGCCGCTTTGAGCACCCGTGAAAGGTTGGAGAAAAAAATCTGTAACTGAGGAGCTGGCTGATTTCTTGACATGGGGCCTGCGTTGAACGTAAGGCTTCTGGGGAAGTTGTAAGGAAAAATGTTGGTTTGTGCTGCCAACACCCATAAAGGAGATGAGAATGCAGGGCTGGGAGTTCGTGCGCTGCCAAGCAGAGCTCCCAGTATCTGCTCTGGAAGCATTGCAGGGGAATCCTCCGAGGTGTGCAGAGCCAATGGCTGAATTCCTCCTCCTCTGTCCTTGGACAGCTGTTGGGTTCAAAATGCCACTGTCCCCATCTCCAACTTTTGGACTGGGGTTTTCCTTCAATCACATTGCAAATATTGTCCCAGAAAATATGGATGGTTTAGTCACTAAAAATTGCATTCAACATTAATCAAAACTGCCCACTCAGTACGGCTTGAATTCATAAATCATTTTAACTAGCAAAGGTGGGAACATTAAAACAGGATTTTTTTGTTAGAAATTTCCTAAAGTATATACTTGCAAAATTTCAAACTCATGGTTTCTCTTCAGCTCTGGATAAATCTTGTTTCAAAGAAAGGTATGGGAGTTAGACATTTCATTTTGGACAGAACATGCTCTGTTTGACCCAAAATGAAGTACAGATGCACACAGCCCTCAGTTTGGCCACCATTCAAAAAATCAATTATTCTCAAAGCTTACACTGTGCCTCTTGAAGGAAATTGTTCTCTGACCACTCCTGGTCAGATGAACCATGTCCTGGAGGGTATATAAGCCATGAGTAGATAACAGCTTAACAGATCAAGTTACGATTTATTCACACATCTTCATCCAGCATCAGCACACCAAAGGTATTTTCACTCTGACACTTTCCTTTCCTATTAATGTACACCCTGCTCTTTTTCAAGATGAGTGCCCAGAATATCCACAGCCCATATTTATTACCCTCCACACTTGCATCTTGCAGACTGCTCATCTCATCATGAGGATGGTGCTCATTGCCAGGTCAGCTTCCATTTAGTCTGGAAATTCGCAGATATTCTTTGCTGCAGGACCTAATCTGCAGCCAAAGAGCTTCTGAGCAAACCCAGATGAGAGTTCTCCAGTTTAGAAAAATGTATCAAATGCAGTGGGCTATTTTCACAAAATCCCATAATGGTTTGATTTAGAAGGGACCTAAGTCTCATCTCATTCCAACTTCCCTGTCATGGACAGGGACACTTTTCACTAGACCAGGCTGTTACAAGCCTGTCCAGCACTTCCAGGGATGGGGCATTTATAGGAAGTGTGTGCTCCTCCACTGTTTTGTCTGAGAATGTCACCATCAAAAGTATTTCCAGCAAAGGAAACTTTGAAAATGATTAGCCAGAAATGTGAAAAAATGGCTAATGTCCCTCTCCTCCCCCAGATCTTTCTGCTTTCCACTGAAAAAATCCAAGGGTCCATGGGTGCAGCTCTCTCCTGGAGCAGCCGCAGGATCCTCCGGCTGCCGGCTCTGCATGGCTGGAGACTGACAACTAATGGTTAGTTTGCAAATAGCTGCATAAAAGATCAGAGGAGAACATGTGAGGGGTGGGGAAAGGAGGAAGGAAGGGGAATGACTGGCAGTGCTTAAAGAGAATTGATGCCTATTTAATTTTTATTCAGTTTTATTTTCATTCTCAATAACAAAGCTCTTAATGCAGAGTTTCACTCGCGTCTCATGGGGTGTCAGGATCTGGCAGGGTGGCAGAAATTGTGACTGTAATTAAAAGGGCCACATATTCATCTCAAACTTAACTTCTCCAAGCTTAATTTCCTTCTCAACCCAGGACAAATGAGAAACAATTTCAATCTCCTACAGGTACCATGGCCTGGCCACCTCACAGGGATTCTCCCACAGAAAAGAGTGTGAAATGGGACTTCTGGGAGAGCAGGGGTCATTTTGGGAAGACAGGGCAAGAGGAACTGTGTGTGTAGGCTGGTAACAGACTCTGTGTCCAGGCAGGGTAATGGAAAGGTTACAAAAGGGGAGATCTGCTGCCTGGAGACCACCTGAGCTTCTGCACTGGAGGCTGAGAACATCAGCCCTCCGAGCCCTGAAAGGAGGAACATGAGGAGGAAGAAGAGGCTCTGAGGCACTGGAAGATTTCCATTCTGTGGGAAACACCTGGCTACAGCCTTTCCTCACCTTTGAAATGTGCAACCTGTGAATTTCAGCTGATATTTGCTGTCAGGAGGCCATCGTGCTCCTGCTCTGCTATAAGGCTCTCTGCGTTATATTGGCAATAGCATTTGATTGTTGCACTTTGATATCACTGAATAGGTAATCAGACCACTCTTTATTTTAGCCTGAGGATATGCCTTTGATTTGTAGAGGCTGGCCATTTCTTATCTGAGTTTGAAAATGGGATTATTTAAATGTGTATTGATGTTTTTCATGTGGTCTAACTGTGCGGTTCAACATGGTAATTCAACTCGTAGCTATACCAGATTGTTATCTAATCTGATAAGATATGAACAGCACAAAGCCGAGATGATGAAACAATCGGGATTGTTGACTCACTGGGGTCCTGCTAAATCCAGTCTGCTTTCATACTTAATTATCCTGTCAAGTTCCTCGAATCTGAGCTCCTCCAGCACTGCGATGGAGAACGGTGGTAGTGACACCACTTGGTGAATACATAAGTTGATCGAAATAATTTCAGCAGATACAATGGCTATTTATGCCTCAACTGTGATATGAAAAGCTACTGATTCAAATACTCTAGACTGCAAAATTGTCCCTCTTAGCATTTCTGGGTTCACTGAAGGCTGTTATTAAAGGCCTCTGGAAGTTAATGTTTTTGTAACATGAGCTGCTGCCTGACTGTCTCATACCAGAGGGGGAAAAGAATGCATGAGAATTAAGCCTTCCTAATTTTCTCCCTAAACTAGTATTTACCAGCTCCCTGCACAATACACTGTACCTGACCCTGAAAACTTTGCTGGACATCTACAGCCCATCCCCCCGGATGCTTCTTATATCATATTTTATTCCAATTGTAAGTGCAACTTCTATTAAAAGATCATTAAGATATATTAATTAGATATAAAAGATAAATTTTAAAGGCTCCCTCCACTGCTTGGAAATAACTAATATTTTCACTTTTTTTCTTGATCATCTGTAGGAGTAATCATGAGAGTAAGAGTTGTGTCACAAGAGGTAATGATGTCTATAGCAGATTAAACCAGGTATTTTAGGTATTCAAGAAAAGAAGTATCGAGGTTCAAATGGAAGTAGTTGAAATATTTTAATGGCCTGAATTGAAATCATACTCTTGTAAGTTTTACAAGAGTCTTGTCTTTACTGTTAATTTGAGGTCAGCAGTTTGCTCTTGGTCAGTGTTTAGCTCTAGAGCAATCTGGTTATGAAGGAGACCTGCTGCTGATGATTTTAGTAGTCAGAGAAGAAAAAAGGGGCCATAAACAGTCACAGAAATCCCAAAGATCAAAATGCCACTGGGTCAAGCCTCTCCTGCTGATTAACTCACTGGCAGGTTCAGCTGTGGATGTATCTGGAGCAATCATTAAGAGCTTTGTCATGATGTAGAGCAGCCAGTCAAGCATCCTTGTCTTTAAAATCAACACTAAAGATATCCAGATATTGAAAGATGCTGCTTTATCTACCCAGTGTGTTTTAAAGGGAGAGCCACTGCTTTGGCTAAAAGCATTGCCAACTGTGAGGCTCAGTGATTCAGCCCAAAACCATTAATCTCCCCTTTGAGAGGCTGCACCAGGTAAAAATCCTGGAATTTCAGAGCTCTGAGCACCTCACCATGAAGGGCCACACCTCTGGACTGTGGAAATTTCAGGCCACAAATGGCACAGGAGCCTCAATCCACTAGACTTCCATGTTGGTCCTCTTGAAAATTGTAGCTATTATGTTTAAATTAATTATGCTGTTTTCTGTCCAAATTGCAGAGTGCTGTGTGGTAGAGCCTTGCCCAGCCCCAGTGCACAAGGTGACTGGAGGCCCTGCTCTGAGCTTTTAGAAAGGCTGTAATCAGCATGGACAGGAAAGACCAGCTGCTGTTTGAAAATGTTTGTGCTAAAGGTGTCCTTTAAGCTGGTGTCTCTAGGAAAGCCTCTATCTCTTATATAAATCAATGAACAAAAATGCTACTTTTCTGCTTTCATTCCTTCCCTGCTGTGTGGATCTGTGCCTTTTGGAGGCTTTCAGAGGTGGGTTTGAGCCTGCTCTCCCTCTCAGACCCCTTCCTACCTCCATCTGTACCATTTCTCCAGCTTTCCCATCCCATGGATGTCACAATCCTTTCCCAAACTCTGCTGCTGACCATCTCTCTCCCACCTCCTCCTCAGTCCCACTTCATCCATGCCCTAAGAGACCCCACCAGTGAAAGATGTGGACTAAAGCCAAGCCAGCCTCATGGGGAAAATAAATGGAGATTGATCAATAGCTTCTCTGTAAAAAAATGGGATAATGGGAAGCCTCCATGCCTGAGCACACATCGTGTGGCCACCCCTGTGCTCGGGACTGTCACCAGGGGTGTGACCTCAGCTTTATGTTTTTCCATCGAGCTGTAACTGCCCTCAACACCACAGACAGACAGACAGAAGAGCAGACTGATGCTGCAGCTGCTCTAGAGGGTGCTCTCTCCAAGCTGACTCCAGGCAGGGATTACAACCTAAAAACCCCAGAGTCACGTGCAGGTTTATGATAGGGTTTGGAGCTGGACGAGCAAAGGTCTGTGAAGGGATGAGTTAGAGTTGTGTTTTCCTCTCTTTGTCCTCATTCTCTGAGTTCCAAAGCCAGGGGCTGGGCAGGGCAGGATGCAAGTCCATAAATGTTTTTCTGATGGACCAGAACTCGGTAAGCTCATCCCCCTGGAGCATCCATCCTCACACTCTCCAGCATGCACATAGATGCAGAGTATCCCACCTCAGGGTCCACATTAGTGTTTGGGTCGAGCAAATCTCACTCATTTAGGAGAGTGTTGAGTATTTCTTCCTCTTTTTGAAGATATAAACGCCGTCCTCATGGGATTCATCTTTGAGAGCTCCTTTGTATGGTTGTTGCCTCCCAGAGCCGCTGTCACGTTTTCCCTGTGCATGTGGGCCTGGAGGTGACCCCCATTCCCAGCCACACCTGGGCTTGCTGATGAGGTTCAGAATGCCTTAAAATAGGTTAATTTGTAGGAAAGTGACAGAAATAAATTGCTGGCACTTTTATGTGCTGATAAGTTTAACCTTTTTTTTTCCCCCCAAGCAGCTAAATTGCCAATCATCCGGAAACACACTGAAGTTCACCCATTACATAAAGGAAGCTGTTAGTCTCATTTAAAACAATATTGACCTTTTTCCTGTCCTTTCCATTTTGACTAAATTACAGGGTACATTTTTTGAAATGTGGCTTTTGTCTGACTTTAACCAGGTGACCCTGATTTTTCTTCCATTTTCTTTTCTTACTTACAGCTTTCAACCTTTCCTTTCTACTTCTAACAGAGTTCTTAGTTTAACCACTGAGATTTTTAAATCCAGGGATATTAAAAAACCAGAGTTTGCATGATATATATTTTTTCCAGTTACACCTGGAAACTAAGAAAGCTGAACTGGTGCACCCTGAAATGCCTGGTGTGGGAGTAGCAAGGGGGCATTATGAAAATGATTGCAAAGTGCGTCTGTTCTTCCAAATTCAGATCAGTGTGTGTGTGTGAGCTTTCTGTTTTATTCAAAATTAATTGCAGACACAACACTACAATAGATTGTCTTCTGAGAGCAAAAACATTCCTGCTAGCAAAGAATTGGACATTTTTTTCCTTGTTTTTCTCTTTAAATCAGGCTATGAGCACGTGTGGCTCCTCGTAAAAACCAACATAATTCGTTCTGAGAGGGTTTGTTTTTTTTTTTTTTTTTTCCTGCACAGACACATTTTTTAGTTCATTTGGGGCCTTGGGCTGAGCATCCCAGTGGCAGCATCTGAGGACATCGGAGTGAATACCAGAATACGAGAGTGGAGCTCAAGTTGTTTTTCTTGTACCCAATCCCTCTGATAGCAGTTGGCCTCACAGATATATTCTGTTTCCTTCATTATCTCCTGAAGAAATCCAAAGAGACAAAGGCTCTCTGCTCTGACTTCCTTCCCAGTCAGTGCCTACTGGCCACTTGACATCAACAGTATTTCCATAGACTGAGCTGAAGCCTCAGCTGGGGTAAAATCCCTGTATCTCCTTTGCAGCAGATGATGGAGGCTTACTTCCATCAGCTGAGGATCTGAACCATCCTCATGTACATCCATGAATGTGCTTGTGGCATTTGTTTCTTGTATTAATTTTTCCTACATAAAGCCTAAAAATATTCCCATGTACATTCTGCTGGCTCTTGGCTCACACAGAAATGTGTCTTGTAATGCCAAACTGAAATGAATACAGGCATTTTTGTAATCCAGACGAATGCTGGTTCTTTATATTATTTTTTATGAACCACTGAGATGTGAGTTTTTTCCCAAGTTGGTCCCATTTTAATAGTTCCTGTGGTTTTTTGGAGGAATCCTGACTTGTAGGAAGCTTTAGGATTCCCTGGCAAGGGAAGCATTCGTGCTTCCATTAAATTTAGGATATAAAGGCCTCTTGTGTGGACCATTTATCCCACAGGTTTGATGCCACAACACTGAAAGGCCAAAGAGAACATATCTTCCAGCTTTAACCCCATCTCTTCAATATTTGATTAATTTGAACCAGTGACATTGAAAATGGCTTGAAATATTTAATCATCTAAGAAACATTCAGAGACTAAAGTGCCTTTGAAATCACCCTGCCAACAGAGAAAATAATTTCTTCAATTGCTTTCTGGTGCAATGTTCAACCCATCTGGGAAAATATTTGGGTTGCATTGCTGGCATTTGATTGACTCTCCTGCCAACACCAAAATTTTAATGAGCTACAAAAGGACAAAATATTCCAACCACCATCTCTGTGTTTTGTGATGAGGCCTTGGGAGGAAGGGGAGATGTTTTGCTCTCGTTTGCAGGTGTGGCTGAGGCTGTGGTGCCTACATGGGCTGCAGGCAAACAAGTTCCTGGGTTAAGTGGAGTGTGCTCCTGCAGCCCAAACCCTTCTCCAAAGGACTGGAGCGTTGCATCTTCCCTTTGGGCTGGCAGACCTGTCAAGATGCTGCCTTGCCAAAAGTTTGGGGATTTTATTTCATTCTAGTGATGGTTCTAGAGCAATTTCTTATCTTTTGGTTCTCCTTTAGAGCACAGGATCCAAAGATGCCTTTAAAAGCACACGCTGCACTGGTGTGCACACTGAACTTGCAGAAATAAAATCATCCTGCTGCTGTACACAGCCTTGAGGCTGGTTTTACTCTGCATTGCTATGTGCCTCCGTGTAAAATTGCCCCGCACAATTATCCAATCTCATGGCAACTATTCAGTTTGCAAAGCAAAAATAATCATGTGATTACTCTGCAATTAGCTGATAGTTACTAATCAATTACATCTGCAGAGTTTGCCTTCCACTGAGGAGGTGTGTGGTGGTGGTTTATGGGTGAGACTGTGCCTGCCCCGAGCTCTTCAAAGACCTCCACCTTGGTTTGCTCCATGGCTGAGCAGGTGCTGGGGCTGGAGGGAGGAAAATGGGACTGAACTCTCTGGGTTTGTGGCAGGAGTCAGACACCATGGTGTTGGCAGGGTCTGGGTAGGATGTCATTCACACTGGCTGCAAAAATGTGTTTGAATGAAGCCTGAGTAAAGAAAGCAAATGCATTCCCAAAACCATTGGATGTTCCTGTTGCCTTCTCCAGGCTTAGCACAGCCAGGGCTGCTTCGTTCACTTCATCACCCTGCAGTACAAACAAGCACAAAGCAATGCACATCCCACAGGTACTTATTTACCTTAATATTCCTGGAGGGATGAGCATTACAGTCTACACATGAGCAAAAAGGAAATTTTCATATTTCCATTAGCAGTGCAGGTTTGCTTTTCCAGCATGCGTCTGGAAACAAGGGATTGGGATACCTGTCAGCTTCCCACCCAGCAACACTGTCCAGGACTGGAATATTTGCAATTGGTGAGAAAAGAGGATTAGCAAATACCTTTGAATGGCCACAAAATTCTGTCTGAGTCCTTCATCTCTGGGCATGCACCCACACAAAACTCTCGCAGAACATCCGTGGCATTCAGGGCATGGAAAAAGGAAAATTATTTTGCAATATAAGGAGTAGTGCTAGGAAAACTGAAGGGAGAAGTGAAGCTACTGGCAGGTTTGAAGAGCAGTTTGATAAATATTTCTGCTGTGAAAGAAGGAAGTAAGACATGACAAGAATAGAGATGTGTCCATGAGAAGTTAGACAGGAATTTAAGGGGAAGGCTGAAAAGCTTGAGCTTGATGCTGCTGGGGAGAAGCTTATTTTTGAGAGAGAAGGAGGGAAAGAGTGAAAATACTGTGAAAGAGAGAGAGGGATAAACCCTGGGGCTATAAATCAGGAAGAGCCATGCTCGAGGGAGCAAGGGGAGGGAGACTTAAGGCCCTTTGGGCAGAAAGATGTGTAGTCAGGTGCAGAAACATGTCACCTGCCCAGCCAGTCGTGAAGCCTGGCACGACTGCACTGTGGTCCCACTGATCTTGGGTGGCTGCTGCCAACTCCAAGGACCACGGTCCAGCTGGGACAAGGTGGGAAGTGGGGCTGGATGCATACACACCTGCACAGTGCGAGTGGAACCCATCCTCCTCGCCAGCACTGCTCTCCCTCCCTCTCCATCACTCCAACCTCCTATTAAGAAAGATCCAGACAACACCATTAAAATGTCCTGTGTCGATTGCAGATTCATTGTTCTCTAAAAGCTAATCCAGGCTCGGGTAAACACAATGGCCCCTTTTCCCCCAGCCTGACGTTTCATTTACACAAGAGCTCGAGCCGCCGCACCGGCACAGCCGTCAAGCATTGATTGTGCTATTCAGCAGGATGGCTCAATAATTACAGCCCCGGATCTCCAAACCCCACCAAAGAGCAGGCTTACCACCGCTAGCCTTTGTTGCTAATTGTCCTTCAGGATACTTGAGATGAATTACTGTGGCTTACATTTTCCTGGTTTTCCTTTCCTTTTCTATTGGGTTAATATAAAGAGAAATCTTTCCACTTAGCGGGGCTGAACGGATCAGACAAGTGTAGCATTGACTGTTGACAGCACTTCATAAGAAAACCCTCTGACTGCAAACTGTCTCATTGATATGTTCAACTTGACACACAGGATTGATTTTTGATTGTTTTACAAAGCTCTCCTGCGCATGTTTTCATTATCAAGCCTGGGCAGTTTTCATACCAACACTTGGAAAATCTTAGAGCTGTTAATATAACTTGACATCATCTATACTGCATCTAATTGTAACAAGTAACCCAACAAATTAAGGTTCTTTCACCAAAGCTCTCCAACACGGACCACAGCCCTGATTATTCTTTTAGTTTGTTTTGTTTGGGGGTGCATGAAACAGCAGCAAAATTATTTCAGTTCAAAGTTTTTAATCCTACTTGTTGTGAAGACAGAATTAGGGCTGGAAGTTTTAAATTCAAGATAGTGAAGTGCCATCAGCACCGAATCCGTGCTTATTCCCAGCATCTTCTCTGGAAAATGGATCAGCTCCCGTGCAGACTGTGCTGGGCTGCAGCTTGGGAGGTGACGGCACACCCAGGGAAAGGACGTGGTCAAACATTTCCCACACAGGGATTGGTGCCTGTCCTTCATTTATTAACTCTGGGGTCCCTAACTGTCCCTTCCCCATGTCTCCAGGCTTTGATCCACCCTTCCACTTTCTCTTTCCCATCTTTCTCTGACTATGCTACTTCTTCTCAAGCCTCCCTGATCCTCCAGAAACCCCAGAAAGGAGCTGGGATGTTTCTTTCTCTTTCCCATACAATCACTGCACCCTTGCTGATGGGAGTCTTTGTACAGCAGTGGCCTGGAGCCGATCCCAGCTACCCCTGAAATTTGGGAGGAACGTTCCCCTCTCCTAGAGCAGACTGAAGCCATGGGTTATGGTGGAGTGCTGTGATGCTGGGGGTAGCAGGCCCACATAAGGAATAAGCTCCTTCTGTTTAGCTGTTACCCTTCGGAAAAAAACCTGCCTGCACTGCCTTTGCCTTTTTTAAATGCCATATGTAAAAAGGAGGAATGAAACTGTCTAAGCTGAGTTTTAGAAGCAGGAGCCCACAGTCCATATGCAAAACTGCTGCTGGTTTTTCTCCCGTGTCCCTGTTATCTGTGCGCGCAGCCGTCGGGATCACCCACGCGAGAGCTCAGCAGCACTCACTGACCAGGCCGCCTAGATTCCACAAGATTGTTCTTTTTTTTCTCCAGACACAGGGGAAAAAAATCATTTTCCATCACTGCCCCCTCCACTTCTTTTCCCTAACAAGTGAGCCTTTACTATTCCTCGGTGCTACACATCATTTTTCTGAGCCCGCAGTGCGATTACCTCAGTTGCCATCAGCTTGGCAGGGGCTGGGAATTTCCACTCCTGAACAAATGCCTATCTTGGTTTCCTTTTTATAAAAAAGCAAGGCCCTAAATAGTGTGTAAGCACTTTCCTGAGGCTGTGCACCCTCTTCATAACCCTTCCACTCGAACAAAGTGATTGTCTGAACTGAAATCGTTTCACTGAGATGATTAAATTAGTTCCTACATGTCGGAGATGTACAGAGGTCTTGACATTTATATTTGGGTATTAGAGTCTGACATTCAAATGTATTCCTGTTTGAAAACAGTGTAATTTTAAAAGTAGCATAAAATCCATTAATATAATAGGGAGAGATGGTGATGCTTTAATTTGTGTGGGGCTGTGCAAAATTATCATTTCCAGGGGCTGCAGCAAGGGCAGAGCTCTGCTGGCTGGGCTGGTGTAGGCAGGGGGATGTGCTCCCCCAGGGCCCCCAGACACACCAAGACCACAAATATTATTCCCATGGAATTCAGGATAAAGTCAACCATGGGCTGAAATGTCTCTAACCACAGTGGGGTTGTTTTGACAAGATACGATCTGCTATTTTTTCCTGCAGCTTGAAGAACACCTGTGGCTGGGATGTCAAACTAACAACGGGTTATATCTCCAAAAAGGCAAAACAAACAATTAATCCTGTGCAATCCCAGCAAGTGAAAAGTGATAACACCTATGCAGGCACTTTGTCCCAGATTCACCCATCTCCCCTATAAACAGAAGCTGACCTGTTCTGTCAGCTGTTCTGTACTGTGTGATGGGGGTGCTTAGGCTGTGGGTTGCCACAATTTTGGTATTTAGGAACCAAAATTATATGTTTTTTAGGTTTTTGGCCCAATAGTACACTTCTTTAACAAGTTTATTAAAGAATCCAAATCCCAGTAGTTTATCATGTCTTGGATACCCAAGAAGAGTCTCTTTTGCCTGGAAAAAGAATTTTTAACACAAGCAGCATTGCCACTTTTCAAAGTTATTTAGAATGAGTGAATGCAAATGACATTATTCAATTTGCAGAAGCAGTTTCATTCATGAAGTGACATTAACATCTGGTACCTAAAGGAAACATTCTTCACCAACTAAAATAAAAAAAGTCTGATTGATAAACTCCTGACAGCAAATCCCCCACTACGCCAGCAGCAAAGCAGCCCAGAATTTTCATTCTTTTTCATCGAAACAAAACTCTGTATTGGGATAATTGTGTTTTTCCCAGGAAATTCCTCAAACGCAGGGTGGGGAAACAGAACTCAAAGATGTGAGCTGGAGCATGAGTACAGAAATGAGTGTGGCTGTGTTTTTCTGTCATGTGCCTGCACATATTTATTATTCTCATCTGCAATATTGATGACCACGGACTGCTCTCGCTGCACATGCGTCTCCCTGCCCTTCCCCTGACTTGCGCAGCTGAAAAACGCTGGGATTTTTTTATTGCTGTTTTCTCTTTCAGCAATGAGCAAAATGCCCCATGTTGATGCCGGTTTGTTTTCCCAAGTGAAAAAGAAAAAGAACGAAAATAATAAAACCAGTATAGGAGTCAGGCCTCTGCCTTCAACAGCAGCCGGGGCTGAGGGACATTGTTCTGGCTATTAGGAGCAAGTCAGGAGCAGGGGGAAATATCCTAATTTCAGGATTTTATTATGCAGGGGCACCCTCATTTAAAGCAACAGGATAAAACAGCATTCAGAATGAAGATTAGGCTGCAAAGTCGTGAAAATTGCTCACACAGCTCGGATAGCAGGTATCTATTTTGGAAAAACAACTCCTCATTAATGGGTAAAAATGAGCACAATTAGTGCGGATATACATTTTTATACATGGGTGCATGTACATATACATAATACACCCTTATTTATTATGCACATGCTGGGGTGTGTGTGTGTGAGCGTGTGTGTGTGTGATAAGAATAATGAGATATACAAAAATGAGGGGAAAATTATTCTGATCTTTTGTAACCCAACTCAGCTGGGTAAATTATCATTTTGAACAGTCTGAAAACAGAAAACTAAGCATAGTAGATGATAGGGAGGCATATTTTAAAAAAAGAATTAAAGAATAAAATGCACAGAGACAGAATGCCATGTTTTGTTATGTCATTCCCTGCCTGCCTTTCTTCATGAGAGAGATTTCAACTTAAATACAAAGACTCTACTTTTAAATAAACAATGAAAATTGAAAATAAGCTTCCTTGTTAAAATATATATCTGTATTTCCATTTCCTCTCTTTTTTTTTAAAGTAATGCAGTACTGTGAAACGATACCAAAAAAAGAAAATAAATAAATAAAAGGAGGGCATGAGGTATTAGGATTCCAAACAGGATAGTACATCTTTAATGATACATATGATAATTAAAGAATACAATAAACACAATTAGCATATGTTTTAAACAGTTTATTAGTGAAGCTTACCATAAAATCAGAATATATAGAGCTCCAGGGTTTGTTGGGATAACAGCTTCTAATCCTTAGAGTCATAAAATCCCTGGCTTGGAAGAAATGGGCATCTTTAAAATGATTGAATCAGCAGGCCTCGAGTGAAAACACACAAATTAGCAAACTCCAGCAGTTGGGCACCGCGCGAGGCTGCGGCGCTCGGAGGTGAAGTCACCGCTGCCACTGCCCCGGCAGCTCTGATGGAGCTCAGCGGGGATGCGGGGATGCGGTGGACATCGAGGAGATAATGACTTTAACTCCTTCCAGACCAGGGATACCAAAAAAAATTAAAATAATAATAATAATAAATATCAATACATTCTACTTTATTCTGCAAGTAGTCATCACGAGGAGAATGAATAAGTGATGGGTATAAAGGAGATCACGGGCTCGCAAGGCGCAGGGGGGTGCTGGGTTTGGGCTGCCCTCCTTCCCTCCCTCCTTCCCTCCCTCCCTCCCAGCTCTCGGCGTTCCTGCAGGGCAGAGCACAGGGCGACAACGGGGACAGAGGGTGGGTGGCCCCCACCCAGGGGCTGCGGGAGAGCTGGGACCCAGGGGAGTCACTGCGGGAATTGCTGGGATCTTGAAACTCAAATAATTCCGTTCTCCCAGTCTGGACAGGGCTGTGGCCACTCTCACACAGCAAACACTCCTGGCAGCCGCACTTTGTATCTCCTGCTCTTGCCTTTTTTCCCTTCCAATGTCCATATTCTCCCTTCATGTCTTCTTTTCTTTCCTTCTGACTTCAGTTGGGTTGGGTTTTTTTCTGCTAATGATTAACATATAAGCTCTTTACCTTCATCTCCCTACTGTAGAGATAATTTCTTCCCTCCTTTGTAATTTGTTTGTTTGTTTGGAGGGGGCGAGGATGAGTTTAATCCTGCAGTTGGGAAATTTCAGGTTTCTTTCAAGCAGCAGGGAAGGCTTTGGATGAGAGTCGGTGTGGGCTGAAAGGAATGAAGCTCTGCAGAATTGTTTTTTTGAAGAAAAGGGGCAAATTGTCAACTTTGTAATGACTCCTCATCAGTTGTGATGACTTCCCAGCTCTGCAGCAAAGGAGAATAGCAGTCAAGCAATGTTTGAACACATTCTTATGGGGAAATCGGGGTGTTTGGATCATGAAATTAGATCTGAAGACAGCCAAACATCTCAATTAAACTGGGAGTTTCACTCAAATGAAGGCATTTCACGTTTGCTCATCTCCTGGTCTTGTCTGAGCCAGCTTTTTCTGCTGCATGGCAGAACTGGTGTGCACAGCGCTGCCCTGCATCACAGAGCTGCCTGCTAATTTGGGTGGGAATGCTGAAAACCCTTGGCATGCATGGGGACAGTACATTGCTTTGTGTTTATCCCATGCTTGGAATTTACGTTATTTTCCAAAACTTCTGCCTGGACCTCAAGTCCAGGAGGTAGAAGCACTTTGTTGTAGTTATGTCAATGCACCATGTAAGCCACATTTTGCCCCAGATATTTGTCTATTTGTCTATTTTTGCCCCATATAAATCTAAAGACAAAAGGAGCAAGCTGGAGGAGAAATCAAGGTCTAAAAAGATGAAGTGACTTTGCCAAGGTCAAACAGCAGGACGGTGGCGAAGGCAGGAATATAAACATGAATTATATTGTCACTCTGTTAGAAAAAGAGGTTGAAATGCAGCTCATTTTTTTGCTGTAGTTTAGACCCAGCTTGACGTATTTGACCTCTATTCAGCTGGCCAAGGTCCAGGGAAACAATATGAAAAATAGGATTTTCGGTCTACTCTGGGGAAAGACATGAAGGTAAACTAAAGTGTGTCATGGGTTAACTCTGCAGCACTGGAGTTTAAGCAAACCAAGGGCTGAGTCAGGGTCTAGTTAACTGACTTCATTGGTTTTAACTTACATTGAAAGGGATAGAGAAATTTGGGCCAGGGACTGGGGAGGAGGGGAGGGAATGCAGCAGCAGCCATTTGTTTCTGTAGTGTCCCCCCACTGCCACTTCTGCACCAATCCATCGCTGGCGGTGCTTGTCAGACACCAGGCTCAGAGCAGTGACTGCAGGTCCAGTCCCAGCTCCTGAGTTTTAGCTCCATCTCCAGTTTTCAGCAGAGGAATTCAGCATCCCATGGAGCATTCACAGCAGACTGACAGGGAAGAGCAGAGAAAAAGTCACTTAGGATTTGGCTCAGCCTGTAAAACCCTCACTTGGGCTTGCCCTTACCTGGAGGAAGGTTGTGCAGACCTCCAGCCCTTCCTCCTGCTCCTTCTGGGGAGGAGTTCACCACCTGGGAGGTGTAAGGACATGTGCAACCCTCTGATCAAGGGCTGTAAAACTACTGGCCCACGAGTGTTGCATGATCTGTGTGCCACATGACTGGAGGGGAGCTGGTGGCACTGGAGGGTCCTGACTCTGCTCCCTTTGGGCCACTTGCCCACCCACATTCCCTGTCACGGGCACAGGGGTAGCACTGCCACGCTCAGCTCCAGAACATGCTCCAGGAAGAATTAATCTGGATCAAAATCAGAAATAGAATTCAGTGTTGGCTACCGCTCTCTGCTCTTGCCATAATAGTGAAAGCCATGACATTTTGTAAAACTTGAGAATTTAAGGAAAATGTTTTAAATAAGGATGTGTGCACTGCTCTCTTTATCATCCAGGTGTAAGTACTAAATTACTTTATTTTTCTTAACCACGTGGCACAAGCATTTTTGCGTTTTGAATATAAGGTCAGTTTAGCATATGCAGAATATTTTCCTGTTCACTTTCCATTAGCATTTTATATTTATTAGTGAGAAACTCATTAATGGTGGATACTGAATTCAGCTAAAAACCAATTCTACACTGAATATTTAACTAAGACATGACTTTAAACTGTGTTAGTTATTTTTATAGGTATTCTAAAAATAATACCATAGAGTTTATTACCTAACCCATATCACACAGAATTTGACATTTGGATGTTGAGGGCTCATATGTATGTTAAAACAGTGAGAAAATATGCACAGAAAAATTTCAAGGCTTCTGTAAAAAAAAAAAAAAAAAAAAAAAAAACAAAACACAAAAAACAACAAACCAGAAATTTATTATGTGCCCCAACTACACTGCAAATTGAAAAATTGACAGTGGTGGGCAGCCTGTACACCAACATTCATCAGCTTGGATCCTCTGCACAGGCTCTTAGGATGTTAGGATGATCTATCACAGATTAATGTCTCTCAGCAAAGAACTTGCTATGAAAAAACAAGCATGCAGCTGATAAAATTAATGAAACAAATCATTGTTGTAAAGCATTTGGTGAGGTGTGAATTTGAAAACTAGCTTCTTAATATTTGTAAAATAAACAGAAATTAATATCCATTAATAGTATCATAATGATCTTAACTGAGAATGTTGAACTGTTGCCTGTTTTGTTCTTTTCAACTGCAGCATCTCGCTGCAACTGTTTTTGTGGCTGGGGAATAATCTGCTTGTGTATTCTGTAATGACACAAGAAATAAAACACAATAGGAAGAATAAAATCTGAATTCCCTTCTCAGCAAAGAGTAATTCCACAATCCATATATTTTTGGCAGCTTGCCTATATAAGGTGCAGAGCTTTATTTCCTAAACCATTTTCACTGCCACCTCGAGCTGGGCTCACAGGAGGAAGCAGTTCTGCTTCATACAAAAAACTTTACCCCAAATCTTAAAATGGCATTGGGTGATCCTAAATTTCTTAAAGCCTTGGAGGGTGATGCAACTGCCATGGTGGCCTCCCCATGGGACAGTCTCTTCTCATGGCCTTTCCAAGGATGATGGGTTTCAGATCTTCATACCTCTGTGCAGAGCTACCTTCCAAGCCAGCTAAAATGTGAAAAATGCAGCATTTTCTATGAGAAACAGCTTATTTGTATTTCTGCAGATAATGCAGTAGCTTGCTGGTGAAACTAGGTGCTGTGTGGACTGAAGTTAAAATATCAGTACCTCACAAAGTGAAACCATGGAAAGAAAAAAGGGGATTTATTCTCTTAATCAGAAGAGCAAAACCGTACAAGTCCACATCCCGATAGATTTTACATTCTCGTTCACCAAAGGCAAACAACCTGGTGCCAGATGGTGCCAATGGGTGAAGGGACAAGGGGGTTCAGACACCCAGGAGGCAGGACAGGCCCAGTCCATCCCTTTCTCAGTGCCAATATCACAGAGCAGCAGCTTTATCACGAGGCAGCCTCAGCAGCAAGATGGGAGAGTTTTTGCTTTGGCTTCCATGCTCTCCTCTGCAGTTTGCTCGGTCCCACGTTAGTGTTTGCACGCCTGCCCACACAGGGAGGGAACATATGTTTTGGATGGGATCCTCTCTTTGAAAATGTGTTTTTGAAGCAAAAACAAATGTTAAACATTCTCTTAGCAAATACTTCCTTTTGAAAGCCTTTCCTTGTCTATCTCATGCAGACATGAGTTAGTGTCTGTCCACCACATCACCATTAATGGTTGTGCAAAGTGTCCAGCAGGTCCACTCCGGAGGGACTGGAATTTATGGGGATAACTGACTTTTCACCCCATTGGCTCAGCAACCTCATTAATTTGGCCTCAATCAAAATATTTCATCCAACCTGAAAAAAAAACCCAACATGTTTTATCTCAATATTTTTCAACCACTTCTATTACTGCTACCAAGATTTTAGACGTCGTTTTGAGACAAAAAACCTCTGAAACATTTCGTTTTGCAAGTGTGGAAGCGAAACTTTTTTTAGCCCCTCTTCCAGCCTGCCACGTTGCCATATTTACCACGGTGCTAACAGTTGTCAGAGATTATCTGGCTGAGTCACAGCTTTTATGGGCTCCACTCCGGTCCTAGAGACGCGAAGCAGCTCCTCTGCAGCCCAAGGTTTATGTTGGCATAAGCGAGATCAGAATTCGCCCTTCTGTTTATCATTTAGCTGAATCACCCCATCACAGACCAACTGTCATCTGTCACTCCATACTTTTAATGGTACATTGCACTGATGTTGTCTATTTTTTCCCCGTCCCAGCAGCCCTGTCACTCTGGTATGTGCTAATCTCTTCTTCCAGGCTTCTGTTGGATCTCTTAATGCCAGTGCCACTGCAATTTAGGGGGTTTGGGTTTTTTTTAATTTAAAAAAAAAAAAAAATTACAAGAGAGGCTTTGGAGAGCTGGAGGAAGAATCAGATTTGTCCTGTAACTCAGGCTGCAGACTAAACAGACCTTGGGCTTTTGGAAGTGCCTCCCAGGATGTGTTTTATCCATCCAGTCCCAGGCATGGCATTCTCTGGGGAGCAGAGGAGGTACCCCCTCCTCCAGCACCAGGGCACGGCTGCAGCTCTCCAACGAAGTTCATAGCAGAGAATTAATTAATCTTAAAATTGCAATCTCCTCCTCATGCCAGGGCCTCTCAGCAGCTCTGTGTTCCTACAGCCAATGGACCAGAAATATTTTCCAAGAGCTTGGCTTCCTTGGGGCCCTGGCGGTGACAGAGCCTGGCTGCTGATTAACCCAGGTGGTGACAAGGGACACGCGTGGCCCCAGCAGGCGCCTCGCGCCCGCTCCGCGTCCCCTGCAACATGAGTCACGTATCCTTTCAGTGCTGAGCCAAACAAAACAAGGAAAGAAATGCCTTGCAAAAGGCTGTGGGAAGAAATGCCCACCCCAGCAATAAAAAATATTTCAGTGTATTAAGATTATTCCCTATTTTTCCCAGAGGTGCATGTAGGAGTGGAGGGGGTTAAAGCTGCAATAATCTTCCGTGAGTTTTACATTTGTATGTTAGATTGGTCAGCTAATAATTTTAGCCTGTTATTGCTATTATTTTTGCAAACACCTAGGAAAATATTCTGAAGTTTTCTCATGGCCTTTCCAAAGTGACCCATATGTATGTGAAACAAGCAGTAACACCAAGCAGTGAATTTAATGTGAGGTGGCACTTAAATATTGCAGGCAGTGCTTGTGAATATGAACCCTTTTGGGGATCCCCACATTTTTGTGTGGGCAAAGGTTTTTCTTCCTGCAAAATGCAAGTTAACAATTCACCATTCTGCTGAACCCAAGTCCCATGTGCAAATTGTTTCACTGATTTGATTGCTGAGTGTCTGCAACATGGAGTGTGCAGAACTTGTAGAGGTCCATCTGGTAAGGGAAATAATCCTGTGTCATTGCAAAATATGTTTCTGGGTGTGCGTGTATTTCTCTGTGCTCCTTCTTTGTCATGATTCCTCGGTTGAATTGAAATACATGTTTCACTTCTCTCCATATTTCAGGTTTATTGCAGAGTATGAAAATCAGGAAGCTTTTTGTTCACTTCATACATCTCTTCCAACAAAGCCAGACACCCGAACCCGGCACAGACTCCAGAGTGATTATTGTTACACATGATCTATGGAGCAGATAAATTACAGCTTGATTTTTATAAGGTATATTGAGCCTGCAGGCTTCAGCAGAAACAAAAACAAAACAAAACTCAAAACCTTGGTTTAACTAGTAATTTGAGGAAATATGACAAACCTGACATGGAAGTCACAGAGCAAATAAATATGCACATCCATCATTTTGTAAAATAATGCCTTTGCTAGAGAGATCTGTGCTTGCTGCAGTCTGCAGTGTAAAATTCCTTCATGGTTTACTGGCCTCAGATCCTGCTACACAGAGAATCAAGTTAGCTATAGTTAAAAGAAACAATTCTGTGTAAGGAAAACAGTGTTGTGCAGTAAAATAGTGCACATATCAATCATGTGAGTGATTTTAAGTTGGTTTTAGGATATATTATAATATTCTTGGAATGTTTAGAGGTTGTTTTTATTCACTGGCTAAAATGATTGGACTCTTTGCCTTTATTGTGAAATAATCAAGTTCCTAGAAATAAAATCACCCAGTAGTTATTGCAGATAGAAAATCCTACTTCACACAAAATACAACAAAAGGCAGTTTCAGAGTCATCTTCTGAGCACAATAGTTTTGTTGGTGCACTGGAAAGGAATAACACCCACAGTTCTCCCTTCAGGAACTGGCTTTTGGTACCAACTCTTTTTTTTGTAGCTTGCCAATAGTTGGAAGGTTTTGTGTGAAACTAAAGAACACCATCAGTGCCCTTTGCATGAAATCTGCCTCTCAAACTGTCCCCTCCCTGCAGATTCAGGAGCTGCAGTTATCCCTGATCTGGAGTTCATAACACAGCAAAATGTACCCACTCAAAGAGAGGCTGTAGTTTGGGCACTGATGGGGATGTTGCCTTTGACACCTGGAGGAGGGTTTTACTCAGAGTTTAGGGGTTAAATCCAACCATTTATGTCAAACTGCTTCTGGATAAAGCACAAAACAGAGCCAAAATGCTCCACTCCTAAAGAAGTGTCTTTGTCAAAGCCACAACTCTTTTCATGCTCCATTCCTGCTCCAGCATGTCCTTAGAGTTTTCTCCATTTCCAGGGATGCTTCTTGAAGAGGCAGGATGGAGATCAGCCAGGTCACCACCACACATAACGATGCAAAATGCACAACACCCACAGCCCAGAGATGGAGATGCTGCCCCATGCAAAAATGTGGGTCTGAGGCCTCCCAGATAGCACAAGACCTGCATCTCCAGGCCCTGTGCTCTGTCTCCACTTTCAGAGAAATTCCAGCGCCTGGAAGAGAGTTGAAGAGCCTTTGTGTGCAAGTTCCCAATGGGTCAGATGTACAAACCACAAATTGAGTGTCTCAGCCACACCAGAGCTGCTGTAAACCCAGCTGGGAAGTCTGCAGGAAAGTGTCTAAACTGGACCAGGGAGCTGCATCTTCCACCCTTATCCACAAGATTGTCCTAGATGCACAGCAAAGACAGTGATCAGAAAAATAAGCCTAAATTTAACCTCTACAGAAGCTGTTTTAATCTGATCTTGTAGATTTTGGTACCTAGATATGACCCTGTCTTGGTCTGATCCTGCAGTTCTTGCCAGACAAACCTTACTTGGATCATAGTTTATATGAAGGGTCCATCATCCGCTTGTGTCTTCCAAGCTGCCCCTTGCAGTTTAAATGCCAAGTGCATGTTCACCACTCTTAGCATTGCAAAGCCAAAATGACTGGTTTGTGCTTCATCCATGAAATTGCCAGCTAAATATTCATTCTGGAATCATTACTCCAGGTGTTTGTCAAGGAAGATGTACAAAGCAGCCAGAACACGTTTAGCATTTCATGTACCAGGCTGAGCTGCAGGAGTGACAGGTTGAAAAATCTTGTTTGGACTCATAGACTGAAACCATTTAATATAGAAGTCACTGGTGGACTATAAATATGGAAAGCCAGCATGCTACATTTTTATATAATCCCCATTCTGCATGTCTTTTAAACATATTGAAACTTCAGAGAAGCTGTAGAAGTTAAACTCACCAATTTTTGCTTCAAACATCTGCAGTTCTTCAATAGGGGAAGCTTCAGAAGCTCAAATGCCCAGACAAAATACACTTTATTTGAATGTGCACTTAGATTAACTGATCCCACAAAAACCAACTCTGTTCATTTAGGCCAGGAATTACCCAATTTGCTCACATAATCTCAGCAATTACATGTTCATCTTTTTTTAAATATCAGACCTATGGTGTGATTTACGTGGTATGTGATCTTTTAACTTAACCTCAAAGATATTAATCTTTATTAAAGGGTATGAGAGGCAAAGAGGGGGAAGAGAAGCTGGTGACAGATACTCTGACAGTGAGGAAAAGTCATTTATAAAGTGAACATCAGTAAACATTAGGAGTGACATATTGATATCAGCAGCCAGGAAACAGCTGGCCGAGCTAGGATGAAGTATTACACCTTAAATTGTGGCAACCATATTTTTTTCCCAAGGTTGATCTTTTATATTTTTTAAAGAGAAATTTACTATTATGCCTTCTGCTTCCCCTATGGTAAAATGCCAGAAATTTGACTGAGATTTACTTAAAGTGACAGCAATGCCCCATTTTGTCCAAGAAAGACGATTACTAAATGTCACGTCTATCTACCCTCATGTGGATCACTTATTTGACATGTTCATGTCTCAGCTTCATAGCAGTTTGCAGCATGTTTCCTGCTGCTCTGAGGCAGTCTGAAATCTTTGTGGTGAAAACCTGAGCTGGCCAAAGGCAGATCACTAAAATAAATAAATAATGTGGTTGGGATTCGCTGCTCTCCATTCCAAGGGTGTCAGGCCAGAAAAAGGCATAAAAAGCCCCCACAAAACCAGACCAAGAGCGTATGTTTCTGGTCAGGCTGCCAGAAGCTGGTGGGATGCTCTTGCCATCCCAGCTGACGTAGAACCACAGCAAAAAAAGCAAACACTGGTGTTTAAATACAGAAAATAACCTCATCACCTCATTTACTTTTTTATTTCTTTTTTAGGAAATCTGAAAAACGGCACACTCTGAACCAGGGCAGAGTGTGGATTTTCCTGCTTTGCTGCAGGACCCCACTTTGCTGAATTCCTGGAGCAAGAGATGCAAAACCCAGTTGGATGTGAGGGAACCATCAGCACGAGCTCCTGAGGTGGGGAGCCCATTTAAATCTCCTTTGCTGAGCCTCAGGTGTGACCCAAGCAATGCAAAATGGAAAGCAAGGCAGAAAGGCTTTTTGCACAAAATGGAACAGTAGTCATTAATAATTAATGGGTTTCTACCTTCTTTGCCATTTTAACTTGTCTTTCTTAGTACTTATTGCCTTCCAGTCCAGAAATGTGTCTGCAGATTAATTCATGCATGTTTTGCAGCAGCAAGTCAAGAATTAAGGTGTGTGCTGGAGATGCAACCTCCCAGCAGACCCAGCCTGATTCAGCAGTCTCCCAGCCAGAGCCAGGGAATGCTCTTGCACATATCCAAGCTTTTGGAACCTCTCAGCAAGGCCAAGAGCTCTTTTTCCCATCCTCTTCTAAAAATTTCTACCACTCCTGTCTAAATACAGAAGTTAATAATCCCAGAAAGGGCTTAAGATCTGAATGCAAGGACATAAATGGAACAAACCAAAGGTGTGTCCTTCTCATGACATGGACAAACCTTTGGTTTGTTCCAGAGGTTCACAGATTGCCATATATTTATTCATTTTGAGGTACAAATACTACAGTCATGAAATACAGTGAGAATATTTAGTCCTGGTTTATCCTGTTGACTGCCCTGTGCTATCAGTGCAGTCATACCCTCAGCCAAGTGTTTCATCAGCCAGTTTAAGGGAGGTTCTGTAAAACCCCAAGTTTTTTCTCTCAGACTTTCCCTTTGATGCCCAGCTCCCATGTGGGCACTCACATCAGACACAGTTTAACTCCCAGAAAACCTGCAGGAGCAGCAAAACCAGCTCAAAATGCGTCCTATGTAATAAGCAGGGGTGTTTTTTGGGGTTTTTTTTTAGTGTATGGTGGAAGATTAAAGCCATTCTAAATGAAAGTAGAGTGTGTAACAGGGTACAAGATTTCTAAATAGGTGGCACATGTCAGCAGGCATTACAAGAGTGTCTTCAGGTGAGCCTTTGATATCGACTGCTGAATAGTTCAGCCAAAGAGATGCAACCAAGCAAGAGTTTCACTGCCTTGATTTGTTTTCCAGCTAAAATAAATCTGAATAGAATAGACTTAAATTACCTGTGATTTTTCTGTCTTTAAAAGGACACATAAAAGCTCACGAGATCACTGCGCTCCCTGGGGAATAAAAAAAAAAAGGGAATGGGAAAAAGAAACCAGGAAAACCATGAAAGATTCATTTTAATGGAATCCAGGTTTAGCTGTTTCATATTTAATAATGTTTAATATTTCATTTACTACTGGGGACTCACCTTTTTCAGAAGAATGTAAGATTCAAGGCACTATTGTGCATTAAGATTTTATGTCTGACTGTAGCAATATTATAAGGGTTGGCATTGGAGCTGCTCAAGCCTTATGCAGAAAGCCTGGAAGCAACAAGGTTTCTTTCTTTTTTTCTTTTTTCCTACAGCCAAAATAGGAGCTGAAGCCCCAGAAAGTGGTGGGGTAGAGCTGTGAATCCTAGCAACAGGCGGGGAAAGAACTGTACATTTCTTCACGTCCTCCAAGTGTTGGTGCCTTCTGGTGCATCATTGACAGGAAGAGACAGAGACCATGGAAATGCCCTCCTTGCTGATGCACCAAGAAAGGGCACATTTTTCCAGTGGGATGGGTGAGTTATCGCAGTTTAGGGGGGAAAACAAGCAAAGCAACACCCCACAGTTCATACTGGTGTTGCTGTTGCAGTTTCCTTCATCACAAGGCACTGCCTTTTGGTGCAGGGTTTTTTTTTTTTCCATTTTCTGTGCTCTTAGTATTTTTTTAAGCCCTTCTTGGTGATAATGTGGGCTTTTCTTTTTAAGTGAATTATGAAAATTTGCACTCAAAGTGTGAGCATGGGGTTCTGCCAGAAAAATCCATCATTCTGTGGCCTGCAATGAAATCATGGGTGATAAAAGCTACCACCCATATTCGGCAGAGAGGGAACTGAAACCAGAGTGCTTTTCCTGGAAGAAGAGGCTCCTGTTAAATATGCAGCAGTCTTGTCTTGCCAATATTAAACTAGCTTTTCTTCCTAGAGAGCCTGACAATACAGTTTGACCTCTCTCTGTGGATATTCTTCAGAGCCTGAAGCACTGAGATAATCTGAAACAGCTCCGCAGTACCATCCTGGGAAGGTGGGTTTCAGTCAAAGAAAAAGTCACAGAGCCTGGGACAAAAAGCAAGGGGGGATTGCAGAGTCCTTGGCCCCATCACTGTGTTCAGAAATGCACCATTTCCCAGCTGATGCCAGTTTGTCTGGGTTTGCCACCAGTTTTGCCCCTGGGAGAAGCTTGCAGACTCTTAGGAGCTTTGCCTGGATGTAAACTGTGGGAAGAGGGGCGTGGAGAAGAGCTGGGGTTGTGTAACATGGCTGCTGCTTCTGTTAGAAGACCAAATTTGTGGAAAGTAGCACTAGGGGGTTGTTGCCTTGGACGGGACCAGCTGCTGCAAAGATGAAGCACAGCCCCAGACAAGGTTGCAGCAGAAGAGAAGGATTTGGCTCCCAGCTCCCACCAAAGCTGAAGAAGAGTCCTGCAAAACCTTCTGCCTTTTGGGACATCTTCAAAATTCACCCCCTTCCTGGAGCAGCTCTCTTTAAAATTTTCTAAAGAGATTTCTTGCCAGGAGAGGGGAAGTTTCTTTTATTATTAGGGTTTTTTTTGCTTGCAGTTTCAGTCTCAGACCTCGTTGAAGGGCTCTGGCATTTGCATAACTTCCCACGGAAACTGAATCAATGTTTGACATCATGGAACAGAATCTCAGGCGTGATTTAGCATTAGTAAGCCACCAGTCATCAGCACACTGTCATTCCCCTATAGCTGACATCTTAATAGAGTCAGCCTCATGCACACACATGTTCACCAGCAGCAAATTCTTCTGCTCTGGCCATGCAGGAGCTTTTCTTTTAACATGGGCTTGTACATATGAACATCCAAAAGACACTGGTCCAATATGATCAATTTTCAGAGCTCCAAATGCATTTTCCCTTTAGGTAAGAAGGCAATTTTAAGTCCTCTTAAATAATTGAAGATACTCCTGATACAATCAAAAGTCAAGCTCCCCAAGATGAAAATGTCTAGATGATGAATAAGTTAATGGAACTAAAATCCCAGTCGTGGCTGATTAGGGGACCAGGAGAGTTTATCAGAGATGGGAATGTACAAGTCCAGTCACAGCCTGACCTTGTAACGAATGAGAGCTGAAAAGCAATTAATTGAGAAATTATCAGGGAAAAGCGAAGTTGTATGGTTGGTTAGCTAAAGCAATATGTCAATGGGCCAGGGATTGATTTGCCTGGAATACCTCAAGGTCTCTGTTCTGATGATTCAGGACTTGAAGGAACTGGCCCGAGCCAAGCAATAAAAATAAAACAGGGTCAGGAGAGGGAGTCATCAGTCAGCACTGGGGATCATGTATTATTTAGCTGGTAGTTAAGGGAAATTATCAAACAAGACAAGACTTTAAACCCAAGTTTTTTTCCCCATGGGAGGGGAAATGAAGGGAGGGAAAAGAAAATTTTCCAATGCTCACTGTCCTCAGCTCAAACACTGAGCTTGGGAGCTGGGTCCTGGGAGCAGGAAGTGCCGGGGTTGAACGTTCACAGAGAGGGATGATGAGTCCTGACAGTGGGCATCATTTATTACTGAGCTATTTCTTCCCTTCCTGCTGCCAACAGGCTGCACAGGAGCTCTGCTCCCACCTCCAGCAGACACCAGGACCTGCCCCAGGCCACCAAATTAACAGTGAACTTCTGCCCACTTGAACCTTGATTTATATCAACTCATCCACACATCAGCTTCCCACGTCCTACACGTTTGGGAAACTCTTGGTGGGACCACAACTTGTGCATGTTGATCTGAGCTGCAAAACGCGTCTGTAAACACAGTTCTGCTCCTTCAAAGGTGAGTACAAAACACCTTGAATGAGATTGTAGTATCCTGTAGCTCAGGAGAGCAGCAAAGCAAATGAAAACAGCAAAACAAATTATATATAAAGTCTTCTAGAAAGATCAGTGGGTTGGGTGAGAATAGCTGTGTCTTGTCTTGTGACAATTCACTAAATAGCACTAAACTCTGTCTCTCCCTTGCGGAAGAAAGATGAAAACTCCCACAGAACCAGCCAGTACATGTTTTGTGAAAGGATCAGGGCCTCAGACACCACAAACTGTTCCTTTTTGGGATCAAGATCCTGAAACCTGCAGAAAATTTTTTGTTGGAAAACTGCAGCTAGCTTTTCCATCAGGACAACAGTTCAAGTTCAGGTTTGTTTTTTATAGAAAGGCTTTCTAAATACTTCAGATTTGATATTGGGTCTTTTTTGTCATGTGCCCCACTAATCAAAATTAGAACAAAGCTATGATTTTAGTTTGCTTCATTTCAATATGTAATGAATACAAGAAACTCCAGTATTTCACTGCAAATAGCCATTGCTGATGCAAAAACAAGTTTCTAGAAAGAAATTCCAACAGCAGCTGTGAGATAAGGGAACAGCTTTATCCCACTGCCTATGGACATATCTGAACACATTTCTGGGACTCACAGCATGTCACGCTCCGTGTAATGCATTTTCCATTTGTCCTGACCTCAGAGCTTTGCATTCAAGGGGCAGATCCCCCAAGTGAATTCATCAGGAGGAATAATAACCAATGCAAGGGCTTGGGATGCTGGGCCAGCAGATCCATCCTGCAGTTGTCAATGTGATGAAATTCAGGTGGCACAAATGCAGCCTCCTTTGATTAAGGACCAGAAGGACACAGCAATATTTTCCCAGTCTATTTTATTGAAATACAAGAGAAAGGATTCTTCTTGGGGATTGCATCATTCCTCTCCTCTAAGGCCAAGTTGCTGCACAGTCTCAGTACAGCATGTGGGAGTTTAGGAGGTGCTGGAATATCCTAATCACCTATTATCACCTTACAATAATTATCAAAGCCGATTCCAAATAAATCCTCTTTGGAGCAGGTCCTTGGCTGGCCCTCTGCTCTGCAAAGTGCAAACACAACCACCCCCAGTAAAACCAGTGGAATCCCAAATGTGACCTCAGGTTGCATGAAGCAGTTAGCTGGGTATAATCACTGGGATGGAATAAAGTCATTTTGTTCTGCTAGGAATCAGGAGATCTTTTTTTGGAGCATCCTGCTCCACAGAAGGTGTGCTGGACTGCTCCAACATCACAAAGCTGGGAGAAATTCAAAGATTTGGCCTCTTTATTTTCTTCACTGCTTTCAATGGCAGTCAAAGACTTTCAGTATAAAGGCTGTGATGCTTTAAGATTGTCACAACCTGGAAGGGCAGGAAAATGCCCAGACTGAAGTCTGACACAGTTTCCATTGTAAATTAAATGAAGAAAGACCGGCAAAGGCATGAAGCAGCTCACACCAGCAGTACTTTTGTGTAGTAGTGCTGTGTGAACTTTTGTGTGCCTGAGCCCACCCAGGAAGGGGGACATGGTCAGCTGCCACTGGCTCCAAGTGCCACTGACCCACACCCAGGACTCTGAAGAAGTGTGGTGTTGTTCCCAGCCCTCCCATACATTCCTTACAGAAGTTCAGCTAAACCATTCAGCTCCTCTTTTTCCTCCTTGTCTTGTTAAATGTGGAATCATCCTATTTTCATTCCCACTCACCTGATGGGATCACAGTCCCAGGCACCACTGCAGTGGGGTGTCTGGGAGCACTGGTCCGTACTTGCAATGGCAAATTAATGTATATTTGTGATTCTCTGGGCAGAAGGAAGTCATTCAAGCAGGTAGGCTCTGGGGGTCTAGGCTTTCAAATATTGGGTACTGGCCTCAAAAAGAGCTTGGTATGAGAGACAGGCTTAGTACCATCTCTACGTCTCACATTTGGGCTGGTTGCTGTTGTTGCAAAGGGTTAACAGACACTGCAAAACATTTCTAGGATGAAGTGCTAAGATTTAGTGTACTGAATTAATTCTTAAATTAGAACAGGGGATTTGCACATGATTTCTAAGGGAAATTATCTTCTGGGTAAAATTAATACAGGAGATGTTTCAACATCTGGGATGGCATTATTATGAGCAATGATTACCCAGACATTGCCAAAAGAAAGAGATCACAGTAAACTCTTTCTTTTCCCAAGCAAAGTAAGCTCCTCACCCTGAAGGGAGGAGAATATTTGCAGAGCCTTGGCTTATTTGGAAATGCACAAGAGGATTCTACATGAGAAAAGGGCTGCATGCTTTGCTGATGGATGGTTGGGAAACAGAACTGCACACAGGGAAGGTTCTCTCTGCAGGTGGGCTCCAGGCACTCGCCTGCCTCCCTCTCCTCTGAGCTCCTCATCAAAAAAAAGGTGCTTAATGCAGTGCTACAGCTGTCCAGGTGCTTAATGTTGGGAGGTTAAAGAGGAAACACACTGGCAGATGTGACCTGGAAAACCTCCAAAAGGGAGGTTGGTCCTTCCGCTCCTCACTCGGAGACCACAGAACTCATCCAAATGCCTCATCTTCCTCCAGCCTTCAGAGGGGCAGCTTTTCCCTGGCGAAATTTTAAATAGAGCAGAGAGTAAAGCCAAAGCAAGACCTGCATCAAAACAATCACACCGCAGGAGGAGCTCATAAATATTTATTTTCCTTCAGTCTATTTCATTTTGTCAGGAAAAGAGGAGGGCGCTTGAGTGGGAAAAGGAGACCAGTGTCACAGTGCTCCTTTCACAGGGAAAAACACCAATGTTTAATTTAAAAGGGCATAAATATAAGAGAAATGCCTCTTTACTCTCGTGTTAGTAGCTGGCTATTAAATTACATCACAAGTGCTACGTGTGGGACCAGGCAAGTGCATGGTTATTTCTGTCTCCTAAACCGGAGTGCAAGTCTCAGCGTAATTACTTTGGATCCAAGTGTAATTACCAGCTGATCTGCAGGCACATACACAGCAGTGACATCCATCCCGGGCAGCATTAGAGCCTGGCGATAACACAGCATCATTAACACAGCTTAGCACTTCCCTCCGTGGCTGCAGGCCATGGTTTTCCTCGGGAAGGGCTCACGGTTCGGTGGCCGGGATGGCCCAGGAGCCACCTGAGCTGCTGCCCCGCCTGTGCCAGGGCTGGGACAAATCACTGCAGACAACTGCAAACATGGTACCCTAATCATGGGAAATCAGCCTGGGACAGAGGGTTTTTTCCCAAGATGGATCCCCTTGTTTTGGCATTTCTGCAATCTGCCTGTTTTTCCCCAAAGTCCACGATGAGAAGGAAGGTGCCGAGTCCCCCTGGGGTCACCACCTTTTTGTTCGGCTTTCTCCTGTTTTATTCTGCTTTATTGTGACAGCATCATGCTCAAATTTTGGAATATTTTCTCTAGAGCTCACACCTCATCTGTCTCCTTTTGGAAGACAGTGGTATAAGGATTTTCTTTTCTTTATTCTTTATCTTTTTTTTTTTTTTCCAAGGCTGAAAGCATCACAGTAAACAATCTATTTATTCTGATGGTCTTGGAAGCTTTCTCTACACCTCCAAGAAGGTCAAAGAAATTATTCAGAAAGAGAAAGGAGAGAAAAAAAATCCTCCTTTCTTTTCATAATTGCCTGTTTTGTTACCACACCTTCTTAGTGCTATGGTGTTGCAAAAACAATGCAATAGACCAGTGTAGAAATGAAGATGCACTAAAGAAAAATAAAACTGATTTATTTTTTCAAGTTGGTGTTTTCAGGTCCTTTTAGTTGTGTCCATTCTAGCTCATAAACACAAACAAATGAAAAGATGATAAAACATAAATTGACATAATTTCCTGTAAGAAGTACAGAAGCTAAGATTATTCAAATACACAAGAAAATATCTCCCAGCTCCTGTGGGTAGCAATGTATTTGCTCCCAGCTCAGGGTCAGTGATGGTAAAGTGAGATTGACAGGTTAACTAAGCCCTGAAGGAGGTTTTCCATTTTGGTCAGTCCTGCTAAGCCATGCTTGCTGCTTTGAATGAGCTCAGTTGCACAGAGAGATCTTATTTTTTCCCTGATTCTGCTCATGTGTTGGTTTTATCTGAGCAGCTCCGCAGATGTCAGTGAGACACATTTTGTTTTGAGTTACATCAGCGTAAATCACAACTGATCCAGTGAACTCAGAGATACCCTCTTTGCAGTGAGAGCTGTGACACGAAGGGTTTGGTGCCACGGTATTGTGACAGCTTAAAGCCCCTCCACGAGGAAACAAAGTCAGGCTCAGCACTGTCCTGGAACACGTTACAAAGCATGTTTGTTATTGCACAGAAGACAGCATTTGCCTTGGCTGTGAACAAGAAACCCAGATCTGTAACAGCTAAGATTTCATCTCTACCATTTATCCAATGAGCTTCCCAATCCTCTTGCACAGATACCCTGCTGCTAACATAGCAGTCAAGATCAGAGCACTTAATCAATCACTCACTGAGGACAAATATGCGTAATCTAAATTAGAACAAACCCAGGCATATTTTACATGACAGCCGTACAGATTTTTAAGAAAAAGCATTGGCAAGAAAATTGCATGAGAACAAAATTGTTTTGTGTTTATGCTTATAGTGGTAGATTTCCTAAAAGCTTCTGTGGCATTAGGTAGCCTCAAATATACAGGGACAAAATTCTGCTTTCACTGCTTTGACTTCCACATTTTCATCAATAAACCAGGGATGCATTCGGTCCCTCTGGCTCTGAAGCAGAAATCCTGCTGCAGACCTCAGTATGATGTAGAGTCCTTCTTAAAAACCTTTCAGATTTTATGATCACTGTCGACTCTCTTATGATCAGTGTTGGTTCAAGCTTTCATGAATCAAAAATCAGCTCGTGGAACGCATCTTAGAGCAACCTATTTGTCTGCAGGTAGCAAAGGAAAGTGGTACTTTGAAGAATAAACCCCTCTGCCTTCAGAACGAAGCACAGGCTGTATAGGAGGCTGGAGCAACTTACAGATTCTATTCAGGCTCCTTTCTGGGCATGCTGGGTGACCTTGTGTTCTCCCATTTTCCTCTGGGGGAGATATTATTTATCCCTGATAATAAAACACAGGATTCTTCAACTGCAACTCATGGTTTAATCTATTGTGTCAACTTACACAAGCCCCCTTGGAAAAAAAAGAAAGATCAGAGGCAATAAAAGGAGTAAAAAATGAAGCATCTTTAACTGAAGTCATACAGCTTTCATCTGAGGTCAGGCCCACACTGCCCTGACTCTGCAGGGTGGGATCTCCAGAGAGGAGCATCCCAGAGATGGCCTTTGAGAGTGGGTGGCAGCTCTTGCACAGCTCACAGTACCCATCAGCCTTGGAGACCCTTCAGCTTTGGGTCCAAACCCAATAAGCAGCAGGAAGGCTGAGCCCAGCCTCTGACAGGGCAGTCAGCACTGCCTCCTGAAAGGAGGAGTTCTGAAAAATTGCTGGAAGTATCTGTGCACACATCCCTTCTCCATGCAGCTCTGCAGATCGGGCTCTAAGGAGTTCCTCTGCTGAAGTTCTGTCTCTGCTTTTCCAGAAGAAGCAAACAGTCCAACAAAAGTTCACACATCACCAAACAACCCATGGAGACTGAATTTCAGTTTATTGCCCTATCTTGGGACTTTTAAATATCTATTTCACTTCCTGAATGAAAGCAGGTCTGATCCAGAGTGCAGCAGGACTCATTTGCTCTCCACTGACTTGGTTTTGGAGGTATCTGTGAGATTTTCCAGGGACAACTGCCAAATTCTTCTCCCAGTCAGCTTGCTGAGGTGAGGCATTGCTGTCAGCACTGTTGGCATGGGCAGGTTTGATCAAATTTGTTAGGGAGATGTTGGTAAAAGCAATGACCTAATGTTGCAATTAAAGGCAATGGCGAATACTTATTCCCAGAAAAGTCTGGGAAAAGCAATACAAAGGACTTTAGAAAACTTTATCTCGGGTGTGCAAGCAGGGATTAGCATGCCTACTTGCTTAAAGTTGCACCCAGAGGTCAATTATGGATTTTACTTGGATCTCTCAGCTTCAAAGATCAGATCTGAATATGAAGCTTCTTTCTGCTTAAGGACAAAATAGAGACTCTGCAGGTACCAGAGACCTGGAAGCAGGATTCCCACTTTCCACCATCCATACAATTTCCAGAAATCACTTTGCACTACATTTTGAACTTAGATGCTCAGTTAATTCCCCACAGATCCCCGTTAAAATGCCTCAGTGCATGGCCTGGCTTTTTTGGGTTTTTTTAACTTAACTTTATTTTTTTAACTTCTCAAGTTTTGACTCAGTCACTTGCCTGGGAGGCTGCTGTGTGAAGGTGCATGAGGATGGACTGGAGCATCTAAATGGAGGCCCCCAAACAAGAGCATTTTTCCCTTAATCTTCCCACACCACTGGGAATAATAATTCCTCGCAGGGCTGTTGCACAGCTTGATTCATTAAGGCTTATGAAGTGCTTTTAGCTCCAGCACTGAAAGGCTCTGAGCGAGTTATTTGGGACTGCTCAGGTGTTAGGAGGAGAGGCATTGCAGAAGGAATACAAATAAATCAAGAGAAACTGCCCCTTCCTTCCATGCATCCCCTGCCCCGCACTGTTCTCCATCACTGTTGGTGTCAAACAGTTAATTTACAAGCCCAGCACTTTACAAAGCCCCTGGAGCACCAATTGTCCCTTTCTCATGCAACATCAGCTCCTCAAAACAGCCAGCTGAGTCTCCGGGGTCAGCCTGCTCCTGCCCTTCCCAAGGCAGCTCCAGCCTCTCTCCGGAGCTGCCTGGGTATTTATTTTTGGAAAGTCAGACCCAGCAGCACCCCCCTGCAGCAGGATGCACGGGAATAAGCCCGGGGTGCAGGTGGCTGCTCTGACATGTGCCATGTGCTCGGCCCAGGAGGGAACACTCGCCTGGGGAAGGTGACCCAGATCCCACCCAGCCCATCGCCCACCAGGGCATCCCCACGCAGCACAGGGAGCGCTCAGCCTGGCAGGACAACCCGGCAGAGCCACGGGCAAAGGAACAGGCTCAGGGCTGGGGAAGGTGAAGGCAGCAGATCTTTCACATGGCTTTTCTTCCCCCTCCCTCCCTCAGCCGGTCTCCCTCCCCTCCTCCAGTCTGTTGCACGGGAGCTGCCGGCCATGCTGTTCCAGTTCAGGGGCTCCTGCAACAGAAAAGATCAGCTGTTGGAGAACCCATGGAAAGCCCTGGGGGAGAGCCATGGCCGCAAGGTAATCAGCAGGCAAAGTTATTACCATTATGCTGCTAATTAATTCCCAGCTCATTACGTTTCCTGTGGCTAATTTGTACTCGCCGCTGATTTGATTAAACTCATCTCTATGCTAATAAATGTGTTTTCCATTTGTTTTAGCGACTGTAGGAAGAGAGCCCGGTATTTACATATTTTGACGTTTATCAAATAAAACGCGGCGCCTGAATTAATTCTGCTCTGATTTATAAGTGGAGGGGGAAGGAAGGGGAGCGAGGGGATGCTGAGGGTCAGGCGTGCATCGCGTGTGCGTGGCGGAGTGATCCGGGGGGGGGGCTGAGATGCTCCTCACATTTCATCCTCCCCGGCCCCATCCTGCCCAGGGATGTTCCTGCAAGGTGGCCTCCACCTGCTCAGCTGCCCCCCTGCCATTTATTTCCACTTCCCAGCTAAGTTTGGGGATGTGGGGCTTTGATTTGTAGGTACATCGCATGGTTCAGCGACACCTCATCAGGTGGATTTCTCTTTGTCTTTCAGAAATTGCTCTAAATGAAGATTAGGTTTACACTGCAGCACCTCATTATAAGCAGTGACTGTGTTTCCCAGTCCTGTTCATCAGGACTCGCTACAGTAATATCAGACAGCTTGAATTTCTAATCGGGGGAGTAACAGACACCTTGCCATGCACACAGATTTATTTTAGGGATGTGTTTTACCCTCTCTACCTCAGTAACTTGCAGGGCAGAAAGCTGCCCTCCAGCATCTGCCTTTTAAACCCAAGACTAACTCTTAAGGGCAGATCCTCAGCAAGTGAAGCTCTGCTCAAAAGACTCCTCCTGTTTCTCACATTTAACTGCTGCAGTATCAGTCTCCTCTTCATTTGGGGTAAATCCTAACAGAAAAACACACTGAGAGTGTAAATCAGTGGGATTTGTGCATTAGCATCACTAAGGGTTTGTGAAATACAGCCTTTCCTTTTCCCAGGAAAACTGGCAATGGTCACCAAGCACATCCCCTCGCTCTCCATGTGTGTTCACATCTGTCATCTTCATCTGTGTCACACGGGATGGAGGCCAGAGCCTCGCAGGAAGTGTGGACTGGGGAGGGCTGAGATGGGAGCAAGGCAGGGAAAGGTTTCTCTTCTAGGGCTGGAAAAGACACAGTGGCTCAACAGGGATGCCTGGTAATCCAGGGAGATCTAACCCATCCCAGACCTGCTCAGTTTTGTCTGGAAGATCGGTTCAAGCCAAGAGGGATTTGTTTTCCCTCTGCATGCTCACTTTGGGTTGGATTCTCTGTTTTCTCTGCCAGGTTCTTGCAGGTCACACCAGTGACTGGCCCCAGGGCAGCCTACAGCTTTCTTTCACACTCCCAGGAAAAGTTTCCCAGTAAAGAGGAGCCCCAACAACGCCACTTCTCACTCTGGCAGTGAGACACCTTGCACCGCCGCTGCCTCACCCCAGGCAATCTGAAACAGCTTCATTGCTTAAGTAACAATTAACAGCCCTGTCTTTTGGGAGTGCTTCTGGAGCGCTGCGCGTCCCCTGCTCCGGAGCCTGCGCGCTCCTGCCGTGTAACCCGAACTGTGGGCATCCCCCAGCTCCTGCCCACCCCTCATCCTGCGTGCAAGGGTGGTGATGGGCTGCACCGTGCTGCCAGCCCACCCCCGGCTCAGCCAGAGCCGTGCTGATGCCTCCTCTCCTCTGGCACTCGCTCCAAGGCCGCGCAGACGCTCCTGTGATGCTGCTCAGGATGCACAGGATGAAGGTGTCCCACTGGTAACGCAGTCCCCCACAGGGCTGAGCCAGGGGAGCTGCCAGAGCATGGCAGGAGCTCCCTGGGCTGTTTTGAAAACAGGTCCCCAAAGAGGAGCTGGCAGAGCCCTGCCTGGCTCCCTGCTCAGCTCCGGGCGTGCACCCGAGCGATGGGGGCTGCCTGACCTGCAGCACTGCCTTGGCCACGCACCCAGAGTCCCAGCAGTTCTGCAGCATTGCCTCAGCACCTCTAGAACAACCAGCTAAGCCATGCAGTGATGGATTGCTGGACGTTTCTCTTCCTACAAAAGCTTTTAAGCCTTTGCAAAAGCGGGAAGTATTAGGGACAAAAAACCCGCCTTGTTTCGCGTTAACAGCCTTTGCTTTTCCTGGCGAAGGTGGGACAATAGCCACACGCTGCATGGTATCAGTGTCACAAAGAACAGAACCAAAAGGCTTCAGCTCAGGACAAATAAAAGTAACATTGATTCCTTTTTATTTTTCCTTTTTTTTTTTTTTCCAGCTGGTATCAATACATTAAACAACCACACTGGAAAAGTGAAATTGATTCAAGGCCTTCAGTGCTCCCTGCCAAAAAAGCCTCCTGCAAGGATCTATTCTGTATTGAATTACAGTCTCGAAAAGTTCAATAGGTTATTGTACAAACAGAGAGCAAAAGCCCGTCAACAATGGAGCCAAAGTGATTGTGCAGCTCCTTTGTGCTTGCCAGCCCCGCGCCCCTCACGAGCTCAGATGTTAAATCAGTTTAATTAAAATGGTGGGCTTCAAATGCCTCGCATTTTTTTAATGCATGTCCCTGTGTAAAGACATGTAGGCTGAGGTTTAAAGCTGCCTGCCTGCCCTGACAGCCTCTCCATCCCTTTCTTGGTCCTAAACTGCAGCAGATTTTTACAGCTGCTGAGCACTTTGGGCAGATGCTGGGGCTGAGTAGGATCATCAGCCCCATCCAGAGCAGCTCTGGGTGTGAGAATCACCTTCAGCATCAGCCCCATCCAGAGCAGCTCTGGGTCTGAGCAGCACCTTCAGCATCAGCCCCATCCAGAGCAGCTCTAGGTCTGAGCAGCACCCTCTGCATCATCCTCAAGCCGTGGTGTGCTCCCCTTTGCAGGCTGGAGCTGTGCTTTGGGGCTTTCTCTGTGTACACGACTTGGCTGTGGGACCTTCCAGCCCAGTGTCCTCCCTGGAGGGGCTGGGTGCTCCCCAGAAAGCAGCAGGGTGAGCTCCCTGATGCTGCAGCAGGTTTGCCACAGCTCTCACCACAGGGTCTCCTCCTCCAAGGAGGCGGGAGACACTCGTGAGCTGCATCAGGGTTTCTAAATCCCCCCTCTCCATCTCTAATTAAGATTCAAATTGAGTATAGAAATCATGTGTAAGTAAGATGCTAATTATTAAAGTCATTGATCTCCCAGACAATAAAGCAGCCTCGCTTTTCTGGCCCTGCCCATGTTTTGAGGCAGCTCTGAGCCCTCACCATCGTAAATACCCAGGATATCTGGAATCCACATTGGAGAAGTGTGAAAATTATTGATTTTGTGGAGAGGCGAAGTCTCCATCTTGCTCTGAACAAAACCTCACTCCGGGTCCAGCCCCAGACAACCCTGGCAGCATGTCTGGCTCTCTTGACAGCTCAGCTCCATGTAATGACCATTAAACTTTGGTAACTCTGGTCCCCACCTTATTGGACATCTGCTTATGCCCTTGTCCATCCTGCACCAGTGCATTTATTTTCTCATCGGAGTAAGTGGGATTTACTACTCTGTGTATTTAATGGGATTTACTGCTCTGTGCATTTAATGGCTTCTTGTTCCCAAACTGGAGAGCTTCCATGGTTGAATACCCTATCTAGGAGTTACAGGGGTTGGGGAAAAGGTGCTCTCTGTTTGAAAAAATACATGAAAGAATGGGTGGAAAATTACAGAGAAGGAAAATTCTATGGAAAGCAGAGCACAACCAGTATGGGGCCAGGCTGGAAAGTGGAGGGCAAAGCCACAGGGCTGGGAAGATGAAGGTGGCCAGTGCTTTAGTGGCCACAGGAAGGACAGACTCACAAAAAAGAAAAGGCTTGGGCTGCAGAAGAGAGGAATGCTAGCCTGAAAACACAGAGTGCAGCACCACACTGCACCAAAACGCTGGAATTAACATCAAAGCAGTCCTGGAGCAAATGAGATTACGGTATGCATGTTAATGAGGCAGCAGCACTAATCAGCCAGGATGCCTCGCTGGGAGGGCTGCAGTGCCAACTTGCGATTTTTGTTTTCAGGCTGGACCCAGCTTCCATTTGGAGTGAAGATTTTGTTTGGTTTTAAAAGCATCAGTATTTTTGTGGGGTTTCAGGCAATCTCCGATTTGATTTGATTTCTTCAAGTAGATGTCTGGCCCTTCAGGGTACAGAGAAGAACTTGGAAATGGGATTGAAGTGGTCCCCAGGGCCAAACTGAAAACCACTCCAAAGCCAAGGAGCAGATGAAAGTTGCCCAAAATGCATTTTACTCTATTTTAAAACATCGTTATTTTTAAGCCAATCTCACCAGTTTGCAGGGCTGAGTGCACAGCTTTGCACACAAAAGGCAGGGTATTTTTGTGCCAAGCGAGGAACACGAAGCCACTCAAGATGTGAGGGGTCCAGTTCTGCTCACTTTTGCCGTGGGTTTTTTCCCAGTGCCACAATGCTGATGTTACAGTTATACTTCCTCATTAAGGCTCCAAAACTGGAGCTTTTTAATGTCAAGAGCCCTCAAAAAAGCACTTGCTTGGGAAATATGTGGCTTCAGGCAGAAAGCTGTAAAAGGGGCAGCAAGGGAGGCTTAGCTGGGCTGAGGAAAAGATGGCAGGAAGGTGAGGGTGAGGTGGGAATCCTGAAGGAGGAAGGAAAGAATTGAGATAAGGAAAGGTAGATAAGCTGCTCACAGGCATTAAAAGGGCAGGACCCACAGCAGACGACAGGCATGAGCCCTGTCTCTGTTTGAAACCTTGGGTGCTCCCAGAGGCCAGGGAACAGATTCATCTTGGTCAGGGAAGCTTTGGAGCAGGGTCAGAAAAAGGGAAGCCTTTCTGGGGCTTTTCATGTGTCTGTGGCCTTGGGAGCCAGAGGAACGTGGAGAAAGAGCCACACCAGGGCATGGGATTGCTGCAGCGTGTGCTGCAAAGGTACAATCAGCCCCAGCCTTCTCAAGGTCCATCTCAAGCCCTTTTTATGGAAAATGCCATTCTGATAAACTCCTTCTACAAGGAAACCACTCTTGCTTTGATCTGTTTTTCAAACAGCCTTTCTTCTTGATTGGAGAAATTGGCTTAAATGAGTCTCTCTCCCTTTTCCTAAGCAAGGCTGCAATTCACTTTTGCTTCCTTCTCTTTTCACCGATAATCTCGTTTGCTGAAATTGTGAATAAAACAGAATTTGAGACATTTGAGTGCTTACAGAGCAGAACAACATGTTTTATGTCTGAGTTTGCCGTGCAAACGTGTCTCTTCTGCAGGTGGCTCTAAGCAAAGCACAACAGGGGCTGCCAGAAGAGCTGATCCTCAGTTCCCAGATCTTCTCCAGCTCTGAGAAAACATTTCTTTTTGCTTGCTGGAGAGCAAGGATGTGGCTCAGCTCACAAAAGCTTTCCTGCCTCACTGCAGAGGAAGGAATGGGGTCCCAGAGCTGCCTTTCCCCAGTGCACAGATCTGGGCAGAGCAGTGGAGGAATGGAGGATAACCAAACAGGCCTGGGAAGGTGCAGATGTACCTCCCTTCTGCCACAGATTTCCATGGCTGGGAAAAGAAGCTGTTCAGTAGCGCTTTCCATGCCAGGGAGATCATTAGCAAATTAATCATTTACTAATTAAACGGCATGATACCCATGTAAAGGGAGTGTGATTACCCTCTTTTATAAGTCAAGAAAGTAAATGGTGTTTCTGATTTTAGACCAAATTTGCCCTTCTGTCAACCCCACAGTTTTGCTCCATGGCCAAAGAAGGTTCTTTAGAGCACCCACCTCTGCACCCTGACGTGCACCTTGTCAGGACATCACTGCCTGGTGGCTGCTCCCAGGCTTCTGTTGGAAAGAGCTGGAGGCCTGGCTGATTTCGTTCCATGGCCTTTCCATGTAGAGTGGATGCTGGGGGGTGAGAGGGTCCAGGCAAGGAAATGGGGCTGCATTCTTGCTGGGCATCCCAAAGGCTTGCTGGACACACACACACATTTCATCTCCTCTCCAGATGAAGATGAAAATTACCCAGAGTCAGGAGAATTGACCATAATGAGACCCAAAGTCTGGCCTGTTTCTTCTCACTCCTCTGGTTTTATTTGGATCATGAATGTGAAATTAACCCCTTGCTTTATCCCAAATGAGAGCCCCTCATTAACAGGTAACAGGCTTGATCTGCAGACTATTAATATCCATATCAATAAATGGATATGAGTATCTATTTATTTTGAAAATGAGAAGGAGTGAAATTGGGCAGGCAGAACAGTGGCAGCACTGTTCATGAAGCCCATGGAAGTACCTTTCTCATTGTGTATTGGAAACAAGTTTGGAATGCAGGAAGAAATTCTAATTTAAATGTCAAATTATTGCTTTGCAGGGATGTTTGTCCTTGCTAAGATCTCTCATGCCATCCCTACCACAATGCCTTCCACTGAAGAACTCACATATAGCAGAAACTCCCCAGAAATAAAGCCAAAATTTTCCTCCTTTCTTCACAATCTCGAGGGGTCCAGCGCACAGCGCTGACACAGCGCGGCAGCCCGAGCCCTGTGCACCTCCACAGAGCTGTCACAGGTATTTACTTTTGCTAAGTGCAGCTCATTATTATTGCTCCCCTGGAGTTGCAGTGCAATGGCAACTCATTCCCCACGGCCTTGCCCAATAACTTTCAGAAGAATATATTTTGCAGTTTTTTTTACTTTGTTTCCAGTTTCCTCCGCTCAATCAGTTGCGGGCATCACGCGGTGAAGTGTCCTGCCTGCTGCAGAGAGAAAAGCTGGACTTTACTGGGTGGATGTTTGCTTTGTGTTGTATACAAAGAATAAAAATTAATTCAGGAGCAGCTAGGGAAACAAAAAAGCCCACTGAGATTAGGAGCACAGAGACATAATGGTCTGAAAACTAAAGCCTTGCTGACTCCAGGAAAGTAAGCAACATCTAAGGCAGCTCGTTTCCCCATCATAACTCAGTACAAATAAAGAGAAGAAGGTGGATGGAAATGGAGTAAATTATTTCACTGCCTAAAGCGACAGATGAGCAAAACCAACTGGGCTGGATTCTCCAGGCTTTCAACACTTTTGCATGCCTTGGAAGACACCAAATTCAGCCACCTGCTATTGAACTTCATGGTGGCAGGACATCCAAAGGTTACAGCAGCCGGGCATCCCAGTATGGTTTCCCAGCTTGATTTCCTCAGTAGGATTTTGTAGGGATAAAGTAGCACAGGGGTGATGTCCAAGAGGCTCCTCACCCATTCACTGCCCCTGGGAAAATGAGGAAGCTTTATCCTTTGGGCACAGAAGCAAAATGCAGTTTGTGTTGCTTGTAAAGGATTGGATTTGGGCCGTTGCTCCTTTCAGAGGCTCTTGCCCACTGCCCAGTGCCTGTGCACACCCAGGACAAGCCCCATTTCTCTAAGTCATAGCACTTCTCTAATGCAAACACAAAGTGAAAGGATGCTGGAAAGCCACTGGCCTTTATGGTTTATTAAGCTCCTTGTGCAGGCATCATTTCAGACTTTGATTTTTTTTAGACTAGACCATGTCACCCCTGTGTTGCACCTTACAAAGCCCACCAAGACACCACCTCTCCTGCAAAGGAAACACAGGGAAAATCCCAGTTTTGTTACTGAAAGATTCTGTGATTCTATTCTTTAAAAAAAATAATAACAGTCACATTTCTAAACAGCTCTTTATTAAACCGTCCAAACATATCATCTGCACTGGAGGATGTAAGGGCTGACACCAGACAAAACCATCAGACTGCTCTGAGAAAATGCACTGGCTTGTCTTGACAATTTAGGACTCTGTGGATTACCCTGTTCATATTTGCTGTTGATTTTAAGACTGAAATTTGCAGTATGAAAACAGACATGTCCAAGAAAGCATTGCTCAGCTTAAACTTAAAAGGACAGAGATGCAAGATTACAGCAGAGAGATGCAGCTCCTGGCTCCCAGCCCTTTCTTAGGAACCAGCTTTCACTTTGCCTTGGGCTTTTGGTCTATCAGCATCTAATGAAAGATGACAGTGCAGGCTCCCTCAGGGGCTAACGTGGGCAATTTCAGCTCTGGCATTTTAATTTATCTGTAACCAGCAGTTTTCAAAAGGGTAGAGCTAAAAAGAACTTGGCTTGGTCACACACACACACAGACAAAAAAAAAAAAAAGGGAGAGTTGTGACACAAAATGCATGAGGGGGTTTGTTTGGGTTTAACTCCTTGGGCTCCTGCAAGGCAGGCACTGGAGCCTGGAGCTGTGTCCCATGGCTCTGTGGCTGCTTGCTGTTAACCCCATCCACTTGGAAGCTGCTTTTCCTCTGGGTGAAGAGAACTCCTCCATGGTTTATGGCTGTTGGTTTTAGTGCCGGGCACATCTACTATATTCCTGACAGTTAAGGTCTCGACTTTTCCCGTTTATTAATCCCCAAAGTTGCATTCAGGCACTGTAATGGCAAAAGGTTAGCTTAGGATCAGTAGCAGCCATAAATCCAGAATTAAAGGCTGTGGGTTCGTTTCCAAGGGACCCCGCGGTGCCTGGGCGCTGCCGCAGGGGTCAGAGCCTGCCGTGGGCAGGAGCACTCGCACACCCACTCCATGTGTGCAGCCAGGGGTAGAGGAGGAGCTCAGCCCCAGCCTGCACTTCCCAGGGCATTTTTCCTGCCGTGTTCCCTGCGATCCCACGTGCAGGCTGCGCAGGGCTGAGGTTACCGTGGCAAGCTCGGTGCTGACGCAGCCGGGGCTGCAGAGCGGCTGCTGAGTGCGCCTGGCACCGGTTCACATCCGACCCTCATCAGGAGCTTTTGACTCCACCATTTATTTGTTCCCTGGCATGTTCCACACGCCCTCCAGGCACCTGGCGAACCTCCGGGCAGCCGGTACCATCAGCGAGCTCTTGAAGGATGGATCCAACCCAGCCCCTGCCCGACCTGCGCTGGGGCTGCAAAAAAAAACCTCATTCGGGTTCAAACGGGTTAAATCTTTCATTTATTTAATTATTTACTTCTTTCCAGGGAAGAATTGTACTTTGCCTTTTCTTTTTTTTTTTTTTTTCCCTTCCTCCCTGCTGCCTCCAGAGGACCAGGCGATTCCAGGCACAGCTCTAGCAGATGGTTTTGGTGGTGGAAAGCACAAGGGGATCGCTCCCAGGAGCTGCTCAAGCAGTTAAGTCAAAAATGAACTGATGCATGCAGCGTGCCACGGCCCCAGCCTGGACAGCTCCCAGTGCTCCCCTCTATACAGGCAGCCCGTTCTGGCCCCCTTTATACACCCAGCTTTCTCTGGGCCTGCTCCAAATCTGCTGGAATTGGGGAGCAGCCCTTTCCTGAGCTCCCTGAACCAGCTGGAGTCAGAGCAAGCAGTGTGGGAACCCCAGTTCAGCCACCCCTTTGTGATCCTGCCCAGTGCAGCATCACCCTGATGTCCCAGCACATGCTGGGCCACACAAACCTGATCATGTCAAAGACCAGGAGATTACTTCTTTTTACTGGTTACTTATTCCAATGTAAAACCTTCACCTTACCTAACCCAAATATTGCCAAAGTTGTGGAGTCAGGAAAGTAAATCCATATTTTATCAATATTAGCCCAATAAATAAAACTTGAGAATTAAATGCATTCTGTGCTTAGCAAATGAAAATTAATTTCTGATACGTGAGAATTGGCTTTCTTAACATTTCCCTTGTTTTAGTGAGATAATCTAGAGCTATATTAGGAAATACAAATATTTTTCAGAAGAATTATACATAATTTATAGAGAGGCAGGTCTGAATTAGCTCTAGCATTGCCCTAAGCTTTCCTACAGTCCATAGGTCTGGATCTCAGCTGTGCTCATGGATCTGCTCCCTCCCTCTGATGAAACCCTCTCCCAGAAACAGTTAAATACAAGAAACCAGAAATTATCCATAAATTAGGTCTGGCTATAGGTTCAAAATCATAAGTTATGGCCTATTGACCTCATACTCTGAGGGGAAATCAGAAGCATTTTTCTAAAGAGCCACCACTGGAGGAAGGGAGGTTTAATATATGTCACAGCAGAGCCCAGCTGGAAATAAATACAGCACTGCATAATTGCAGGGAAAATCAATAAATACCATGGTGGTTAAAATAAAGATATGCATATTGAGGGTCCAGGTTTATGTGTGTGAATGGCTGTTTCCCCAGAAGCAGAAGATGATTTTTTTCCCTGCATTAAAGCCTCCAAAAACAACAAAGGCAACAGCTCCTGTTCTGCCCCTATTGCAAGGAGCAAGTTTCAGCTATTGTTTTCCTCAGAGCAGCTCTGTGGAGTCGTCATTATTACCATAATTAATAAGTGCAGGTTGCTCATTTGAAAAATTCCAGCGACATTTGCCGCTCAGGCATCGCGTCAGCACGAGACACAAAAAATCGCTGTGACAACTGTTCTGCAAGTTCAGGTTTTATTGACGAGCACCACAAAGAGATGAAGCCCAGAGCAAGTCCCTTTTCACTTTAATATTTAAACCTCCTTTAAGAGGACGTCAATATTAACTCCCGTAATTGATGCTGACAGGTGACTGCCTGGCCATAAAAAAGGCAAGCGACAGAATTCGAAAAAACCCTTAATAATAACAACCAGGAGTTGCAGGTCAGTGCAGTGAAGGACACTGGGATGAAGGGATGAGGTCTCCTGCACCCCTGGTGCATCAAGGGGACCTGGTGATTCACCCAAGAATGGATGGGACTCTTTGGGCTCAGCTGATTTTGCTCCCCCAGGTAAATCCCTGGATCTCCTGGATGAGAAACCCATCCTTGCTCAGCCTCCAGACCAGCCAGTGCTTTTAATAAATAAATACCAATTGTAACTAGTTAACCTCAGGATTTCCAGCATTAAAGAGATTTCCCACAGGAGCCAGAGAGCACTAGAGGAATGGATAAATGCAAAGTTCATGGGGAAGAGGACACAGCCCTTTGCAAATTCCAGTGTGAGGGGAAAATACCCAGAAAATGCTGTAAGACTCCAAAAGTAGTTATTTACTAGACATAGCTTCCTGATTTTCATTGATCTTATTCTTAGAAATGAGTGCATTTTTTTTCTGTTTAAAATTTGGGCTAAAATTAATTCAAATTTGGAACGTGAAACCAAGATTTAATGTAAAGTGCTTGATGACCTGAGTATTGTTATTGTCTTTGCTCCATGTACAATCCAACCAGAAGGAATGACACAGTAAATCAATCTCTTCATTTATTTAAATGGAGATATAATTTTGCGGGCTTTGAGTTCTACTAATATGCAAATCATAGTATAAACCCACAACTAGAGTGATAATGCTTTTGTTAAAGCTGATAAAAGTATTTTGAATTTTGACTTTTTCTTAACTTTTTGAAATTGAAGGCAGGGAAAGCACTAAAATGCCTTGTACACATTTAAAAAATGTTCACTGCAGGAAAAAATATTTCATTAATAGAAAATTGGGATATCTAAAATGAAAGGTTTAATTAAAAAAAAATCATTGGTTACAATATTGGCTGCATAGACAGAAACTTTTCTGAATAAACCCAAGGCACTCCAGTTAAGATGTTTTAGGTACTTCCACTCTCACATTCATCCTTAAGCTAAAACCAGCAAAATTCCTTCCCAGCACCCCTCTCCCAGCAAACATCTCCTGCTCCACAGACATTTAACCAGGATATCCCAGCCAGCCCTTTTCTTTATATCCTTCATGTTTTTTCTCCGTGCTTTGGGGTTCTCCAGGCAGCATTTCCTGCTTGCAGAGAAAGATGCACAGCAGAAGATTTGGGATTAAAGATAAAATGTCCCAACCGCTGCCATGCGGCAAAGAACAGGGCAGGGATTTAGTGCTAACAACAGAAAACAGGAGAGCTTTGTAGCAATTAAAGCTGAGCAAAACCCACCAAATACTGGAGAAAATATAGTGGGGAGAAATCATTGTGGTGTTACAAGTCTAAAAACAAAAATCAATGTTCTTATTGTTCCCTGCAAGAGTCTCACAAGGAAGGAAGAGCTGTGCCCAAGACTCTGGCTGGCTGCAAAATAAAAGATTAGCAGTTAGATTCTTATCAAAAATAGGACTGGGAAGCTTTTGTTTAAAAGGCCCACTTGAACAAAAGCTCTCCTGGCTGATTGCTGTTGTTGGGATTTGAAATTGCCACTATTGTATATATAGTATTTAAAAGAGCCATGACCACTGACATGAGCTAGCTGGCAGCAAATAAGTGTACTTTAAATAATCATATTCATTTCTACAACAAGTGATACCAAGTTAAAGCTGTATTTGTGTGCAGATATACGTGTGCGTGTGCACACGTGTTAGCAGGTTTCATGCCTGGAAAGAGGCTGCTGGTGAAAATTTGGTGAAAATGCCTCAGTTTCCTCTTAGAGGGGTTTTTTTTTTTCCAATCCTGGCATCACAAATAAAATCTCCTCTGCATTGTACACTGTGCTCTGTACAGTAATGCCTTTGTTACCACTATGGCTCTTACTTAAGCATCTGACTACAGTAATTGTTTTATACATTAACTGTACTCCCTGATGGTTGCCCTATTATCTCTTTTTTTTTTTTTTTTTTTTCCAAAATGGTGATTGCAGATATTAGCAGCTTGATTACTCATTTTATGAACAATTTCAACACTGTGTCTGGGTTGATTTGGGAAGTGGGGTGGTGGTGCTGGCAATGATGGGGTTGAGTTTCTGTGGTGCTTTGGTGTTTCCCTCAGCTCCGAAGCCTCGAGGAGATTCGGATTCAATCCGAGTTGGCAATCCATGGGATGGAGATTCTTGGCTGCAGAGAACCACTTGCATTCAGATGCCCTCAGGGCCAACGCTGGGCAAAAGTGATTTGTGAAAAACAGGCGTGGAAATGATGGATTAGGAAAGGGAGAGGGATGCACCAAATCCCTTGGAGGCAGCGCCACAGCTGCTGCAGGCACTGTGTGTGTGTGTGTGTGTGTGTGTGTGTGTGTGCACATGCAATAACAAGGGAGCTCGGGAAGGCACCACCAAATTTGAGAAGTCTGTGCACCAGTGCATTTTAGACATGAACTGTTTCCAGCTGGAGGTGGAAGGGATCACCTAGAAGGGGCAGGTGAGGTTTCTGCAGCACAAAGCTCTCCCCTGCCTTTGCTCATGCGTCACTTCTGTCATCAAAAGGAACATCAGAGTCTGATGCCAGTTATTAAATATCTTCATCATAAGGGCATTCCTTCCAGCTGACTTTCAATTTTGTTGTATCTGGGGGACCTATGTTAATAACTGCGTGCTAAGGACAAGTGTTCTCAAAAAACACTGACTATTGAAATCCTTATAAATAATATGCAGCTTCCTGCTTCTGATTGATAGATATATTGTACAGCCGAGCCACCATAAAGGCAATAAATACATGTACTGTTAAGGGTCATGAGTCTCAAAATTAAATCGAATGCAGAAATTGAGTCTTGACAGAATCTGAAGGGATAATGTCTTAGCTTCTTCAATTACGCAGTTCAACATTTGGATAAATCATATGAAAGTAAGTATTTAGCCCCATTTTTCATAATCACTATTAATGAGAACAAAATGGGAACTGAGGGCAGAGGGAGAGAGTTCTGACAAGATAAATAGCATATGGGGTGTGTTGTCAGCCACAGAAAATCAAGGCTGTTTAAACCCCCTAAACAGCAGGAAGGAAAAATGCAAGGGGAGGGAAAAAAGTAGAAAGAATATTGGTCATGTGTTATTATCAGCAACAGTCTCTATGTCAGGACTTTTGAGATCTGCCTTCTCAAACGGCACTTAGGGCACAGAAGTATCATCTAGAGCTCCCCAGGATGGTGTGAATGACTGATATCCAGAGCACATAATTTAAATATTGCCTGTTTTCACTCTGCAAGCAGCACTTGAAACACATCTAAAAAAATTCATTAAAAGACCCACAGATTTTGCCTGCTGACTGGTCCCTGTGGGTGCAGGACAGGTGGCTGTGTACACCTTCAGTGGCCACCTCTTTGTGTCAAGGCAATTAAACCAGGAGAAAGAGCTTTGCTTGCACAGGGTTTTTTCCAGCTTTCATGCCAGGACACGCACAGGAAGTGCAGGCTTAAAGCAAGGAGAGGAAGGTATAAATTCCATAGTCATTTTCTATCATCTTGTCTGTCTTTCCTGCTTTTCAAGTTGAAATCACTTTAAGCATCTGTGGCAAAATTATTCTTAGAGAGTCTCTCATTAAATTAGATGTCTCTGAATTGAATTCATTTCCACTCCATTTTGTCAGCTGCTAACGCAGCGAGAGCCAGATCCTGCTCAAATTGGCTTTGAGGTTTGGTCCCTCTTTTTTTTTGCATGGGGAAAGATTGGGGTTTCACACTTGTGCTGAGTTTTTCCCCGTCCTGAATTCCTGCCCTGCATTTTGGATTCTCAGGGAGCATCCATTGCTCTTGCAATGCTGCCAGTGGCTGAACCCCGATGTTACAAATCCTAATGACTCACTAGGAACCAAATTATATCCGAATATTCCTACAATACAAAGCACGAGGCCACCTTTTGTCACCGAATTAGAGCTACAATATCCCCACCAAAGTCCCCAGCAGTCTGTGCTCTGAGCCCCATATCCACATTCCGTGCTGCTCCGAAAATGAGCATTATGCCCTAAACCTCTGCTTTCAGCCATAAATATCCCAGCAATCCAGGGGCAAAGGGACTGTTTCGATACCTCATGCAACGTTAGCAGCTCACAGATTAAGCATGTGGGGCCTGGGGGATTATCTCCTTGAATCAATATAAGGCGGGGAAGCAAACAAACAGCTGCTCGGGTTCCCCAAAATAAAATCGTTTGATTGTGGCAAGCTTCAAAGCAACTGGTTGACACAAAATAGGTTGGGTGCCCTCCCCTGCTGTGCCCGAGGAGCAGAGGGTAGCAGGGAAATAAATAAACATCTAAAAATTACTGGTTACTCCTCCCCCCGCCGAGTAACCACCTCCCAGAGAAAAGCCGGGAAGCAAGGAAAAGCTCCCCAGAACATATGGCAGAATCAAGCACAGGATCCCGGCAGGTTTGGGTTGTACAAGTAAATATTAATCTGGGGGGGATACTGGGGGCTGAGATCAAAAGAGCTGCTCCCGTTTCTATAGGGAAAAGGAGCGCTTTGATGTCACGGCACCTTCCCTGCGCCACCTAATGAACTGAAATTGTGACACAGTGACATCCTGCAAGGTTTGAAAGCACTCAGCACAATGACACGTCTTTGGGGCTTGCTGCTCTCTTTTTCCAGCAGCCTCCTGTGCCAGGGGGAAGGGTTCTGCTGGTGAGGGTGGAACAGAGGTGGAGGAGACAGAGGGGGCTTTGGGGAGTGAGAGATGAGTGCTTCTCCCTCGGCTGCACACGGGGAGAGCCAAAGGGACTCACTCCAGGTCATGCCTGACCAGGAAGGGTGGGGTAGGGGTGCAAACAGAGTGAAGCAGCTCGGCAGGGTATGCACAAGGCAGAGGGTGAGTGAGCCCAAAGCCCCCCACCATCCAAGGCTGGCAGGAGCAGAGCCATCCTCACCCCACACTTTGTGCCCTCCACACCCAGCTGGAGCCACAGCATCCTCGGGGGATGGTGGACAAAAGTTTCAGGAAAATGCAGGGTCAGAGGAAGGATGAGCTCCTTGCCTGGGTCCTACAGAGGCAGAACCTCTTCTTGTTCACTTCAGGCCAAGAAAATAGCCAGCAGGTAGAAAAACCAATCCCACACAGGCTTTCAGATTGGGCTTGGTCAAACAAAGGCCCTGAATATTTCATCCAGGCTCCCAGAGAAAACCACTAGAACAAAACCCTGCGCCGCCATCCCAAGGAGGGAGAGCAGGGAATAACCTGCATGGGATGGGCAGAGCTGCCCAAACCCCCATTCTGCATGTCATGTGCTCCTAGGGAGGAAACCAGAGAGAAAGAAAATGAAATAAATCCTGATAAACAGTGCAGCAAAACTCTCAGGGCAGGCAGAGAGGGAGGAAAGATGTGAAAGTGAGAGGAAGAGATGGTTTTGCTAAGGATGACTTTGGGTGATTTTGGGTGGATCTGCTCCATCAGGAGGCGGTTGCCCTGCCATTGCTTGTGGAGTATGGGGTGGTTTATTAGTTTATTCAGCATTTCTTTACCCAGTCTGTGGCTCCTGGCAAGGACAGAGATCCCAGCAGACCCTGGGCAATACCACGAGCCAGGGCTGCACACAGCGTTCAGCCAGCACAGGGTTAAATCCCGTTAATCCCAGGGATTTACTCCGGATTAACCCCAGGGAATTGAGAGCAGCATTTGGGCCTGTGTAAAAGGGTCAGGCCAGGATTTCAAGTGCAGAGGAGACCCAAGAGCATCACCCACTCAGGGAGTCACAGAGCTGGGTAAGAGAGTTGCTGAGGCAAGTTAGGAAATGTAATAGAGCAAGAGAGAGCTGCTGAACCAGGCAGGGAAATGAAACTTTATTCAATCATCTGCTTTACTTATTTCATAGTGAGGAAATCCATCTCTTCCTTGGATTTGTTTATGCTGTGAAAGCTCTGTGTTGCCACGATGCAAAGGAATGGTTAGAGAGAATCAAAAGGGTGATGCTGAGCTGCAACCTGCCTTAAAATCTGCACCCACATAGGGAGAATAAAACCAGGAACAAGGGAAAAGAACTCCATGGCTTTTCTGAAGCCAAAGTGTGGTGTGATCACTCTTAACCAACACACTGGGATTAGGAAGGCATTAATGGGAATGACAACTTGATGGGTTTTAGCAAAGAATCATGACACTGTGACACTGTGACACCACCTTTCCAAAAAATACCATATTTGGGTGTGTGCACGTGGAAATCCATGCACAGACACACCCACAGGCACAGCAGGGAAGCCTGTAAGGACTCTGGGTGCCACTGGAACAGCATGAACACGGCACTGAGCTGTCCCAGAGAGGGGGACAGAAATGCGCCCGTGTGATTTCATCTCCTCAGTGGTACTCAGAGGAGTTTGCAACAGGGCTCAGGCATCCCAAGACCCCCCTGAATCAGGGGAGAAAGGCAGGATGGCTCCCAGCACACATCCAAACCTGTGGGAAATAGGTTCTGGAGCAAGGGAAAGGATCAATCACAGAACAGACTGGGGCTGGATGCAGCTCCCATATTCTGCATGCAGAAATATTCAATAATAATTATGATAATAATAACAAGAATGATAATACAGTGGGGAAAGGCTCATCTTGAGCAAATTAATGCAGCTTTGGTGTAGCCTTGGGGTGGGTGGCTCCATGCAAGGTCAGGTTGTGGCGCTGTGGTGGCCAGGATGGCCCCAAGAGCCGCCCATCACCCTCCTGCACCACTGTGGGGGGAAAGCACCAAGATGGGAAGCGATAAATAACCTGTGTCTCCTGGAGGGATGTTTCTGGGTGTGAATTAGAGCCTCACCAGCCTCCAGCAAGATGCCCCTTCCACAGCATGGCAGCTCCAATCTAGGACAGGCTTCCCTTCAGAAATCCCACTCAGACTCAGCTAAGCTGCATTTCAGGGCTTTTTTCTCCCCAGATCAGCCCTATGCAGATTCCACCATCTCCACTGGTTAATTCCTGCAGCACCAGCACACACTAAATTACTTTAAGGGCTTCAGGGGGTTTTTGGTTGTGGGAATTCTAAAATTTTGAGACATAACACAGCACCTTAGTGAGACTGTCTGGTAATTTGATTTTTAAAAATGGCACAGAGGTCTGGGTGCCTTATCAGCCATTTTCCTCATCTTTTTGATATCACAAGACTTCTTTGCATTAAAGAAGTGCTGCTTGTGAGCATTAAGGGTGTTGTACCAGTCTGCATTAAGAATGTAGATGCTTACTGCAATTTCCCTTAGCTCATAGCTGTATTTCAGTAATAAAGTGTGAATTAACCAAAATCCAATTTACTCAGGAGTATCTTTGAGAAACTCACAGTAATTTTATATTTGATTTGTGCTGACAGCAGATGTGGCCATTCCCTTAGCTGGGCAGACAGAGCAAGGGGACACTAATCTTTCTGTGAGCTTCCCATGACGGATACATCTGTGCCTAAATCAAGGCAGTGATGCTTGAACTAAAAGTTCAAAATCAGGATGGAAAAGGAAGTTCAGAAAGAATGAGAAGCAAGTTGCATCATCAGATCCTGCCAAGCCAGTGACTTGGGATGGTTTTAGAAATCTTGAACATGATTTAGGCATCCTGCTAGAGATATGAGTCCTGAATGGGAATCCTGTTCACAACCCCTGTCTAGCTGCATGGGTAACACGGGAAAATGCATCAGCCAAGCCCAAAAGATGATCCTTCCACTGCTGTGACCTCAGCGTGCAGAGACACGGGGCTGCTCCTGACGTGGGACAGAGCAGCCCCCTGCTCAGGCGCGGCAGGAGTGGGATGGGGCTGCAAATGGAGCTGGCAGGAGCCGGCAGGGAGATTCATGCACAGGCAGCTGGGACGGGATGCTGGGTGCTGGGGAGGGGCACATCTCTGGCACTGAAACAGGGGGTGCTGCACCCTGCCCACATCCATCCCATCCCATCCCATCCCATCCCATCCCATCCCATCCCAACACATCCCATCCCCTCCCATCCCATCCCCTCCCATCCCATCCCATCCCAACACATCCCATCCCATCCCATCCCATCCCATCCCATCCCATCCCAACGCATCCCATCCCCTCCCATCCCATCCCATCCCCTCCCATCCCATCCCATCCCCTATCCCATCCCATCCCATCCCCTATCCCATCCCTGTCCTCTTTCCATCCCATTCCTATCCCTCACCCATCCCATTCCTATACCACATCTGTCCCATATCTATCCCATCCCTATCCGACCCCCACCCCATCCCAGTCCCAGTCCTGTTCCCGTTCCCAATCCTGTTCCCAATCCCAATCCCGTTCCCATTCCCGTTCCCGATCCCAATGCCGATCCTGATTCCGATCCCAATCCGATCCTGATCCCATTCCCGATCCTGATCCTGTTCCTGATCCCGTTCCCAATCCAATCCCATTCCCGCTCCTGATCCCATTCCCTATCCCATTCCCATTCCCTACCCCAATCCCGTTCCCGCTCCTGATCCCGATCCCGTTCCCAATCCCTATCCCGATCCCGTTCCCGATCCCATTCCCATTCCCGATCCCATTCCTGATCCCATTCCCGATCCCGTTCCCAATCCTGATCCCGATCCCATTCCTGATCCCATTCCCGATCCCATTCCCATTCCCGATCCTGTTCCCATTCCCGATCCCGATCCCAATCCCGATACCGATCCTGTTCCCATTCCCGTTCCCATTCCCAATCCCATTCCCATTCCCGATCCCGTTCCCATTCCCGTTCCCATTCCCGATCCCGTTCCCATTCCCGATCCCGATCCCGATCCCGTTCCCATTCCCAATCCCATTCCCATTCCCATTCCCGATCCCAATCCCGTTCCCATTCCCGTTCCCATTCCCGATCCCGTTCCCGTTCCTGTTCCCATTCCCGATCCCGATCCCATTCCCGATCCCGCTCCCATTCCCGTTCCCATTCCCGATCCCGTTCCCGATCCCGATCCCGATCCCATTCCCGATGCTGATCCCGATCCCGATCCCGATCCCGATCCCGCTCCCATTCCCGTTCCCATTCCCGATCCCGTTCCCGATCCCGATCCCGATCCCGTTCCCGTTCCCGTTCCCGTTCCCGTTCCCGTTCCCGTTCCCATTCCCGATCCCGTTCCCATTCCCGATCCCGATCCCGATCCCGATCCCATTCCCGATGCTGATCCCGATCCCGATCCCGATCCCGATCCCATTCCCGTTCCCATTCCCGATCCCGTTCCCATTCCCGATCCGTTTCCCGCTGCCGCCGCCCCGGGCAGGCCCGTGCGGGTGCTGCCCCCTGCCGGCGCCGCGCGCCCCTGCAGCCGCCGCGGTTGCCGCGGTAACGGCGCGGGCGGAGCGGCGGCTCGGGGGACCGGGGGAACCGGGGGAACCGGGGGAACCGGGGGGACAGAGGGAGACCAGGGGGGCCGGAGGGTCCCAACCCGGCTCCGTGGGGCTGCCCCGCGGCCGGGGCTGGAGCACAGTCCCGAGCGAGCAGCGCCGGGGCGGGCGCGCAGCGCCATCCTCGTCCCCGGTCCGGCTCCGCGTTACTCGGGAAGCGGCCGGGGCGCGGAGCAGATTTCCATTCTGTGTTCGTATTACCTTAACACCGGGGCTGGCCGGGGGCAATGCCGGCAGGAATGGAAATATCCCCGCTTCCGAACATCCCTTCTTCCAAACATGCCCTGCTTCCCAACATCCCCACTCCCAACATCACCGCCTCCAAATATCCCTGCTTCCAAATGCCATCACCGCTCCCACGTGCTCTGCTCGCAGCTGCTGCTCCCCCTCCTTCCCCCGTGCGGTTTTTCCAAGCCCCCCAAACGACCAGCCTGGGATTCCCCCTCCTGCCGTGTCCTGGCCAACACGGCGCGTTGGGAGCGCGGTGGGAATTGGCCCGTGGGCTCCGGCGTGTGCTGGCCCGTTCCCTCGCCCAAAGCGGGGTGCCCGGCACCGGCAGCTCCCCTCCCTGCTGCCTGATTAGGATTCGGCCGGCATGCAGGCGGAGGAGGGCTGAGCATCCCGGCGTGCGCCCGCCCCGAATCGCAGCCCGTGGCCGCGCTGCAGCGGCCATCTGGATGGGGAACAACGGGCCAAGCGCTGCCAGCGCCTCTCCGCCAGCGCAGGAGCGGGATGCAGAAATGCCAGGAAGATGGAAGGAGGCTGGGATGCGCGGGATGGGAGCGGTGGTCTCAGTGAGGCCACAGCCCCGTGCTGCAGCTCCCGACCCCTCAAGAGCAGGTTCCTGCCCAGAGAAGGTTCCCTGCTCCCATCTCTCACTGCACAGAAGCATTACGGTTTGCGAGGATTTCCCCCCCACCCCTGCCACAAATTAGTATCTTCCAGCTGTTTCCTTCCACATAAAATCTCTCCTATTTCTTCTCTTATTGCTTTATATAAACAAACATGAGAGCGGTTCGTTCTAAATAAAGTTATTTGTCTAAGTAAATTAATATATCATATTCTCTCCTGAAATATAGAGAGCTATTTGTCTCCAGAGAAATCATGTTGAGTGACATAGTATAACCCTATTCATTTGCATATGCAGATATGTCTAATTATTCAACTTGCAATTAAAGGCTTGTGTGTCAGCAAATGAGACTAATTAGAATCACAGAATCATGGAATCGTTTAGGTTGGAAAAGCCCTCTAAGATCATTGAGCCCAACCATTCCCCCAGCACTGCCAAGCCCACCACTAACCCATGTCCCCAAGTGCCACATCCATGGGGCTTTTAAACCCCACAGGGATGGCAACTCCACCACTACCCTGGGCAGCCTGTGCCAGTGCTGGACAACCCTTTCAGAGAAGAAATTTTCCTTAATAACCAATAGAAACCTACCCTGGTGCAACTTGAGGCCATTTCTTCTTGTCCTGCTGCTTCTCCCCTGGCAAAAGAGACCGACCCCCACCTGGCTACCACCTGCTTGCAGGAGGTGCAAAAAGGTCTGACGTTACAAGCAAGAGCATGGGTAGCCTGAAAGGAATGGTTAAATGATGCACTGTCCCCAGGAATTTTAGTAGCCCTGTCCCAGTTTCCCTGTTGCCTGAAGGAAGGCAGCGAGGCCCTTTCTCCACACATCAGACTCACTTTTACACTGTGCAGAATGATTTAAAGATGTGTCACCCTTCCACAGTGTGACACGGGGCCCAGCATCACCACACCCTGCTGCCTGCAGGACCTGGGCCCCTCCCTCTCATAATTGTTACTCATCCTGCTCAAAATCAGGAGCTATGGATAAATCCTGGAAGTGTTTGGATTAGAAACAAGACTATTTGTAACTGGAAACTGCTGAAGCAAGACTTTTTGGCCTTTTCTTCAAAAATTCTGGCTGGATTTGTTAGATTATGGTTGGGAAGCAATCCTCAAGTTGTTGATCTGATTGTTATTCACTGAGTAACACAGAATGATAAGAATAACATTTATCATGGTCACTCAGGGCAATGTTTTCACAGTATGCACTTTGCAAACCAAAATAAATGCATTTTCAGGTAACAAGTTCATTTTCAAAACTCTATTAGTTCTAGTGGAGCCACAGACAATTTTTCATGGGTAGAATGCAGAGTTAAATGAAGAAATTATATTTAAGAAAAATGAAAATGATCACATTTTGATAATTTTCAAACCAATACTTCAGGCAGACACGTTTCACGATACAGGAACACAAACTGCACATCTCTCCTTTCCATTTCTGATGACTACCTTCCAATGAGAGGAATTATTCTCTAGATGTGCCTTGTTTTAATTTGAAAATAAAATGGGGTTTAAAATGAAAGAAAGGGAAATGAAAGTATCATCAATGCAAAGCAGCAGCTTGTTCCATTGTTTTTCTTTCAGTGAAAGGAAAATGAGAAGAAAGAAAATTAATTTCTAGTTAATCCAAATAGCTTGGAAATTGTTATATTTATCTGCTGGGTGAGGAGAAAAACAGTGAAGGGAAACATCTCTATCCAGAAGCACCTTGCTGAAAACATGTTTTATAATCATCATTCTGCCTTTTCTATCTCTTCTGACATTTCAAAGGTGAATAAGCACCAGCACAAAATTGTAGGAGCACTTTATGGCTCCACAGATCTGGGTGTGAGGAGTCAGGCTCTTCATCTTTTCAAGAGACCCAAGATCCCTCTTAGGACCCCAAAAAAGGCTGCATTTTCACAGAATCTCAAACTCATTTGCTCTTCCCGTGATGCTCATGGCATCTTTCAGAGTCCAGCGGCTCCGGGCACTTGTGGGCTTGGAATGTCCTCCTTGTTCTGTTCCTGTATTACCCAGTTTAGTGGGATCTCATCCATCACTGGATGTTTTACAGCAATATCTGGCCTTTTCCCTCTTTAGCACCTCGCCTGTAAATTGAAATGATCAGGCCACAAACGGGGCTGTTGGGCCCAGCCTGGCTCCTGTTGCCTCCTTCATCGCGCATCTGCCTGGATCACAGGGGGCTTAAATCACTTTTAGCACCTAGGGATCACTGACAGGAGTAAATAAGTATTACATAACCTTCCCCAAAAAGCATAACAAAATAATAACGGGGAAATGAGGTTAAGTGAAACCATTTCAATAATGTTATAGGCCTGCTTTCAATCAATGAACGCTGGGAAATTCAATGTCTTCAGAGGCTGTGATTTCATTTGAGCTCCCTCCACTGCTGAACTCCTCTTCACAAAGCAATGAGTTAAAGACTTAGCAGCAGATTCATAATACATCTAAAATGTACTTTTTGTGTTTAATATTCACTGGAATGGTTGACTTTTCTGGGTTTGGTTAACGAGAGGAATAATAGTTTTCAGTTTCATTGAAGCATAAGATATAATTCCATTATCTTCTTTTTATTTCTTTTTCTTTTTTCCTTTTTTTTTTTTTTTTTTTTTTTTTTTATAAAATAATCTGGAAGAAGTAGAGCAAAGTGGGAGAAGAAATGATTCTACAGACACTGTTAATTATGTATCCATCATATAAAATAGCAATAATAGCATAATAATTTTTCATTAAATAGAACACAGGAATATGTGCAATCTCATACTGTCAAGTAAGAAGTGGCTCTAAAAAACCTCCACTTATTCTATTTCAATAATGCTAACTAATTTTGGAGCAATTAACACTAAATTTAGGTGCCTACTAAGTAAGAATTTGACAATTTGATGATTTGTGCTTTGCTCTATACACATTAAGCCCAAATTCAGTCCCTTTAACTTCACAGGCTTAAAAGTTAGGCACCTGCTCTAAATTAGGCACTTGGACAGCAATGAAGTTCAGGGACAGCCACCTTGGACTTGGGCTTTGCCACCAATTTGCTCTCTTTTCCAGCCCCCCTGGGCTGCAGAACAATTGCATCACCATATTTTAAATTAATATGATTGAAAGAGGTGCCACCCTGTTCTCCCTGCAGCGAGAATCTGTTGAGAATTGATTTTCATTTCAGGTGGTTCAGGGTGGAAATGAACTGACTCCAAGAAATTGCCACTATTTCATCTGGAATGCAAAGCTCCTGGTGCCTGGTAAAGTGTTCAGAGAGCAAGTCCAGAGAGCAGCATGCACATTTCCTTTGGCCTGCTTTTCCTGTTTCTGTGGAATACAACAATTTTTGATGATGCTCTCAGTTACAAAAACTGGCTGATGGACTGGGTAACTTCAGCTTTTTTCCTGTGTGTGTTTATCCCACGTGTCTGTCAAGGAATGCCATGATCCATGTAATGGGAAAATCCCTTTGCAGGCACTGAGGGTTTTCTCATTCACACAAAACCCAGCAGCGTGTTGGATTCCAGCAAAGCACACCCTTCCTGCAAAGCACAGAACAAGGTTTGGTCCTCGCAGAGGTCCAGCATTAGAAACGGAAATGATTGCTGGTGGAAAACACAGACCATTTGATATGAAGAGCATGAGAAGAAGGAAAGAAGCTGCTGCTGCTACTGCTGCAGCTTTAAATTAAAATGCTGCATCAGCCAGTCCCTGAGGACTTGATAGAAATCTAATTAGTCAGACAATCTGGCACCAAATGTCCTAATTTCCCCAATCCATGTGGGATTTGTGTATTCTCTTACTCACTGCAGTTCTAAATTTCAGCCTGAGCCTTTCTAACCCCTCTCTTTTTTCAGTGCAGACATGGGACTCCAGAGAAGGTGATCCCTATCAAAACCTAATTGTTTTTCATAAACCTTTAATTAATTAGACTCAGGATCATGAAAGACACTTAAAATATTAACAATTTATTTAGAGACAAGTGCTGGATGAGGGTTGCTGCAGCCTGGTATTTCAGTGAGAAACCCAAATGTAATTAATGTGGGTGGGCACAGGCTCCGTGTGGGGTCCCAAACTGTGAGTCCTCCCCAAAACACCCCAGGAGCAGCACAAGGAGCATGGGCTGGGCCATGGCCAGGAGGATGGAGGCAAAGTGGACCCTCTGCAGCCAAGGGTTAAGGGCAGGAGAGCCCTGGAGTGGTGGATTTTAAGAAAAGCTCTGGAAAGGCACCAGAGTCCCCCCAGGGTGGCTGTAAAGGGCACAGTGAGGACAGCAAGCTCTGGGAGGCAATTAACCCTGTCCTGGGGGACCACGAGCTCCTGGAGCAAGGTGCTGAGTGCCTCTGAATCCCCCAGGCACCCTTGGAGAGGGAGGATCTTGGCTCACACAGGATTAAGCCATTCAGGAGTAACAGATTTGATTTTTTTTTTTAAATTTTTTTTTTCTCTAGAGCGGCTATGACCTGTCATGTCAAAGCTTTTTATTAAAGTCTCTTAATCCCCAGATTATCACCACAATAGTTTCACAGGCCCATTCCACATAAGGCAGGCCCCATTGTGGAGATGCACATTGGAGGAGTTTTAATCTGCAGATTATTGGCATGCAAGACCATGAGGGGCTGCTTTGCTGTGTTGCCCGTTGCGTCAAGGGGAATTGAATATTTATAAAGACGACTTCAAATGGGCCATGCACTGTATTCCTCCCACATATGTGCAATCCCCATGTGGCAGAGGGGCCCTGCTGAAAGAGAAAAAAACCTGCCGTGCCACCACGGCACACAGGTGGAAGCTGTGCAGGCTGCATGGAGAGAGGGTGAGCAGGGCCAGGGGGAAGGGGCTGGTCCCCTCCTCCAAACACCCCATTTCAGCCACAGAGGATGCATTATTTGATTTTTAAGAGAGCAGTAATGAAAGTGGAAAGGCAGAGTTGATGATGGAATCTCCATTTCTTTCTTGAGTACCAGGAGAGGACAGCAAACAGATAAAGTCCCTGACAAGGATCCTTCGCTGACACAAAATATGCCAAGTGGAGAGAAGGCTTATGCTGTATACAAAACTAATTAGCAGTTACCTTCTAGATTAAAGAACAACTCGAGCATCTGTTTCCCTGAAGCGTTTTCAAAAAAAGACATGGCCCTCTTTCAAATAGCCTGACAGATTTTAAAATATCATCTCTTGGGTCTGGGGGCTCCCCGAGGAGGTGCTGGGGAGCCCAGGAGGGACCATCCCCTCTGCGAGGTGCTCCCAGGCTGTCAGGGAGCTGCAGGGCAAAGCAGCAGGTCCCTCTCTTTTCCCTGGAGGTGTTTGTACAAACACCTTGCTGCATCTCACTGTGAGAGGCACCACACAAAGCATTAACGTGGAAATTCTGTATAAACAGGAATCAATTGGGAGCATCACGAGCCTGAGCGGGGTGGGCTCAGAAAAAAGGGGAGCAAAGCCCCTGGCACTGAGCTGAACCTCACCAGCTGCATGAGGGAGGCAGGTTTATAGATACAGACTTATCTACACAGCTGCATTCTGCCAGGGGAGCAGCTCCTTCAGGTCTCCCAGCAAAGGCACTGCTGCACAAGGCCAGATCCTGCCTAAAGGTCCTTCTGAGAGCCCAGCTCCGGGTCAGGCTGCAGAATCCATCAGGGCAGCTCAGCCTCAGCCCTCAGCAGCAATCTGGGAGCTTCTCAGTCAGCAGGTGGGGCTGAGGACAGCCCAGGACAGGGCCTGGCTCTCCGTGTGTTATCTCCTGGTGCTCACCAGGCGAGGATGTCACTGGTCACAGGTCTGGCTGAGGATCTGCAGATTGGACTCAGCCCTGGCTCTGCCACAGCCTTCCCTTACGACCTTGGACCAGCTGCTTAGGTTTCCTCCATACCTGTTTCCCATCTGTTGGAAAATGACTGGGTATATTAAAGGGATCCTGGGAAGATAAGTAAACTGTGAGGCCATTATTAGCTATTACACTGATAGGGCCCAAATGTTCCTGTTTTCTGTAACAGCTCAAGAACTTAAGCAGGCACTAAAAGGCTCTGGGAAAATAAAGCTTTGCTTTTCTGGGGTGCTCTCTTAAAGGAGGGTGGTATGTCTCCCTCCAAAGCCAGCTCTCCATGCATTTTATGAAATTGCAATGCCCTTATTTTCCCTAACAGCCTTCGTTCCAGCCTGTGAAATGGCCTTTGGCTCGTGGAAACCTTCCAACGTGCTCAGTATTACCTGCAATGCCTGTATTAATCATAATGTGCAGGTGCCAGAGCCTCCAAAGGAAGGACAAGGGAGAGCCTGAGTAACTGATTGCTACACAGCCCCAGCAGGAGCTGTTGCATTAGTCCAAAAATTACTTTGCTTTCTGGTTCCCAAAGTTCTTGGGAGTACAAAACAGGAGAGAAGGTTGTCTGTGAATCATCTGTCACCTCGTTTGGCTACAGCCTTTTCATGACTCGTGGAAAAAAAAATATATAAATAAAGTGTGGGGGTGGGGGAAATGACTAATTGACTGCAATAATTAAACACAGATCCCAAAAAAACTGAGCATGTTTCTTCAGCCATCAGCACCCTGAGTGAGGGGTGGGAATGCTTCCCGGATTTGGCAGGACTTGGCTACAGGAGCAGCAGTGTCAGGAGCAGCAGCATCTGGCAGGGTGCAACAGAGGGTTTTCATGTGATGCAGCCAATGCAAAATGTTGGGGTTGGACATGCTCAGGCCTGGGCAGTGGAGCTGATGCAGAGAATTGGCTCCTCTTGTTGCCCTGTTTGAAGGAAGCCAAAACAAAGGAGGGTTTAGTGCTGCAAGGAAATGAAAGGTGAGAAGTAACCCCAGCAGGAAAATCTTGTGCTCACCTGGGCCACCAAATTTGCAGACAAGGCCACCAGCTTCCCCGAGACATGTGAATGCACTAAGTTAAACTGGTACCCAGCTTGGAAAACTTCCAATCCAGCCAGTTATATTTGCAGGATGAAACACCAGCATCAGTATTTCCCATGTGCCAAGCAGAGCCATTTGTCTCCAGTTGTTCCCTCTCTGGTTCCATTAATAGAGGTGGCCTAAGACACACTGAGCACATTCCCTTTCAGAAATCTCCCCGAAGTTGGTGACATTTGGAATCACAGGAGGCAGCTGCACTGTGAGATAAAGTTAAATGATGTATTCAGACACGGCTCCGTTCGGAAGGTTGCATCTTTCACGGGAGCCTGGCGCTGAAACCTGGGTTGTGTTCTTTAAATGCAGAATTACTCTTCCTCCTGGTTCACACATATTGATGAATACACTGGGAAGATGGCTGGATTTCTACAGAGTACCATGCTTCCTTTTCCTGACACATGGATCCCCCTGCCAACACCACAGACCTAATTAGTGCTCCCTTATTTCTGTTCACCAGCAAGGAAGCATGTGGCACCTCTCCACAAGCCTAGAAATGCTCTCTCGACACAGACATGCACCATATTGCAATGGGTGGGGTAGAAACTTGGTGGAACTGGCACTTCCACTGAGGTTTAATGTCATGGCAGCCAAAACAAGAGGGGCCAGCACCCCAAACACAGCCTGGCACAGCGAGGCAAGGGATGCAGTTCTGAGTTCCCCATCCCTTACCCACCATGTCCCTGTCCCCTAAGAGCCACACACTCTGCTTCTGGATCAGTTGTTGAAACTGGATTTGTGTATTGTCCAGAAAAAAAGAAAATCCAGGATCGAGGCTTGGTCATAAATGCAGATGTGATTTGTGCAGTTTAATATAATACAGCAAATGCAAGAGCCGGGAGGAAGAAATGGCAGGGACAGGATGAACTCTGGAGACACAGCTCTGGGAAAGGAGAAATTGAAAACCCCTTAAATGAAACAGAAAGAGGGCAGGGGCATATCTGCCTTCAGCTCTCCAAACAGAAAAAGGCACACCCCCTCCCAAACCTGGCCAGCCCTGCAGGTCAGAAATATTGTGTGAATATGCACTCGAGGTTATTGTTCTTCCCATGCTGGGGAGAGTTATTTGAAGTCTCCTGCTGGTGTTAAATTAAATTACCCATATAAATAGCACTGGAGGTGACAGACAATAAATCCCACTGCTTTGCAAGCAGGCTGCTGCAATGGGCAGAAAGGTAGAGCTATTGTAACATGCCCTAAAAGGCTCCTATTAAAGTTACATCTCATCAGACTTCACCTGGTGTAAGTTACTTTACAGCCCTCCCCCTGCATTGATATCCAGCTCCTGCTGTACAAGAGCCAAGCCTACCAAATGTCGAAGGAGTGAGGAGCAAAGTGCCTTAATTAGTCTTACAGTGCTATTTTTGGGTTTCCACTAAATTTGCTAAAAATCTATTTGAGTGTTTCTACACTTACATTTCTAATTTTTATTATTTTAAAATAGTGCTTCTTATATATATATAGAAGGCCTGCTCAACAATTTTTCTTTTTTTTTAAAGTAAGCTCCCCTTAAATATCCATCTTACTTTGCAAGGTTGCTCCCTACTGCTCCTTTTCAAGATTAAAACAAGAAGTTAAAACAAGTGAGAGAATGAATTTTCCCCAGGGAAGCTAACAAAATTCATATCTCAGCAAGCAGCATCTCAGGGAGCAGTGATGCCAGACACGTACAGGTGATGTAAAATGCTTGAAATTAGGAATATATGCAGTGTTCAAAAAACAACAACAGCAAAAGGCTTGGCTGTTTGTGCTTATGGGTGTCATTACCAGATTGGTACACACCAGATAAGAGCATAGATAGGATGAGAGGAAATTCAGAGGCTTATTTTTAAAAAAAACAGAATCTCTCTAAGCCAAATTAACCCCTGATGTACACCCAGTAAATCTGATGGTGCTACTGGGCAACCAGAGATAACCTGGCTCTTTTTCTTTGTTTTCCACTTATTTTAGAGGAGACAGCCTATTTTTATACGGCAGGCCAAGAGAGAGAGTGTGAGGACTGACAGTCAATTCAAGGCTGCAAAGTGCTGCATTGCTGTGAAGTGTTTAATTTAGATCCTTTTTGTGTTTCTGGGGATGTTGCCTGAGCTGTCTACAAGAAAAAAGGTGAGGCGCAGCTCAGAAATTGCAGCAATGTAAAAAATTAGGGGGCATACAAAAAAAAAAAAAAAAGACAAGAAAATGAAACAACAACAAAAACCTATCACAGAGTGTGAAATTCACCTGGGTCCCTCCTAAGGGGTTTGCACATTTGTGTGATTAGAGTCATATTTATAGGAAAATCTTGTCACTTCTCCTCACACTCTGTGGGGCTGTAAAACACATCACTGCTGCTCTCGGGTTTTGGGAGAAGCTGCTGGAAACAGGTGAATCTGTGCACGAGGAGCAAAGCCTGTGGTCCAGGAGGACCCTACCCACCTAAAGGGTCCTGAATAATGTACAAGAGCAGGATTTCCTCCTGGTAACCTGTCAGAAACACAGGCTGGCATTAAAACTAACAAACAAGCAAAGAAAGGCTCCATTAAAACCTCACAATCTCAATAAAAGGACCTTGCTCAGTTGTTGACTTAAAAATCTCCATGATCTCCAAAAGATTTATAAAATATTGTAATTATAATTGCTGCAACCAATGACATCCCAAGTACTTTGTGTGCTGCCAAGGAACATGTGGAACATGAATAAACAGAAGAGTGAGAGGAAGAACCAGAGGGAGTGGAAGAAGTCATAAAGGGGCAAAACAAAAGAGAAGAAGATCCCAAGCCTGTGCTGCCAATCTTTCTGCTCATCTAAACTGATATTTTATTTCTGAGCGTATCATAGCACAGCATTGACAGATCTATTTCTTTTGCAGGGCTGTCCAGTTTCATACATTTCAAGTTGCCAGTGCTGCACTGTGAAACCTCGCCCAGCCCATTTTCCCCAGAAGGAGCTCCTCAGGCAGAAGTGAGGATATTTCTTTTTCTGGTTGTCACAGGGATGTGTTGGGCACCTAATATATATACATTAAAAAAAAAAAAAAAAAAAAAAAAAAAAAAATTCATGCAGAAAGCAGCCAGAGCCCTGAACCAAAGATAAAAGCCCAAACAAGTGCACTGAAGTGTGAGGTTAAACGGAGAGGGAAAAGCCATTAGGGACAGTAGAGCTCTGGAAAAGTGGAGAAATAATTCTTAAGGAGAGAGGGGTGGTGAAGTATGTCTTAAAGACAGCAGTCATAAAAACACGGAGAGCTATTGTTGGAGCTCAAAACAATACAAATTACTTCCCCCAGTCAAAACTGACTCTGGCAGAGATCTCTGGTCTGAAGGAGGATGGTATTGCTGACTGTAAACTCCTTTCAAGGCCTGGCTGCCTGAACACAAACAGAAGCAACGTTGTCACCACAAAGATAATAAAACAGCAATCGTTTTGTTGGCTTGTCACATATTACAGCTAATTATTTAATTACTCCAATTTGAAATTTTACTAGATTTAGCACCAAAGCATAAAAATCTAGTGATTGCAGTGTCAGAAAGGAATAATATAATTAACATTATTTAGTAGTAACATATTAAACTGTTGATTGCACTGCATTAATCAGCAGAGATGATATGATCCATGGGAGCTGGATGGAACACAGGCCTGGGTGGGACTGGGCTGTCTTCCTCCCAGTCCCATCCCTTGCACATCCATGGGGTGGGAGGTGTGGAGGAGAGGGTGAGGAGACAGGCAGGGCCATTCCTGCTGCAAGGGTCTGTGCAGGCAAACTGGAGATGGGCTGGTGCCATCAGCACAGAGGCACACGCTGAGCACCCTGCACCATCCCCACAGCCAGGCCCAAGGCACAGGTGACACATCTGGGGACACAGCAGACTGTGAAGGCTCTTTTCCCCAGGGATGTGCTGCAGGTCCCCTGAAGCTGCTCAGTTTTGCCCAGACCTGAGCCCTCAGAGCTCAGCTTCACCCCGTTCCTCCCACAGAGACACGTGGCCCAGACTGAAGCACTTCAATGAGCCAAGGTCTAATTCCCAGGGTTATCCCTGATGCCTTGTGAGGGCTGATCTGGAACAGAGGCTGGACAGAGCTAAAGAATAAAGTAGGGATTTATTAGAATGCCTCAATGGATCCACCTTGGGCAGCACAAGAGCCCAGCCAAGGCTGCACCCAAGATGAACCAAAATGGTCCCAAAATGCACGAGCGCTCCCGGGGGCTCTCACTGGGATCAGCTCTGCTCCATTTGCATCTTGGAGTTCATTGTCCAATTCCTGCTTTAGCCCATGCAGTCCCCTCCTGCTTGTTTTTCTCTCTTCAGTCCATGTTTTTTATGCTCCTGGGCTTGAGATTTGGATCATTTGTCCTTGGTGCCCAGCTAGAGGAGGAATTGTTTTGTCTCCCTGCTCTGTGAAGAGAGCTCACCATCCCCTACTATGAAGCTCAGAAGTGCACACTAAAGCAGTAGAGAATCTGAAAAATATAAAATCTAAAACCTCAGGCATTATTCACAACACACCAAATTCAGAAGCAGTTGGGTGGTCCTCTTGGGGCAAAAAAAATTGTTTCTTTAGTCACCTCCAGAATTGGTCCTCCAGCAATTAGAAGCAGAGAAATTGTTTCTGCCTGACATAGCCTAATAACATTTCTTTTTCCCTTCATGGCTCCAGAGCCAGGCAGCCAACAGAGGGAGCAGGAATTCCCGAGCAGCACAACGTGCCTGGGCTCTGCCATCCCCTCGGCTCTTTGACTGCTGATCGTGCTGGCACACAAACCAGGAGGCAGCAAGAGGTGCCAGCCTTGGAGGAATAACGTGCTCTGAGCTCCCTTCTCCTGCAACAGGACATGGAACAGCTCAGCTCCTCAGAGCACCCTATTCCAAACAGGAGCAGTGATCTGAAAATAGGAAAATGAAGCAAGACACCAGTAAAGGCAAGGCCAGTCTGGAAGGAAGGATGTGAAACAGCAAGAGAGGATAAGGGTTTAGAATTCTGAGATTAGCTCTCTTCTACAAAATACTTCCCTGCTCAAAAAGGGGAAAGATAGTAGGTGAAAGAGATATCAGATGAAACATAAAGACAAAACCAGACACACCTGTCTAATAATTACAAATTACACCATTTTTTCAGGTTAATTTCTCTCTGAAAAGAAGCACTCTGTGTTCCCCTTCCTCTCTCAGCAAGCACAGGGGTCTGCTTGCCTTTCTTGGGAGACAAGTCACGTTCTCCAGCATCACAGAAATCCATGCCCACAGCAGAAATCCTCCCTGCACCCATCCAGGTTCCAGACCCACATCTCTCCACATGCACTTTGCTCTCCAGCCACCCTTGGCACAGACAAATAAGAGTTTTTCTGTGGTGGAGCTGTTTCTTTATCCCAGCTGAAAATGCCATTATCCTATATCTTTATCTAAAACCTATAGATCTATGTTCATATTCACATCACAGCCAGGTTTGAACTTCCCAGTCTGCTGCTTCTTAGGGACAGGGTGTGTTGCTGAACAAAGTTTGCAGTGTTTCACAACAGCAAGTGGAAGGTGCACGTGGGCAGCAGAAGGGCACATCAGACTGATACAAACTGCTAAATTCCAGACTGCCCCAGCTGCCTGTGACTTCTCATCCACACATAAATGAGGCATTGTTGCAAGACGAGCACAAACTGTATTTTTCAAATTAAAAGAAATAATTTACTTAGGTTTTTTTTTTTTCCTCCCCAAATAACAGAATTCGAATATATTATTTGAAAAATTACATTTTCTTTTTCCACCTCACTGCGTCCAATGATTGTGGTGTGATTATTAAACACTTCATAAATAATAATGTGACATTTTTAGATTGTGTGTCTGATTAAGCAGCCATTCTTCTCTCCCTGACTGCGGCCCTGGACAGATGAGATTGCTGCAGACGCCGCAATCTTTGTGGCTCCTTCCCTGGGGATCAGGGATCAGAAGTCACCCCATAACCCAATTAAATCCAAGAGGATATGAGCTGATCACTTCGGGCCAGCTCCAAAACTCACAGCTATCCATGGGGCATCTTGGCACAATGAGCAGCAGCTCTGACCCATGAACACTGCTCGATGCATTTTCCAGGGGGGATATTTTACATAGTGAGTCACTTTCTCTGCAGTGGGCAATAATTTTACTCCATTAGGGTTTGGTACTAAGAAGCCTGCTCTAAGAGGAGGCAGTTCCAGATGAAGACAGAACTAAATCTAGGGAACTGAAATATAAGAGAAGACAGGTGTTATCTACAAGCAAATAAGTGAACTTGAGAGATAAATACTCTCTCAGTGAGGGATGAGAGTCCTTTGAGGATCAATGCCTTTTCTCTTCAAAAAGTTTACTGACCCTTTTAAACAGCAAAAAAAAAAAAAAAAAAAAAAAAGTGATATTATTTATTAAATAAAAAAGCCAGAATCCAGTGGCATTTATCCCCTGGTTATTCCAGTGCCTAGGATGCAGCTGTGCCTCTCAGAGGTGCCACACAGAGCAGTGAAAGGGACCATCTCCTCACCCACATTCTCCCTTGCCCAGTATGGCATTTGAGTGAGTCAATCCCAGTCAGAAAACCCAAATGCTTTCTCTTTCTTCCTGAGCACAATCACCATTTCAGAAAAATGACCAAAGAAAGCATCCCCTCTCCATAAACCCTCCCAACCATCTGTCTGGATTTTACTGACCTTTCATATTATGCAGGCGGGAGGTGGAAAGGATGGGATAAGGAGTGGGGGGGGAGGTGAGGAGGTGTGGAAAAATGTCTTTGCTGTAACAATGACTTATTGCATTTGGATAATCTCTCTTCTTGTCCCGCTGCTAACATGGTAATCTCTCTCCACCTCCTGCATGTCAATAATGCAATAACCTGCTCCCCGCCCGCATCAATAACACAACAGCCGCTCTCCGCTTTCAGCGGCACTGATGAATTCTAGAATTGCAACAGCTCAGATGGTCCATGCGAGCTCGTCCCTGCCTCCCACCCTCATTACATTTTAATTTCACTTTAAAGACAGTTGCTATCAGCATTGTTTGGCTACAGCTTCTGTAAAATAAGCTCAGGCTGTGTGTGAACTCGGGAGGCACAGGTGTCGGGGTATTTTCTATCAGTGTGGTTTCTTTGTATATTCTCCATTGACAAATTAAGGCAAGATTTGCCAAAGACTTAACCGGCCAACAGCTCAATGTATTCTCCGAAGAAACTGCCCTAATCTCAGCACTTCTGAAAATCTGTTACTTATGCTCAGTGTGGCAGGTCAGATGCTCAGCTCACTGTCCCCACTGCAACCTTCAAATCTGTGCCAGTTACACTGACACCAGTCCACCAGTTATTGATTAAGCAGTGTTGGTTTAAAGCATAAACACACACAAGTGCTCTCCCCAGACATGTTAAGTAAATTGTGGTTTAAAAAAATTTGATCTGATAACAACAGCTAAAAAATAGTTAAAGCCAATATGACAGGATGGAAAAACTATCTGAAAGCATAATCAAGTATGCTTCATATCACAGAGCATATGGCAAAAAGATCTTGTAAGAGAATCCTCAATACTACAGTGGGCCTCACACACTGATTAATATCATCTCCTCTGTACAGTCTAGATTCAAGCAGAAGCTGATAATTTTCAGAAATGCCGCTCCTCATAATGATAGAAGATGAGATTTTGTGAGTTATGTTGAGAATTATTGGCAAAGGTTAGGTGATTTCCCACTGGTGCTAGAGGGAAAACATTGCTTGCAAATTACCAGCATTTGTCAGTACTAATATCACATCCCCCAGCCACCTCAACTGTCAACATTAATAGGTGTCTTTACAGCAAAAAGGGGTGACAATAGTCAGGCTTGATCAGACCTTGAAATGAGAAGAGGAGCATGATATGGAGGATAAAGACATGGAAATGTGCTTGCAGTGGCTCCTGCCTTAGCTCCCAACATCCCACCTGTCGCTGTGTGGGTGGCACTGCTCACCACGCTCTGCCAATCATCACATTTGCTCCCCTGCTCGCTCCCTTCCCATCTCTCCCTCATTTGCTGGGCAGATTTCACTGCACCTCTTCCATCCTCTCTCTTTCCAGTGACTGCTCTGCTTTCACCTAGCTGTCATTAGCCCAGTGCTTCTGTTTCCAAGAAGTAAATGCAAGATGCTTTTCCAAGAAAAAGAATGCAAGATGCGGGGCTTTCTGAAAGGTTTCCTGAGTAATGGCATGCTTTGATGATTCTCCTACCAGTCCCCTGTAGAGCCCTTGGGCATGGAGCACCCTGGATCCCATGGCCAAGGAGCCCACAGCTCCCCAGGAGAGAGGTGAGAGACAGGGGTCCTTATCAGGCTTCTGTTACCTGCCCTTCCTCCCACCTGGGCACAGCAGCAAGTCTGCCTGTCCCTTGCATCTTACCCCTTATTATCTTACCCCTATTTAAACCTTGAGAGCTTCCAGGATTCCTGGGATGGGAAGATTTGGATGACTGGGGAAGAGCCTGACACACAGCTGGATTTACCTGGTCTGTGAGTGCAGAGCTCCTCAGATAAAACCAACACAGGCAGAGGTCTACGCTCCTGGCAGGGTACTAATCATCACTGGTGCTCAGCAATTAATTACTGTTGTGCTGAAGAATTGCTAAGGTATTTTCCCTCCCTGTTTTCCCTCTGTACATGCCATGGGAAAGGACCTGACAGCACTTGGAATCCAGCTCTGGTGACCTGTCTTTGTTTCAAGCAGGCAAAATAAACTGTGATTTCAGTCCCTACATCTTCATCTTCCAGGCTGCTCAGCCCATGCAGCTGGGGACAGGGACCAGCTTTGTCCCTAAATTAACACACAGGCTGATGTGCAGTTTGGTGGCCCAACCAAGGAGAGCACATAAAATACAGACATCTGCTCTGCTGAGCCTTTCAGCACCAGAGGTAGCATTAATTTAACTCAGCTACAACCAGAGATAAAATTCATTTCCATTCAACTCCTCCTTCTGCCAAACTGAATAAAATATAGTTCACTTCCTCACCTCGCCTGGCCCCACGGTGATTAGCATTAGCAAACACAATCAGCCCGTGGCCACATCACCACTCTGCATTAATGCAGAACTGGGGGAGGGCCTTGGCTGCTATCAGCACAGCAGAGAGCCTCACCTTTTAATATGGTCATTCCTCACATGGCTGCCAGTGATAAAAGAAGCTGTCAAAACAGACAGACAGCCCAGCCCAGGCAGAGATGGGAGAATTCTGGTGGCTTTTCATGAAAAGAGAAAGAAAAGCACTCAGTAAATACTGCACAAATCCTCAGGAGTCACCAGCCATGGAGTAACAAGGTGCTCCTTGTCACATGGAATCATAGAATTACAGACTGGCCTGGGCTGAATGGAATCTTAAAGCTCACCTTGTTCCAACCCCTGCCATGGGCAGGGACACCTTCCCCTATCCCAGGCTGCTCCAAGTCCTGTCCAACCTGCCCTTGGACACTTCCACAACTTCTCTGAACAACCTGTTCCAGCCTCTGCTCAGACAACTCTGAATGCAGGTGCAAAAGCTGATTCTTCCAAAATCCTGCATCTGAAGGGCCAAACCACCATCAACAACCAAACAGCTTCTGTCTGAGGAAGGTTTGGTTCTTGAACTGTAAAAACCCCAGATGTCATCCCTGAGCAGTGAAAATATTAAAAGTGTCAGGTTTCATGCTAAATATCTCATAGTAACCCTGCCTGTGATCCCTGCAGCACACATCACTCACACAAGCACACATCCAGATAATCTCAGAATTAATAGTCGAGTCTTTTACAGCCTCATTCACCCTCTATAAAATGGGTGAGGGGACACAAGGTTGGTTGCCTGTGGGACTGGACTGTCAGTGTCTCTGCAGCAGTTTGGTTTAAAAAACTGCACACAGAATCTCAACCCACATTTAGAAGACTTTTTTTTCCTTAAAACTACTTTCTATGATCCAAAGAGTTGTTGTTTTAAGGCAGTTGAATTCATTATTCTTCTCAGATAACATAAAATGCTCAAATGCTTTTTTTTTTTCTTTCTCATTTCTTTCCCTACTCCCTCCTCTTTGGCAAAAAGGACTCTCAAGTCCCTTCTGATCATTAATAACATGGGCTTTCATACCCTCCTGGAACAAGTGAAATTTCTTTGACGTGTTAACTTTGCACAAATAGATTTTAATGAGGGGAATATCACCTTGCCTTGAGCTAACTCTCTTCCTTTGCTCTTCCAAGACTTTTGTAGTCATTTCCTTACAACTTAGAGAACATTAAAGTTCAGCAGAGTGTTTGAACACTGCGTACCATTTCCCCAGAACTTTGTTTATTCGCTTCAGACTGTCACTGGAGGGACACACTTTCAGAGATGTGATGTAAACCAGGCAAAGGAAGAACATTTTCTGCAAGCCTCCATTGTCCTGACATGGTCTCTCGTGTCATCCTGGGGAGTTGCACGCAAAGCCACTTCCCATTGGGTGACACCCAGGGTGATGCTGATGATCTAATAAGGCTCTGATGTCATGGTGCTCAAAAGGGCTGAGAAGCCAGACAATTCCCATGCTGTCATTTCCAGAAAGGTTCCTAGCCCAGAGAGACACCAGGGGATGGGCTTTCCTCAGAACAGCTTGTCCTCTGGGGTGGAGCAAAGTGTCCCTGTGAAATGTGGCACAGCACTGAGATCCTGGGCAGACGTTCACTGAACCCACGAGTGGGATTCAGCTGTCCCCCTGCAAACTCTTCCCTTTGCTGATAATTTTCTGTAATTAAGCCATGTGTAAGACTCTTTCACTCTGTCAGAAGCAGAGACCTTCTGCTGCCCATATGCCAGAAAGATAAATGAAGGGCAAAGCTTCCGTGAAGAAGGCAAAGTTTTTGCTTCTTGATTAAAGAACAGTAAAGACCCGTCTACAAACATGTCTGCTGCTGCCCAGATGTTTTGATAAACGAGCAGGATTCACAGCGAGACACAAGGGAAGGCAAGAACAGGCAAGAAATAGCTGGTGACCACAGGCTCTGTGTTTCCAGCTGCCCTACAGACGTAGGATTGGGTTTTTACCAGCATCAGGCCCTACCCCTGGCACAGGTCACTGCTGCTAGGTCTGGCTCTGTCCCCAGATTTACACCTTTGAGTAAGGGCAGAGCAGCTGAGGGAGGCTGGAAGCAGCCCACTCTTCTCAGCAGTGCCCACTGGGAGGACAAGAGGCAGCAGGCACAAAAAGCATAGGAAATTCTGTTTAAATGTATGGAAAAACATTTTCCTGTGAGGGTGAAGAACAGGAACCAGTTGCTCAGAGGGTTTGCAGAGGTTTGAAATGGGTGTGGACATGGTCCTGAGGTGGCCCAAGGGGGCTGGACTAGACAATTCCAGAGGCCTCTGGCACCTCAACTGCTCTGTGAATCTGCTACAGAGGAAGGAGCCTGAATTTTGAGCTCTTCGAGCTGTCAAAACTGAAATTATTCCAATTTCTTAAAACACCAGAGAAAGGGGAGTTCTCATCTTATAGACAATTTATTTCTGCATATTTGCCAGACAGAAGAGACGAATATCTGATGTTGTTTATCTCACTGCACTTCAACAAGTGCAACAACAAAAATCTAAATAAGCTCAAACCTTTCACGGAATCTACAGTAAATTGTAAATATATAAATAAGAGCAAGAATCTAGGGTTTAGTGCAATAGAAACAGAAAGCTGATTCAGCAGAACAAGGCATAGTCATAAAAGATTTATTGCGCTTTATCAGCAATATCCACAGTCTTTCTGTGATTAGAGTTGCATTGTGTGTAATTATCTTATAGAAATTCTGCTCTTTGATGTGCTTTATCCTCCATGCTGAAATACACTTCAATTCTAGTGGGTTTTCATGCTTGACTGGAATTTACATTAATTCCTTTGGGTCTGCAGGGCCAGCCTGGTCTGTCACTAGCAAACTCTTCATAAATATTCATATTTTTATATCTATATGTGTGTATGTGTGTGTATACATACATATATACATATCTATTATATGTAATTTTGTAAAGTGACAGCCCTCAAAACTCTGTTTCCCAAAAAAAATACTGGAAAACAAGGAGTCCTGCTTTCCCAGGAGTGATCCATGATTAGTATTTCATAGTCCAGCCTTCCCTCCTTTTTACCACAAATTAGAGAGTGATTGAAATGTTTACAGCAATTTGCAAGCAGAGGTTGCACTCTGCTTTTAATTTAAAATGTCCAAGTAAATTGAGGAAATAATTTCATCTCAGTTCATTAGGCTTGATTTGTCTCAATCAGAAAAATGTATCTTTTTTTTTATTTTGCTTTTTAAAGTTCCCTGATTTCTTCCTTACCCCCTATGCCCATCAATGGCTGCTATCAGCCAGGAAAACTACAGGTGTTTGCAGGTCAACCTGTGTAAAATGCAAATGCTTCCCACTACCTTGGCTGTGCACCTGATTGTGCTTTTGTGGAGTTCAGCATGAGGGAAGTAATCACCTTCAATGGAAGCAGAATCAATTTTCTGAATAATCACTTCCTCCTTGGGAGATGCTCAAGACCATGAAGGAAGGGAAAAAGCCTGGAGAGCAACGGGTGACAGAGGTTTAAAGAGTTTGGGGGAGGGGAATTTATAACCAAAATTCATTTTGTTCCCATGTTTGATAACTAAATGGAGGTTACTCTGATTAATTATGTCCAAATAATGCTCAGAATTGTAGATCCATGCCATTTCAAGCAGCAGATACAGCTGAAGTGAATGTAGGAGTTATAATTCTGTCTGGTTTACATGACTCTCACCTCTGTCACCTCTCTCCGGGTGCTGTTCTGTGGATATGATTTGGTTTTCAATTCAGTAGAAGAGGTAGAAAAATGCACAGAACTGATGAGCAGAATCCATCATCATGAACTGGAGGGACAGGCACAGTGGGTCTGGGCACCTCCCAGACCCCCAGAAGTCACAAGAACCCAGGAGCAGAAACCAAACTGTGTCATCAAAGTCATCAAAGGCCAGCCCTTGTTTCTGCAGGAGCCTCACTCAGCAGGACCCGAGCTGCATCCCCTGTAACTTGGCCAGGCTTCCTGTCCTGGTGTGGGATTCTCCAGTGTAATTCCAGCACCTTCCTGGGCTGCAGCTGAGGAGAACATTCCACAGTCAAACCTCAACAGCAGGAGCATTCCCCCAGCCCTTTCCTCTCAACTGCAGGGGGTTCTTCATCACCTGCCCATGGATTTCTGAGGTGTACATTGAATTAGATGGGATTCCAGGTCACTTCAAGGAGGGAATAACGTCCTCCATTAGGAGCTCAACCTGATCCTCACCTCTTTCCAGCCTCCTCCTGGGTTCATTACATTCTTCTTTCCAGCTCTTCCTATGCCAGTCTCACTGAATGACACAAAATCATCAACAGCCAGTTCAAATCATCAACAGCCATTAGTTGTTAATGGCAGTGTTGTTCACCACATCTTGACCTGTTTATGTGGGGAGGAATTACAGATCCCATTCCCTAACCGTGCATCCATGCTGCTTGCCAAGAGATGAGGGGTGAGGGATGGAAAAAACAGGTTCCCCAGTCCTCTTTGCTTTTTTCTGTCTGCATGGCAGTGGGCTGGAGAAGGCTGGACATCGCCGTGCAGGCAGGTCTGGGAGAGCAGACAGCAGCGTGTGAGAAAGAGGAGAGGGAGCGACGAGATCAGTGCATCAGAGCAAGAATTGAAACAAGTTAAGAGCTGTATGCCTGTTAGCTCCTCACAGCCAAATAATCTGCCCCTGAAAGGGAAGAATATCAGAGTGACTGCAAAGGAACACAGATTGGTTTAATAATATCAGAAACTCTTTTGAAGGCAGCTGTGTAGCTTAGAGCAGGTGGGTGCAACTAGGCCTGTCTCTAGGTAGGGACTTTGTTAAAGAGGAGAAAGGGGGGGGAGGGAGAGATATAAATTCTGTTGTCAAGTAACATCACGCTTTAATTTCATGCCACATTATGACAATCTGGTGTGTGAGGCACTCCCAGTGTGTGGCTGCAGAGCTGCTGTATTACAGCTGATAGGCCCGGGAGACCTGCAGCCCTCAGCTAATTGTAAACCCGATTAAACAGCAGTGTGAAGAAGTTTGATTAATTCAATCTATCTCCGTGCATCAAGGCCAGAACCAGACGTGGCATGAGCCCCAAATCTTTGGACTATCAAGGTCTTTGTTCTTTATGCTTAAAATAAAATATTTTAAATGAAGCGTAAGAAAATAATGAAATTATAACATTATGAAATGGTGAAACATAAGTGACAACTCTACTTTTCTTCCTAGAAAATCTCCAACCTTTCTGCCTTTAAAAAATAAACCCAAAAAAACAATTCAATTAGCATCTTTATGTGCTTGCCCAGATAAATTACCATACTAATAAACTTCTGATAGACTTCCAGAGGCTGCTTAACCAAGGTCTTCTGATCCTGCTGAATTCATGGTCTCTTGGACAGGATGGATTTGAAACTGATTAATTTTGGTTGTTTCAGTTGCAGAGAAACCAGGGATTGCTCTCTTCTAAATGCACATGAACAGAGAAAGACGGTATAAAAGGGACTGTTCCTGCCATCCCAGCTGGCCTGGCTGGCCTTTGGGACACCTCAGCACCCACTGCACTCTGCACAGAGCAATAATTTCAATTCAATTATTGTACACAATTCCTAAATGCTCATGATACTGCCTTCCACCTCCCAAAATTCTGTGAGACTGGCAAACAGCACTTCCAGCTTCTGAAGTCATCTGTTTGATGAGCAGTTCTGACCAAGAAAAGTGTGACTATTCCTAGGGAACATTTTGACTTTGCCTGTTTCTATTTGGAGACAACTACAGCTGCACATACTGGAAGTATTTGGGTCTTTTTCCCCACTGGGCAGGGTCTTCACTGGTTTCCAAGGAACTGAGGGATTTTTCCATGGCCAATTTGCAGAGAAATGAGATCTCACAAGTCAAGCTACTCTTAGTGGTCTCTTAGTCTCTCGCTAAAGAAAGCAATACAGGAAATGGTTTAAGAGAGATGAGGCTCATTTCTGTGTCTCAATAAGGGATCTGCACACATGTGTGTAACTCTCCCTCCCCTCAGGCACAGCCCACTGCATGTGCACTCACCTGGTGCCTCCTGCATCCCATATTAATGGGATGACTTGCAATGGCACCAGGAACAGAGCCACAAAAGAGTAATATTAGATTATTTCTGTTATTCACTGGTATCACGGTTGGACAGAAACCTCTTAAATCTGCCTAAAGTGGCTTCCTATGGATGCTGGTGCTACCACCAAAAAATAATATATTGTGCATACAGGTACAGCTTCCCTGCTACCCACAGGCTGCTTTTTGTGTGTGATTATAAAATACCTGCATGACCCTCCTACACTGAATATCATTTGATGGCAGAAGCTGAGCAACTGTACTGCTCAGGAGC